>NW_003852579.1:558684-572820 GCF_000181295.1 Otolemur garnettii
CTCTACTAAAAATAGAAAAACTGAGGCAAGAGGATCGTTTGAGTTGGAGTTAGAGGTTGCTGTGAGCTATGATGTTACGGCCCTCTACCCAAGGCGACAGCTAGAGATTCTTGTCTCAAAAAAAGAAAAAAAAAATACACTGGCCCTCCACTTCTGGATCTACACCCAGAACAGAAAGCAGAGACTCAAACAGATATTTACACACTCGTGTTCATAGCACCATTGTTCCCAGAAGTAGCCAAAAGGTAAAAACAAGCCAAGCAAGCAAACGTTCACTGATGGATGACTGGGTAAACAAAGTGTGGTATATATGTACAATGGAATATTATTCCCCCTTAAAAAGAAAGGCAATTCTGATACAAGGCAACAGGGATCAGCCCAGAGGACATTCATCCAGACACAGAAGGACAAACTTTGTGAGGTACCCAGAGTAGTCAATTCCACAGAGAAAAAAGGTAGAATGGTGGTTACCAGGGGCTGAGAGTTACTAATTAATGGGAGTTTCAGTCTCAGAAAATCAAAATGTTCTGGAGATAGATGGTGGTGATGGTTGCACAACTATGTAAATGTGTACACTTTAAAATGGCCAGGGTGGTAGTTCACACCTATAATCCTAGCACTCTGAGAGGTCGAGGCAGGTGGATTGCCTGAGTTCAGTTCAAGACCAGCCTGAGCAAGAACAAGACCCTGTCTCTACCAAAAACAGAAAAACTAGTCAGGCACTGTAGCTGCACTTGTAGTCCCAGCTACTTGGGAGGCTGAGGCAACATGATCACTTGAGCCCAGGAGTTTGAGGTTGCTGTGAGCTAGGATGACACCCGCCACAGACTGAGACTCTGTTTCAAAAAAAGGGGCGGTGCCTGCAGCTCAGTCGGTAGGGCGCCGGCCCCATATACCCAAGGTGGCAGGTTTGAAACTGGCCTCAGCCAAACTGCAACAAAAAAATAGCTAGGCATTGTGGTGGGCGCCTAGTCCCAGCTACTTGGGAGGCTGAGGCAAGAGAATTGCCTAAGCCCAGGAGTCGGAGGTTGCTGTGAGCTGTGTGATGCCACAGCACTCTACTGAGGGCCATAAAGTGAGACTCTGTCTCTACAAAAAAAGAAAAAGCTAAAATGGTACATTTTATGTTATGCATATTTCACCAAATAATAAAAGGGATGGAGTAGGGAAGTTTTCAAGGAAGAGTAGGAAGTCAGCTTAGGTAAACAGGGGAGAAGGGCACTCCCAGCAAAGGGAATGACACAAGCAAAGCTATGGGGGATGCTGTGCATGGGTCACTACAAAAGTTTTGAGACAAACTGTGTTACAGTCCAAATAGGGCGGCGCCTGTGGCTCAGTAGGTAGGGCGCTGGCCCGGCCAAACTGCAAAACAAAAAAGATTAAAGAAAGAAATATAATGAACAGCGTCCTTTCTAATTCACCCATGCCAGTTTCAACTTGCTCAGCTTATCGGTGTTGCTGGGAGAGCTTCACTTGTTTCTGTCCATGCTGACTTTATACTTCTTGATTTTTGTGCATCTCAAAACTTTTATAATGACCCCTGTATTTTATTTATTTATTTATTTATTTATTTTTTGCAGTTTTTGGCCAGGGCCAGGCTTGAACCCGCCACCCTGGCATATAGGGCCAGTGCCCTACTCTTTAAGACACAGGTGCTGCCCAACCCCCATATTTTCAAGGTGGCTGAAAGGGCGAGAGAAGCTAGAGACCTAATGGAAGTGGTGACCAAGATCCCTGTAGGCCAAGCCAGGGAATCTGAACTTTAACCTGAAGGCTGTATTTGCGAAAGAGGAATGAGGTCACTTTGGTCATAGAATAGACGACAGATCAAGGGGGTGGTGTGCAGTAACTTCAGGAGGAGAGAAAGTTGGGGGCTGCTTTCAGTAACCCACATAAGGGCTGATATAAGGAAGGAAGACAGATTCTAGAGTTATCATTGTATATCCTTGCCAATGCTATTTAACTCCTGACAGTACCACTCATTTGGGATCAATGTTATTAGGGCTGTATTTGTTAGACCTCCATTTGTAATATATATTTCTCCTAAAATAAAATGCAATTTCCTTGAAGACTTTTTAAAAAGTGTTAAATTGTAAATTTTATGTTATATACATTTTGTCACAATTTTAAAACAAAAACTACAAAAGCCCAGGCATGGTGGCTCATGACTATAATCCTAGCACTTTGGGAGCCTAAAACAGGAGGATCACTTGAGGCCAGGAGTTTGAGACCAGCATGAGCAATACAGTGAGGCCCCACGTCTACAAAAACTTTAAAATCCAGCCAGTCATAATGGCATGCACCAGTAGTCCTAGCTACCTGGGAAGCTAGGAGAAATGCTTAAACTTAGGAGTTTGAAGTTGCATTGAACCATGAGAATGTCACTGTACTCTAGTCTGGGAAACAGAGCAAGACCCTATCTTTAAAAAAAAAAAACAAACAAAAAACTTGCCATAGCAAGAATGCATCTTGCAGTCTTCATGAACTACTCTGTAACTGGCTGAGCCAGCCTAGAACTAATAATCAAAACACAGGAGAGAAAAGGTGAGCTGGAAACTTCTCAAGGCATATTTACTTGGCCTGTACAGTGCCAAGAACATAGATCCTATTACTGCCTCTACTACCAATTTGTAATCTGACCTTAGGCAAATCTCTTGGCCCCTCCCTGGGACTCAGTTTCCTCATCTGTGAAATGGACTCTTAGGGCAGGAAAGTAAAGTTGCTCAGAACCCAGGCTCTATAGCCAGTAGCCCCGGGCTTTGCCAGTTTCACCACTTTCTTGCACATGGTCTTGAGTAATGCACCACACTGGGGTGTCCATGGAACGGCCACTCTGCACCAACGCTGCACTAAATATGTAGATGTGAGGGCAGGTATGGTGTAATCCTAGCACTCTGGGAGGCTGAGGCAGGAAGATCCCTTGAACTCAGGAGTTCAAGACCAACCTGAACAAGAGTGAAACTTCATATATACTAAAAAATAGAAAAATTAGTGGGTGCCTACAGTCCCAGCTACTCAAGGAGGCTGAGGCTCGGATGGCTTGAACCCAGGAGTTAGAGGTTGCTGTGAGCTAGGATGATGCCCCAGCACTCTAGCTCGGGGCAATAGAGTGGGATTCTGCCTCTAAATAAATAAAATAAAATAAAATAAATGTGATCCTCATGACATGCTAAGTGACAGAAACCATTGTTCTCTTCACTTTACAGGCAAGGAGAGGGGCAGAGTAACTTCCCCATTCCACAGTCATGCAGATGAGATGAGGCCAAGCCAGGATTCTAGTCCAATCAGTCTGACCCAAAGGCCTTTCATATCCCCTCGCATGTAGAGGACCCACCCTAAATATTTGCTCAACGGCCAAGTCACCATGTGCTGGCTTGCTTTGTGACCCCAAACTCTGTGAGTCCTTTTTATCTCCCCATCTGGGTAGGACTCACCTTCAGTTCACTACAAATCCTGAGTCACAATCTGCAGATGGATCACAGCTGGGAGGGTAGAAAAGTCTCCCCACCTACCTAGGCATCCAAAAACATGCCTCCTAAAGATGTGTGGGGACCCCCCACTAGAACTTTCCTCCAGGGAAGCAATTTCACTGAAACAGAATGTCACTAGTGTCCAGTAGTGCCTGACTACACCACTTAATGCTGTGTGACTATGGGGCAGTAACCTTCCCTCTCTGATCTAGTTTCCTCATCCATAAATTGGGAATAGCATTAACTGCCCCACTGGGGACTTTGTGAGGATTAAATAGAGACAGAGATACAGAATATATATGTACGATATATACTATATGGATTATGTAATATATATAAAATATATATATAAGGGCTTACTACCATGCCAGTGCTGGGCCTGCACCATTGATGGAAAGCTCTATGCCATGAGTGCAGGGCCTATAGTAAGGTCATATTAAATGGTGGCCATTGTTAGTATGATTATCTGTAAAATGGGATAATGACGTTACAGGGCTGGCAGGAGAACCAATGAGACAGCATGGGTGAAGGGGTCAAGACAGCACCTGGCTCAGTAAACGTCAGAAGTCAGAACCCCATAGTGAGGGGATTAAAGGAAGGGGAAAGAAGGTCCCTCATGGATATTAGATACTCACTAAGTTACCTCCTAATTCTATCCTGGGTGATCCTGTCTCTCAGGCGACCAGGATGTGGGGAAGGAAGGGGAAGTGTGAACAGAAGTTTGGACCAGCAATCAGATATTGATCCAGACTCTATCTTGTCACAGTGCAACCTCAGGCAAGTCAGCTAACCTCTGATGGCCACAGTTTTCTCATCTGTAAACTGAGAGGCCTGCCTGGGTTCAGCACTGTAGGATTCTATGACTCAGAGACCAGCACTTGGCTCTGTATTATCTCCAAATGGAATTCTCCACCCACCTTTCCTCAATAATAACCACAGCTCCCACAGTGAGCACTCACTAAATGCCAAGAGCTGTGTTACATGCCTTATCTTTAATCTTTCCAACAGCATTGGGGGGAGGCACTGTCATTGTCCTCAACTTACAGAAGGGGGGACCAAGTCACAGAGGTCTCTCAACATCTTCTAACCCCATCAGAACTTGTGCCCCCCCAGGTGCAACCAAATGGAAATCTGGTCAACTGCAAAGAATCTGTCCCTCCCTCACCAGGAAGCAAAAACCCTTCCTGAGAGACCCAGCCCAAACCTTGAATTCACTGGGCTGGCATGGATTTCAGGCACCAGTTTAATTCCTCCTCTTACACACACACTCACTTCACTGTTGGGAAATGGGGCCCAGAGAGGACAAGAGACTATCCAGGGACCCACTATACAGCCTGTCTGTGCTGATCTCATCTCAGAAAATGGCTGTGAAGGAGCTCTGTACATCCAGCTCTCGCCCCCACGCCCCCTCCTGACACACTCACAAATCAGGGACAAAGGAAAGCAAGTTCTGAGATTCAGCAGCCACTGGAGTCCCCTTTTCCTCTCGGTGCCTCTTTGTGTGGGGCCAGAGGGGGAGGGGGCCGCCTGACTGAACCTCGGATTTAATGAGAGGAAGAGGGAAAGGAGAGGGAGCTGGGAGAGGGAAAGAAGGGGCCTCTCGGCCGGGTCTGGCTGGAGCCCCTCCCCTATGCTGGCTACAGTCACAGAACAGAGTCTGGCGCCCCCCCACCAAGTCCCCAACCCAAGTGACCAAGCTCTCCCACCACCACCCTGCCCCACCCCCAACCTCCCTCGGTTGCAGGTTTCCCAATCCAAAGTTTAGCACAGGGGTCGGTGACGACCCGCACCCACCTCGCTCGAGGATGACTGAGAAAGTCTGGGGCTTCCTCCCACCCACCCATTGCCACCTCCGCTCTGGGGTCCAGAGGGTTTGGGGCTTGCTGACGAAGTGCCCAGGAGTTGGCGCAGGCCGGAGAAGGCGGCAGAGACAGGGACACAGAGAGACTGAGGGATGTATAGACAGACAGACGGACGCCGAAGAGACAGACGGACAAAGACAGTCAGACAACCAACGGACACAGACGAATACAAATGGACAAACTGAGCCGGACGGAGAGGCACAGGCAGACTGACAGGCAGACAGCCAGAGGGACAGAGAAGGGCACTCGGCAGAGGCACCGGGACTAGGCAGACGACACAAAGAGTCAGAGCTCCCGGGAGAGAGACAGGCGTACCCCAAGGACCACCCCAAGTTGGGCTGGGGTGGGGGCTGCCGCGCTCCCCCGATCCCGGGCTCCAAGCCTCAGTGTCCCCAAGTTTCGGCAGGGGCGCCCGCCCAGGGCACTCCCCGCCAGGCCCCGCGCACCACCCTCCCCCGCGGTAACCCGAGCGCGGACACCAGCTGCCCTGCGCCCGCCGGCCGAGATGGGGTGAAGGGAAGCAGGACTCGGGGGTGCGAAGGAGAGGGGCTGCAAAGGCGAGGAGCCGGCCCAGAAAGACAAGTTTCAAGGCAGGAAAAAGAAGAAACTATTCAAAGAAAGAAGATAAGTAAAAAGTGCGGGGCGGCAGCTGGAGTGGGCGGCGCGCAGCGGGGCGCCAGGGTCGGGACTCACGCAGCTGAGCAGGGAGCAGGCTCCCAGGCAGGCCCCCATGGCGGCGGCGCGGGGCGCGGGGCGCGGGCCTGGGGATCCGGGTGCCGGGCCTAGCCCCGCCCGGCCTCGGCCCCGCCCCGGCCCCGCCCCACCTGCCGAAGCCGCTCGACGCTTTCCGGAGGCGCTCGGGTTCTCCCTGGACTCACCTGGGACAGGTGCGCGGGGCGAGACCATAGAGGGAAGGAGGCTGCTGAAGGATTCCCACGGCCGCTCAGCCGCGCAACCGGACCCAACTCCGGTCCAGACGTATATCCTGCTCCAAAGCGAACGTTTGGAAAGAGACCTAGGTTTGGGTCCCAGCGAGGCCACTGTGTGACTCAGGACACAGTCACTCCAGAAGCCAAGAGGGGTCACAGCTGACTCCTCAGTGCTTGGCACAAAACCTCTGCTCCATTCGAATGATGAATGATTGGGTTAAAACGGTTGGGCGAGTCACTTCACCTCTGTGAGCCTCTGTAAAGTGAGGCTACATCCCTCATAGAACTATTACAACACACGGATACTCAACAATGAGAGCCCCTATCCCGCCGTTTCTTTTAAGACCACAGCCTCACACTCTTCAACTGCCCTCCCTCCCTCCAACTGTTCTTTTTTTTTGAGAAAGAGCCTCAAGTTGTCGCCCTGGGTAGAATGCTAAGACATCACAGCTCACAGCAACCTCCAACTCCTGGGCTCAAGCGAGTCTCCTGCCTCCACCTCCCAAGTAGCTGGGATTACAGGCACTTGCCACAACGCCCGGCTGTTTTTTGGTTGCAGCCGTCATTGTTGTTTTGGCGGGCCCAGGCTGGATTTGAACCCGCCAGCTCAGGTGTATGTGACTGGCGCCTTAGTCGCTTGAGCCACAGGCATTGAGCCCCTCCACCTGTTCTTCAAACCTGTCTGACTCCTAGTGGCCTGACCTGCAGCCAGCCCTGCCAAGTAACTCATCACTCCCTAGGGATGTCCAAACGCTGGTCCCTAGCTGAAGTCAGGAGTGAGTAGGTCACATTCATGGCAGATCGCACCCCCCCAGGGGGGTTATGTGTATGAATCCCAGAAGCAGGCTCTGTAATTACTTTCCACTCAACCTCCAGACCTTTCTTCAGCCACCTCTTCATGCCTTGCAGCTAGCCCCAGGGCCACAGATCCAGCCTGACTGCATCCTTGGGTGATTCACATGGCGCCAGGCTTACCCATTAGTTGTGCCAGGACTGCTCCACAAACTCACCCTGCACTTTCCCTCCTCCACACTTTTGCCCACACAATGCCCTTTTCTTGAGAAGACCCTTCTTCTTATGCCTCTTTCTCCTCTTTGAAGCCTTGCTTACATCCCATATCTTCTCAGGGATCACCCACAACTCTCTACCTGGCCCCACCAGGATTCCCTTGTGCTTCCAAAACAACACAGACCTCCTTCATGGCTTCACATAACCCAATAACCCCAACATGTGCCAACCTCTTCACTACATGGTACCAATCGAATCCCAGCGCAGCCTTGAAAAGTAAATTAATTCCCCACCCATCCCAATTTATAGATGAGGAAACTGAGACTCAAAGAAATAGTAACATAATGCACACAAACAGAGCACTGAATAAAGATCAACTGTGGTTATTGTAGTCTTTGTTTCTGCTGCACAAGAAGCAGAGCTGTAAGGCCTCTGGTCTGGCTTTGACTTTGATATCTTACCGCTTCTCTTGGAAAGCAGAGGTGACAACATCTAGTTTACCTGTTTTTCTGTACGGTAATATTTCAGTCCTTCCCTAGTCTGAGGCCCTTAGACTTTGAGCCACCTGAGAACTGTCTGATCTCTGGCTGTCCTCTCCCCTGCCCGAGCATGCCATAGAGCCTGGCCCACAGAAGGGCAGTAAAGGCTGAATGTCTGAACTTCTACCACAGGCCTATTTTCCTCATTCTGCTGTGACCAACAGTCTCATCCAAAAATAGCCCCTACTCTGTCACCTACACGGCAATCTTCTATGCCTGAAACTCCATCAAGCAGTCTGAAGTGAGCCCTCCACAAATCCTCCCATCCCAGGGTCAGTTCTCCACGGCACTTCTTCCCCAAGGGCTAAATTTTCCAACTCACAACCCTCCCTCCAGTAGAAACTACTCTCAAAACAGTAGAAAGCTTTTAAGACCAAGAAGAGCAACACCTGGGATTCTTGTTCTGCTACAGACTGCCATACCCTTGGCCTATGCCATCCCTCAGGGCCGCTTTGCCTTTCTGTACATCTATCCCCTCCTCTGAAATAAGATTGGTTATTCCGTTTATCTTCACAAAACAATTTAGAGCATCTGAGAAGGCATTCTGAGAAATAGACAGTTATCTGAAAGGAGTGAGGGATATGGGCATATGTATAAAGGAACAGCCCTTCTGGCTCTAGACTGAAATTTGCCAGAGCAAGACAACGTGCTGCCATTGTCCTGGCTTCCCCCTGCCCAAGACCCGGCCAGCTGGGCGCTCACATCTCCCTCATCACCCCACACAAAGGAGTAACTCACCCTGTGTCTTGGTCCTGGGAACTCCTCTTCTCTCAGCCTCACGCTTCTCATCTGTAAAATGGAAATAATCATTTTTGCCCCTGCAATCTCAGAGGACTGTTGAGGAGATGAAAGAAGTAGATAAAGCTTTCAATTCTTGGGCCCTGGCCAGCCTGTTAGCCTTTTCTGCCAGCCTTGAATCTCCTGCATGGGGTCAGAATAGCTCTGTCTCTCAAATCCCCAAAAGCAAATCACAGTCAGCAGCTATGCGACTGCGGCAAGTCACCCACCCTTTCTGAACTTCCCTGAAAGGTTGGGATTCCGGATTCAGCTCTTCCACCCAATACCATGTACATGTTGTCCATTGAGAGAAACATATAGGGGTCATTCAGTCCACTCCCTTATGCCCATCACCCAGCCCAGACAGGTGCTTAACTCTGCAGCTCCCACAGGAAATAGGCTCTGGCATCTTAGGTCAGTTACCCAAAGGATTCTTTAATCTGATCTAATTAGGCCTTGGTTTTTAAATAGGGACAAACCCCAGCCCAAGCCCCCAGCATCCATCAGCACCTCCCCAATCCATTCTTGCCCATCCCTTCTCACCATCCTCCCATCCATGAGGACTCAAATGCACTCCCTGCACCTTGCTCTCTGCACTGGCCTCCACTTCCTGCTTCTGACCCATTTAGAGCAGGCCTAAGACCATCCCTTATGAATATGCATGTAGGATAATGAGAACTTGGGATTGGGGGACCATCTGGGGAGAGGTGTTTACATAAGCACCATCCACCCTGCTCTCCCCATACACACCCCCAATCAAGACTGCCCTTCCTCCAAAAGGGTGCATGGGAGTTTGGAGCAAAGGCTGCAGTGACAATAATAATATCCACAGCAACTGTTTTTAAGAGCTTACTACATGCTGGGCACCCTGCCAAGAGCATCTCCTATAAGATGAATTTAAGATAGGAACTATTTCCTCCATTTAGTGGGTAAGGAAATTGATGCTTCCAGAAGGTAACTTGGACATAAGACACGGGGGGCGGGGGGGACATGCACAGTGATTATGTGTGGAGCCTAGATGGATCTCCAGAGTTGGTGCTCTACATCCGCACTGCCCAGGTGTTCAGGGCCGAGCCAGGAACCCTGAGCATGAGGTCATACAAGCATTTCTGGATGAGCTTATCTGGGCCCAGTGAAAGGACCGAAGTCCTGGAAGCAACACCATCTGCAAAGCATGGAGATAGGCAGACATGGAGATAGGTGTGATGGGGGTGCCCCAGTGGTTGCCTAGCCTATGCACCTCAGTGCTACTCTTGCACTTTTTCCCCAGTCAATGCTTAACAAGGGCCCACAGTAGGCCAGGAGTGGAAATGTGGCATGAACAAGACAGACACACACAGGCCTGCCTGCTTGGAGCAGATGGTCTGGTGGGGTTTGCTTTCCATGTGTAGTAACACTCTGGAAGGAATCTGATTCCTTCATGGGAAGTGCCTAGGGGGTGAGAGAAGATTGTGAGAGTGGAGAAGGTGGGACATTTGGTACAGAGAACTGCCGGGTCTGCTGTGAATACACACGTGGGTGATGGAGGGAGGAATTAGGTTTGATGTGTGGAGACATGTGGACATGTGCATGTGTGAATTTAGGGATGTAAGTATATCACAAATGGTGTATGCATATGTCAGTTTTATGTGCAGGGGTGTGGGTGAGCCTGCATGTGCAGCAGGGGCTGTTAGTATGGAGGAGGAGGAGAGAGAAGAGTGTCATTTGGCCCAGACCTCACATTCATAAGCTGGAAAATGCATCCAAAAAGTGAGATGTATAAATGAACAAAGAGGGCTCAGTGCCCATAGCACAGTGGTTACAGAGCCAGCCACATACACTGAGGGTGGCGGGTTCGAACCCAGTCCAGGCTAGCTAAACAACTGCAACAAAAAATAGCTGGGCACTGTGGCGGGTGCCTGTCATCCCAGCTACTTGGGAGGCTGAGGCAAGAGAATTGCTTAAGCCCAAGAGTTTGAGGTTGCTGTGAGCCATGACACCATGGCACTCTACCGAGAGTGACATAGTGAAACTCTGTCCCCCCCCACCAAAAAAACATGAACAAAGAGAAAGAGAACTTCTGCTCTGGGAAGGACCCAGACCTGGGTGCTCCTGTCCCCTCCTCTCCACCTGACCCCCGCAGCTGTCCCCCCTGCTTCCCAGGAGAAAAAAAAGGAGAAAGGGATGGCTGGCTGGGTGGATGGTGAAACGGATAGAGGGGCGGATATGTGATAAAGGAGATGCCGCAAGAGGTTCACTGTAGACCCCAGGTGTTCACTGTATAATTCTTTCCACCTTTCTGGATACTTGAAACTTTTCATAACATAATGTACACTCAAAGTGAGCTGGATGTGTAGCCCCAGAGAATCAGGGCCCGATGGAAAGACAGAATCCTGGCTCGGCACCTGTGGCTCAAGTGGCTAAGGCACCAGCCACATACACCTAAGGTGGCGGGTTCGAATCCAGCCTGGGCCCGCCAAACAACAATGATGGCTGCAACCAAAAAATAGCCAAGCGTTGTGGTGGGCGCCTGTAGTCCCAGCTACTTGGGAGGCAGAGGCAGGAGACTCACTTGAGCCCAGGAGTTGGAGGTTGCTGTGAGCTGTGAAGCCACAGCACTCTTTCCAGGGGGATAGCTTGAGGCTCTGTCTCAAAAAAAAACCAGAATCTTCATCATACCATTGACAGACCACACAGCACTGTGAACTCATGTATTTTATGATCCCTGTAATTATCTTCCATGTCTGTCAGGTGCATTGCATTAGATATGCGCGTGGGTGGGTGGGCGTCATACCACAGTGGTGACCATCCTCTTTAGGCCTTTCTTCATTTTTAACTTACCAGAAGCTTTGGGGGGGAAAGGTGCTCTGAGCCTCTCTCAGCCTGTGGGTTTGTATGGATGTGTACATGTCAGGTGTGTGAGCACAGGTGAGCAGAACAGACCAATGCCCACGTGAGTGCCCAGATAGGGAGCTCAGCCTCCTCCAAGCTCCCGTAAAGCCAACACTGTTTCTGGAGCAAGGAGAATATCTTGGGATTAGGGCAGGAGAGTCACCAGCCCCCCAGGGCAGCAACTCTGTCATCTGAGGCTTGAACACGCTCAGGCCAAGCGGCGTCCCCTGCGAGCAGTGAGAGTGTGGGAGGCTGAAACTGGGGTGTTTCCTGGAGCAGGACAGGGCACAGACAGGTGTCTGGGGCCCTCCTAGGGTGCAGCAGCTCCTCCCTTCCTCCCCATGCATTCATGACATCCTGCCCGGACCATTCATCCGTCCCTGCTCAGTGCCTGGAGCCCCAAGCTGTCAATATCCTCTCATTGTAAAGGGGGGAAACTGAGGCCTGAAGAGAATGCAGCTGCTCAGGCTACACAGCAGTCAGGGCGGAGCTACTGAGATCCAGCCTGTGCACTACTCTCTGCCTGCTACCTCGGCTTCTCCCTCCATTAATCATTCACCCACTGGCCAAGGCCTGCAGGGGTCCAGCAGGAGGGGATCTGGGCCCAGTGGACCCATTGGGGAAGGCTCCAGGGTACAGGTCATGTACAAAAACCAGAAGGCCAGGTGGGCACTGGAAACAGCACATGGCTGAGAGTCGGAGCCTGAATTCTAATCCCAGCTCAGCCACGGACCCTGTCAGAGTGACCCTGGATAGCTCCCAGGCCCTCTCTTGGCCTGTTTCCCTGTCTATAAGATAAATGGGCCAAACGATAAACAGTGGCTTACACATGATGTTTTAGAGCAGCACCCTAAACACGTATGAGAGGAGCTGCCCTGGTCTGCATAGGGAAGGCAGGTGGATCACCACCACTTGGCTCCCCTCACCCTCCCCAAGGAGCTCACCAAAGAAAATGCCACTAAATTGCAAAATCGGGTGGCGCCTGTGGCTCGAAGGAGTAGGCGCCAGCCCCATATGCTGGAGGTGGTGGGTTCAAACCCAGCTCTGGCGAAAAACTGCAAAAAATAAATAAATAAATAAATAAATTGCAAAATCTGTGGATAAGAGGTCAGCCTTCAGCACAAATGAAGTAGCTGTGCCACTTTCCAACTATGTGGACCCAGGCAAGGCTCCTCAAATCTCAGCTTACTCATCTGTAAAATGGGGGCAACAATACCAACATTCTAGGGGCATGTGACAATTAAATGAGATAATCTCTGACCAGTGCCTGGCCGATGGTGAACATATTAGAACTTCAACTAACAGTGCCTGTTATTACTAATTGCCCCCACATGAGAACCACGCAAGAAATGATTATCTTCACCAGACCCCAAATCCAGTGAATTTTGACAGCTGCTACCTCAAATTCCTCAGTCCTGCCTACATCCGCAGCTGCTCCAGAACAGCTGGGTGTGTGGGGCTTACTGGCAGCCCTGCCCTGCCCTGTTCTGGGCCCCATGGGAGGGGAAGTGCAGGGCTCCCTGTAATCAAGCCAGGCCTCCAGCAAGGCCCATTTCATCTGGACACCCAAGCCCCTAAGAGACTGTCATTAAGTCTGTCACCCTGCTCAACATTGGCCCCTCTGGAGCCCCAAATGAAGGGAGCAGGTATTTAGCCAAAGCCTTTCATTCCCAGGCATCCTCCCAAGGCTCTCCCCAGGGCCACTGGGTTCAGAGAAGGGTGTCTGGTGACACAAGCAGAAAGAACAGTCTTCATGAAGCCAGGACCCCCAATCACCTCACCAAGCAGCCCCAGGGACAGTAGAGACCTGGCATTCAGAATCCAATGAGCTTGGAGCTGAAGGAAACTCAAAAACCATCTCATGGACTTACGTACAATTAAATACTGTTTCCCCTAAAAAAAAAAAAAAAAAAGAAGAAGAAGAAGGAAATTGGACTGGGAGCAGTGGCTCACACCTGTAATCCTAACACTCTGGGAGGCTGAGGCCAGTGGATCACTTGATCTCACAGGTTGGAGACCAGTCTGAACAAGAGCTAGACCTACTCTCTAAAAATAGCCGGGCATTGTGCCAGGCACCTATAGTCCCAGCTACTTGGGAGGCGGAGGCAAGAGGATAACTTGAGCCCAAGAATTTGAGGTTGCCGTGAGCTAGGATGCCACAGCACTCTACCGAGGGTGATGATGTGAGACCATGTCTCAAAAAAAAAAAAAAAGGAAGAAGAAAATTCGGACACATGCTACAACACAGATGAACCTCAATGATGTTATGCTAAGTAAATAAGCCAGACATTAAAGGACAAAAACAGTAAGATTTCACTTATATGAGGTACTCAGAGCACTCAAATTCAGACAGGCAGAAAGTAAAATGGTGAGTGCCGGGGCTGGGGGTAGAATGGAATGGAGAGTTATCAAAAAACAAAACATGGAGCTCAGCGCCTGTGGCTCAAGTGGCTAAGGTGCCAGCCACATACACCTGAGCTGGCGGGTTCGAATCCAGCCTGGGCCCGCCAAACAATGACGGCTACAACCCAAAAAATAGCCAGGCATCGTGGCGGGCACCTGTAGTCCCAGCTACTTGGGAGGCAGAGGCAGGAGAATTGCTTGAACCCAGGAATTTGAGGTTGCTGTGAGCTGTGATGCTACAGCACTCTACCCAGGGCAATAGCTTGAGGCTCTGTCT
>NW_003852579.1:573322-574745 GCF_000181295.1 Otolemur garnettii
GAGCCCAGGAGTTGGAGGTTGCTGTGAGCTGTAATGCCACGGCACTCTACCCAGGGGGACAGCTTGAGGCTCTGTCTCAAAAAAAAAGAAAAATGTGATGTGGCTCAGCGCCTGTAGCTCAGCATCTAGGGCACCAGCCATATTACTGGGGCTGGTGGGTTCAAAGCCGGGCTTGGCCTGCCAAACAACAACAACTACAACAACAACAACAACAAATAGCCAGGCATTGTGGTGGGTGCCTGTAGTCCCAGCTACCTGGGAGACAGAGGCAAGAGAATCGCTTAAGCCCAAGAATCTGAGGTTACAGTGAGCTGTGATACCACGGCACTCTACCAAGGGTGACATAATGAGACTCTGTCTCAAAAAAAAAAAAGAAAGAAAGAAAATGTGATGTATGTAAACAATGAAATACTATTTAGTCGTTAAGAAGAAGGAATTCGAGCGTCGCATCCTCCCTCTGCTGCCATGGCTGCGTATAAGTTGGTGCTGATCCGGCACGGCGAGAGCGCCTGGAACCTAGAGAACCGCTTCAGCGGCTGGTACGACGCCGACCTGAGTCCAGCGGGCCACGAAGAGGCGAAGCGCGGCAGGCAGGCGCTTCGAGATGCTGGCTATGAATTTGACATCTGCTTCACCTCAGTGCAGAAGAGAGCAATCCGGACCCTCTGGACAGTGCTGGATGCCATTGACCAGATGTGGCTGCCTGTGGTGAGGACTTGGCGCCTCAATGAGCGGCACTATGGGGGTCTGACTGGCCTCAATAAAGCAGAAACTGCAGCCAAGCACGGTGAAGCTCAGGTCAAGATTTGGAGGCGCTCCTATGATGTCCCCCCACCTCCGATGGAGCCTGATCATCCCTTCTATAGTAACATCAGTAAGGATCACAGGTATGCAGATCTCACTGAAGACCAGCTGCCTTCCTGTGAGAGTCTGAAGGACACTATTGCTAGAGCTCTGCCCTTCTGGAATGAAGAAATAGTTCCCCAGATTAAGGAGGGAAAACGGGTACTGATTGCAGCCCATGGCAACAGCCTCCGGGGCATTGTCAAGCATCTGGAGGGTCTCTCTGAAGAGGCTATCATGGAGCTGAACCTGCCGACTGGTATTCCCATGGTCTACGAATTGGACAAGAACTTGAAGCCCATCAAGCCCATGCAGTTCCTGGGGGATGAAGAGACCGTTCGTAAAGCCATGGAAGCTGTGGCTGCCCAGGGCAAGGCGAAGAAGTGAAGGCTAGCAGACAGAATGCTGCCCAGGGAACACCTTCCTGGCCCTCATTTCTCTGCACCTCTACCCTGCACATGTTACACTGACCACATCTGGAAGCATCAGAAGTATAGCTGCAGATGGGGACCAGTGACTCCCATTTTAATCTTAGTCTTTTTTTTTTCCTGTACCCACTCCCTTCATACATTCTAGTCAG
>NW_003852579.1:574793-575940 GCF_000181295.1 Otolemur garnettii
CTCTTATCCAAGAGTTGAGAGGTAGTAACTTGGGTTTTTGCCAGTGCTTTGTTTACTAGGGACCTGCTTGAGTAGGGGCTAAGGTGGAGCCATGCTAAGGCCTGACCAGTCAGGAAAAGCGAAGCCTCTTTGCTCCCAGGAACCATTCCTATATTTGGCTATAGTCATTCCAGGGAAGATGAATGTAACCTGCACGGTGATGTAAAAAACAGCTGTTTCCTCTCTGACCCAAGAAGAGCTGGCTCCAGAAGGTTGGGATCAATCCTGAATCATGTTTGTGCTGCATTTACTTTTACAAAAAAAAAAAAAAAATATATATATATATACACACATACAATAAATACACAACAAAAACCCTATTGGGTTTTCTAGTGGCGGTTAAAATAGTCCCACATACAGTCATCAGAAGATCAGGCATTCCTCACACCAATATGGGATAAACTCCTTGACTTCTAAGGGGTAGGAGTGCATCTTGCTGTTTATTTTAGAATCCTTCCCTCACCTTGTTTTGTGGCAGTGGAATGCCTCTTGATCACTTCCAAGTGTGTCTTTTCACTGATTTCTGAATTGTGTTCTAGTTGCTTGGCCCTGCCATGTGGGTCCAGTACTCATTTTGAACATAACTGTACTAATATTTTCTTCAAATCAGTATAATAAAGGAGTGATGTGCAATAAAAAAAAAAAAAAAAAAAAAAAAAAGAAGAAGGAATTCTTGGGTGCCTGTAGTCCCAGCTACTTGGGAGGCTGAGGCAAGAGATTTGGAGGTTGCTGTGACGTCATAGCACTCTACTGAGGGCGATGAAAGTGAGACTCTGTCTCTCTCTAAAAAAAAAAAAGAGTTACAAGAGACATTAAAGTTACATGAAACAAGACAAACACAGATAGATAAATACCACATAATCTCATTACATGTGGAATCTAAAAATGTTGGATTCACAAGCAGAGAGTAAGATGGTGGGGCTAGAACTGGGAGGCTCCAGGGAGAGACTGAGGAGATACTGGGCAAATGATACAAAAAAAATTTTTTTTTGAGACAGAGACTCAAGCTGTCACCCTGGGTAGAGTGCTGTGACATCACAGCTCACAGCAACCTCCAACTCCTGGGCTCAAGCAAGTCTCCTGCCTCAGCCTCCCAAGTAGCTGGGAC
>NW_003852579.1:576481-583145 GCF_000181295.1 Otolemur garnettii
TTGGAGGTTGCCGTGAGCTGTAATGCCATGGCACTCTACCCAGGGTGACAGCTTGAGGCTCTGTCTCAAAAAAAAAAAAAAAAGACCCCATCTCTGCTAAAAATAGAAAAACTAGTTGGGCATAGGGGCAGGTGCCTGTAGTCCCTACTTGGGAGGCTAAGGCAAGATGATCACTTGAGCCCAAGAGTTAGAGGTTGCTGTGAGCTATGACACCATGGCACTCTAGCCTAGGTCAACAGAGTGAGACTCTGTCTCAAAAATAATAATAATAATAATAATTTTCAAGGAACTGTCAAATTGTTTTCCAAAGTTGCTATATGATTATACATTCCCGGCAGCAATGTATATTACAGGGTTCCAATTTCTCCACATGTTTATCTACACACTATAGACTGCCATTTTTTTTTTTTTGAGACAGAGTCTTACTTTGTCGCCATCAGTAGAGTGATGTGGCATCATAGCTCACAGCAACCAAAAACTCTTGGACTTAAGCGATTTTCTTGCCTCAGACTCCCAAGTAGCTGGGACTACAGGCACCCACCACAACACCTGGCTATTTTTTTTTGTTGTTGTAGTTATCATTTGGTGGGCCCAGGCTAGGTTCGAACCTGTCAGCCCTGGTAGGTATATGTGATGGGTGCCCTATCTGCTAAGCTACAGGTGCCCAGCCTGTTTTGTTTTTTGAAATAGACTCTGGCTCTCTCACCCCAGGCTAGAGTGCCTTGGTGTCAGCTTAGTTCACAGCAACTTCAAACTCCTGGGCTCAAGCAATCCTCTTACCTCAGCCTCCTGAGTAGCTGGGACTACAGGTACCTGACACAACACCCAGCTAATTTTTCTATTTTTAGTAGAGACAGGATCTCTCTCTTGCTCAGGCTATTCTCAAACTCCTAAGCTCAAGCAGTACTCCCACCTCAGCTGCCACAGTGCTAGGATTACAGATGTGAGTCACCGTGCCTGTCCTGGACACCAGTTTCTCAAATATCCTTTCCAAGGTACTTTAGGATGCACATTATGGAAGCTTTCAAAGCATATTGGCACCAGATGCAGTATCAGTTAATGAATTGCCCACTGCTGATGGGGAAGTTTCCTTTTCATCATTTTGCCTGCATTATTATTTTATCTTTCTTTTTGTCACAGTATTCTGATTGTGGTTTTGGTGGTTGTTGTTGTTTTGTTTTGTTTTTTAGGGGTTTTTGTTGAGACAGAGTCTCATTTTGTTGTCCTCAGTAGAGTGCTGCAGTGTCATCTCGCACAGCAACCTTAAACTCTTGGACTCAAGCAATCCTCTTGCCCCTTGCCTCGGCTGAGGGATACACATTAAAAGTCTAAGGTCGGCCCCATATACCAGAGGTGGTGGGTTCAAACCTGGCCCTGACCAAAAATTGTAAAGAAAAAAAAAAAAGGGAGACACCTGTGGCTCAAGGAGTAGAGTGCCGGTCCCATATACTGGAGGTTATACTGGTAGGTTCAAATCTGGCCCTGGCCAAAAATCGTAAAAAAAAAAAAAATGTCTAAGGTGCCTATAGCTGGGACTACAACACCCAGCTATTTTTTAGAGATGGGATCTGGGGCTCACTCAGGCTGGTCTTGAACTTATGAGCCAAGCGATCCATGCACCTCAGCCTCCCAAAGTGCTAGGATTACAGGTGTGAGCCACGGCACCTGGCCACATGATTGTGTTTATTTTAATTTTTTCCATTACAAAGTGAGGTGGATCTTCTTTTCACGGGCATTTTTATTTTTTGTATTATTCATATGTATTATTATTTGTATCTTTTCATATACTCATTATTATTTAATTTTTCATTTGGTCCCAAAATGATCTTTTTTTTTTTTTTTTTCTGAGACAGAGTTTCAAGCTGTCGCCCTGGGTAGACTGCCATGAAGTCACAGCTCACAGCAAACTCAGACTCTTGGGCTTTAGCAATTCTTTTACCTCAGCCTCCCAAGTAGCTGGGACTACAGGTGCCTGTCACAACACCTGGCTATTTTTTGTTGTTGTTGCTGCTGTTGCAGTTGTCATTGTTGTTTTAGCAGGCCCGGGCAGGGTACAAACCCACCAGCCCCAGTATACCCTACCCACTGAGCTACGGTCACTGCCCCAGAACGATCTTTTTTTTTTTGGCAATTTTTGGCCGGGGCTGGGTTTGAACTCGCCACCTCTGGCATATGGGGCCAGCGCCCTGCTCCTTTGAGCCACAGGTGCCACCCGTAGAATGATCTTTTTAAGAGGAAAATCTGATCCTGCCCTTTAGCACTTTTGGAGCTTCCCTAGTGCCCAAGAATAAAGACCCAACTTCTTTGGGTTTTTTGTTTTTGTTTTTGTTTTAAGACAGAGTCCTACTTTGTCACCCTTGGTAGAGTGCTGTGGTGTCATAGCTCACAGCAACCTCAAACTCTTGGACTTAAGAGATTCTCTTGTCTCAGCCTCCCAAATAGCTGAGACTAGAGGTGCCCACCACAATGCCCAGCTATTTTTAGAGACAGGCTCTCGATCTGGCTCAGACTGGTCTTGAACCTGTGAAATCAGGCAATCCACCCACCTCAGCCTCCCAGAGTGCTAGGATTACAGGTGTGAGCCACCTTGCCTGGCCTAAGACCCGGCTTCCTAACTGGACCACAAGGCTCCACACAGTCTGACACCAGCTGCTCCTGGCCCTGTCTCTCACCATTGTCTGGACAACTTGCAGTTTCCAGAAACAGATGAATGACTTCTTTCCTCCTGGCTTGGACAACTGTGGACATCACCTCCTCCTGCATGACTTCCAGACTCAACCTCACCACACATCTCTGAGGGAATTACTTATTTACAGGGCCAGATTCATAGGTGTCCGGCCTTTGTAGAAGACCCCTACTCTTGGGAAGGGTCCTTGGCTTGGTTTAACGCTGTGCTGTTGGCTGGGCACCTGTAGCTCAGTTATTAGGGTGCCAGCCACAAGGCTCTGGGGTTGGTAGATTAGAATCCGGCCCAGGCCTGCTAAACAAACAAACAAACAAACAAAAATAGCTGGGCGTTGTGGCCGGCACCTGTAGTTCCAGCTACTTGGAAGACTGAGGCAAGAGAATCACGTGAGCCCAGGAGTTTGAGGCTGCTGTGAGCTAAGATGCCACAACATTTTACCAAAGGAGACAAAGTGAGACTCAGTCTCCAAAAAAAAAAAAAAAAAGGCATTCCAAGTACAGGGAACAGCACAGGCAAAGGTACCCTTCCTGGCAGGACCAGGAAGCCCTGGGAATGTGAATACACTGGCCTCACCTAAACTCCTAGGATTTGGGGGAGATGGGAGGGCTGAGGCAATGGCTGGCCTCTGGAAGGACTTGTTTCCCTGATAAGCGTCAGGGAGAAAGCCCTGGAATCCAAAAGAGGAGGTGCTAATTAGTGCTCTCAGCGGGGACTCTCTTGTGGTTGGGGTTGGCAAGAGTTCAGGCCAGGAAGTTAAGGGGGCAGCAATGGGATAGCTTGACATCAAGGCTTGGGGATTTTAATGACCTCAACCAAAGTGCCTTTGCCAAAACCTGGCCTCTGACTCAAGGGTCAGTACTTCCTGCCCACCCCACCTACCTTCAACTTAAAAGGTTTCTCTGGGTCCCAGGTATCTATCCAGGCCTCCTCCCTCCCATCCTGCAAACTGGATGGTCATCAAGGTCCAGGGACCAGTGGGACCAGTGGGAGGTAAGAGGCAGCCCCACTAGTGGCTGCCCCAGCTGCTGTGGGGACGGAGAAATGATGACCTCATGGACTATACGGGCCCAAGGGAAGGGGTCCCAAGAGATTTTATTAACTATATTGCTATCTGTCTACTCTTCCTCTCACCTCCTACACTGTCTCTCCTTCACTCCTGCCATCCTCACCACAGTGAGCTCCTTTCCTGCCCCAACTAGATCAAGTTCACTCTCATCTCAGCCTTTGCACTCGCTGCTCTCTTGGCCTACACCACTTATCTCCAGATCTAGGTACGGCTGCTTCTCATCAGGCAGATCTCAGCTGGAAGACCAACTCTGTGTTGAGGAACCCACCTCTTCTGTACCCCATGACCTTGTTTAATTTTCAGACGGCCTGGGTCAGAAGCCTCCCTCTGTAAGCTACTAGCCTGGGAAAGTTACTGAACCTCTCTGTGCTTCCATTTCTTCACCTGTAAGTTGAGGCTATCAGCAGCACTTATATCATTACATGCACAGCCATAATTACCCTCACTGTCTGCCCCCTCCAGGTCACTTGGAGAGAAGGGACTGTGTGTGCCTGCTCATAACTGTAACCCTGGGCCCTAGACGCAGGGCTTGGTATATAAAAAACACTCCAGAAATATGTACTGAAACAATCGATCTGTTTGTTTCTCTCCGAGTATTTGCCCTTTTCCTATTCTTGCCCCTCCCTACTCAAGCAGATGGCCTGTCAGGCAGACCAGAGGCTTCCTCAGGCTGAAGGGGAGGAAAGAGGGAGCAAGTGGTAACTGCAGGACACCTTGGCCCTGCAGACACTGTGGCCAGAGTCCAGAAGGAGGCTGACTCCAAGCCACATCAGGACCTTGACTGAGCACAAGAATGCCAAATAGCCCCGGAAAGGCCATTCGAAACAAAAACCATGACCTCCTGGTGCTTACCACAGGCTGTGTTCTTACACTGTGTTCTTACACATCCACGTGTGGATGAATGAGGGCTTCGAGGCTGCGCGAACCTGCCCATATTCCTAGCTGGGCTCCGTGGTGCCTCCCGGTGGACAAAATGTTGCATAGCTCCGTCTGCTCCGAGAAAAGAACGAGCAGGAAACACCCCCACCACGTGGTCTTTTTTTGATACAGAATCTCACTTTTGTCGCCCTCGCCCTCGGTAGAGTGCAGTGGCGTTATAGCTCACAGCAACCTCAGACTCCTGGGCTCAAGTTATTCTCTTGCCTCAGTCACCCCAGTAGCCGGGCTTACAGGCGCCCGCCACAACGCCCGGCTATTTTTAGAGGCGGGGGTCTCACCGTAGCTCAGACTGGTCTCAAACTCGCCCGCCTGGGCCTCCCAGAGTGCTGGGATTACAGGCGTCAGCCGCCGTGCCCAGCCCCACTCCGCAGTCTGGACACCCAGCCCTGAGTGCGTGGAGGAGGCGCCCACAGCCTCATTTCCAGGGCTCAAGAGGAAGGTGAAGGTTCTGAGATCTGGGTGGACCAGGAGAATTCCCAGGCTCTGGATCTGCTCTCATTTGCAGTGTGAGTTTGTGCTCACCTTCCTCTTTCTGGGCTTCAGTTTCCCTGTCTTTAGGGTGAGTCCTGAGCTGGGAGGTGTGTTAAGACTTGGTTTTCAATGCATTAATGAGCCATGTGAGTTTAAGCAAGTCCTGGCCCTTCCCTGAGCCTCAGTTTTCACAACTGCACAACAGGTTGATAGGACCAAATATGTTCAATAGTCCAAGTGGGAATTATGTGTTTAGGAGGATTAATAATTAATAGGAGATACAAGGGACCACAAGAAGAGTTTCTTTCTTTCTTTCTTTCTTTTTTTTTGTAGAGACAGAGTCTCACTTTATCGCCCTCGGTAGAGTGCGGGGGCATCATACAGCTCACAGCAACCTCCAACTCCTGGGCTTAGGCAAATCTCTTGCCTTAGCCTCTCAAATAGCTGGGACTTCAAGCACCGGTCACAACAGCTGGCTACTTTTTTTGTTGCAATTTGGCGGGGGCCAGGTTTGAACCTGCCACTCGCAATATATGGGGCTGGCACCCTACCCACTGAGCCACATGCACCGCCCCTTTTTTTTTGAGACAGAGTTCACTTTGTCATCCTCAGTAGAGTGCCATGGTGTCATAACTCATAGCAACCTCCAACTCTTGGGCTTGAAATCCTCTTGCCTCAGCCTCCTGAGTAGTTGGGACTACAGGAGCCTGCCACAATGCCCAGCTATTTTTTTGTGGTCTCGCTCTTACTCAGGTTGGTTTTGAACTCCTGAGCTTAGGCAGTCCACCTGCCTCAGCCTCCCAGAGTGCTGGAATTATAGGTGTGAGCCACTGCACCCAACAAGAGTTTCTTGAGGGAAGGATTGGGTCAAAATGATTTCCCAGGTCTAGTAGGCGGCCACATAGCATTGAATATAGATTCAGATTTTTTTTTTTTTTGAAACAGAGTCTCACTTTGTCATCCTTGGTAGAACATCATGGCATCATAGTTCACAGCAACCTCAAACTCCTGGGCTCATGTGGTTCTCTTGCCTCAGATTCCCAAGTAGCTGGGACTATAGGTACCAACCACAATGTCCAGCTAGTTTTTTCTATTTTTAGTAGAAATGGTGTCTCCCTCTTGCTCAGGCTGGTCTGGAACTCCTGAGCTCAAGCAATCCACCCACCTCAGTCTTCTTTGAGTGCTAGGATTATGGTGTGAGCCATCATACCTGGCCTGAAAGAAGTTAGAGTTTAATGAACGTATTTGTAGGAGGGTGAAAAATATTTTAACAATAGATCGTGTATTAGATTTAATGACAATAAACTTATAGGAAAAAGAATTAGCAGATTGGTATGCAACTGAATTTCAAATTTTGGTTGAATTGCCACCATAGGTTGGCTACAGATATGAATTCAGGAAAAATTAATAAAAGCATTCTGCAAGACTTATCACTATGGAATTTGCTATCAAGAGTTTGTAGGCTCGGCGCCTGTGGCTCAAGCGGCTAAGGCGCCAGCCAC
>NW_003852579.1:583580-586031 GCF_000181295.1 Otolemur garnettii
AGGTGGCAGGTTCAAACCCAGTACCGGTCAAAAATAACACAGCACTCTACCCAGGGGGATAGCTTGAGACTCTGTCTCAAAAAAAAAAAAAGAGTTTGTTTATGGCTGGGCGCTATAGTTTAGTGGTTAGGGCGCCAGCCACATAGTCTGGGGCTGGTGGGTTCAAACCTAGCCCAGCCCTGCTAAACAAACAGGAAAAAAATAGCTGACGTTGTGGCAGGTGCCTATAGTCCCAACTACTAGGGAGGCTGAGGCAAGAGAATCTCTGGAGCCCAAGAGCTGAGGTTGCTGTGAGCTATGATGTCATCGCACTCTACTGAAAGCAACATGGTGAGACTCTGTCTCAAATAAATAAATAAACAAAATAAAATATGCCCAGCGTGGTGGCTCACACCTGTAATCCCAGCACTTGGGAGGCTGAGGCGGGTAGATTGCCTGAGCTCACAGGTTAGACACCAGCCTGAGCCAGAGTGAGACCCCATCTCTAAAAAATAACTGGGCATTGTGGCGAGCGACTATAGTCCCAGCTACTTGGGAGGATGAGGCAAGAGGATCACTTGTACCCAAGAATTTGAGGTTGCCGTGAGCTAAGATGCCATAGCACTCTACCAAGGGTAACCAAGTGAGACTCTGTCTCAAAATAAATAAAATAAAATAAAAAGAGCCGGTGTTGTGGCAGGCACCTCTTTTCCAGCTACTGGGGAGGTTGAGGCAAGAGAATCACTTGAGCCCAAGAGTCTGAGGTTGCTGTGAGCTATGATGTCATGGGCACTCTACTGGGGTGACAAAGTGAGACTCTGTCTCAAAAAAAAAAAAGAGTTTGTATACTGTGTTATATGTAAACCGTGTGCTATACATCATTTTATTAGTAAAATTTATAATAAATGTATGTACATATTATACATATAATGTATGCTCTGGATTTTTTTTTAAGACAGAATTTCACTATATTGCCCTCGGTAGAGTGCTGTGCTGTCATAGCTCACAGCAACCTCAAACTCTTGGGCTTAAGGGATTCTCTTGCCTCACCCTCCCAAGTAGCTGGGACTACAGGCACCTGCCACAACACCCAGCTATTTGTTGTTGTTGTTGTCATTGTTGTTTGGCAGGCCTGGGGCAGGTTTGAACCCACCAGCTCCGGTGTATGTGGCTAGCACCCTAGTCACTGAGCTACAGGCACCGAGCCAAGTATTCCTTGGGTTTTTGAACAACCAGTCATCACTTATTAGTAGACCACTGGAAAAATCCAAGTTTAATAAAGTCTTTTCCTGCATGGCGCCTGTGGCTCAAAGGAGTAGGGCACCAGTGCCATATGCCAGAGGTGGTAGGTTCAAACCCAGCCCTGGCCAAAAATCACAAAAAATAAAATAAAGTCCTTTCCTAGCTTGGCGCCTGTAGCTCAGTGAATGGGGCGCTGGCCACATATACCAAAGCTGGCAGGCTCGAGCCTGGCCCAGGTCTGCTAAAAAACAATGACAACTACAACCAAAAATAGCCGGGCATTGTGGCGGGTGCCTGTAGTCCCAGCTACTCCTGAGGCAGGAGAATTGCTTGGGCCCAAGAGTTTGAGGTTGCTGTGAGCCATGACGCCACAGCACTCTACTGAGGGTGACATAGTGAGACTGTCTCAAAAAATGAATAAATAAATAAAGTTCATCCAAAGCAAATTTCTTCTTGGGGAATCCATGTTCACTAGGAGAATTATTTTCAGGAAAGACAGAGGACAGGACAGACAGATAGAGGCCCTCTTGATTCCACTGGGGACATTCCCAGGACATAATGTTAGCTGGGTGGCTTTGGAGTCTGTTGTATTAAAAAATGACAATAAAGGGGCAGTGCCTGTGGCTCAAAAGGGTAGGGTGCCAGCCCTATACGCCAGAGGTGGCAGGTTCAAACCCAGTACCGGTCAAAAAAAAAAAAAAAGACAAACCAACACAATGGCTCAGCGCCTGTGGCTCAAGTGGCTAAGGCACCAGCCACATACACCTAAGGTGGCGGGTTCGAATCCAGCCCAGGCCTGCCAAACAACAATGACAGCTGCAACCAAAAAAAATAGCCAGGCGTTGTGGCAGTGTTGTAACCTAGCCCTCTTTCCCCTGCCCACTCCTGTTCCCCAGCCCTCAGCTATTTCCCCCGCCACCACCCTCACCTGCTCCCCCCCACCCTCTCCAGCCCATTTCCCTCCTCCTCCCTTCTCCCCCAGAGTCCACTCCAGGAACAAGGCAAGTCCCTCCTCCCCCCAGGGTGGCCAAGAACGTGCTTCCCAGCCACGTTCCCAGGCCCCCTTCTTCCCACTAGGGTTGCCAAGAACAAGCTTCAGGTACAAGGAAAAAAAGTCCCAAGTTTCACAAAACCCCCAAGTTCTCAGTAGATGAACAATGGTGGAAAACTCACTGAGACTTGATTAATTACTGTTGTATAACCATAACCATTGTGATATGAAATGTATCC
>NW_003852579.1:586513-587760 GCF_000181295.1 Otolemur garnettii
TTTTTTTTTTTAGGTAAGTTCTCATTCTGTCCGTTGGGCTAGAGTGCAGTATGCAGTGGTGTCATAATAGCTCACTGCAGCCTCAAACTCCTGGGTTTCTTTCTTTGTGTTTGTTTTGTTTTCTAATTTAAATCCTTTAAATAAAGCTGTTCTTTTCTCTTTTTTGTTTGTTTGTAGAGACAGAGTCTCACTCTATCACCCTAGGTAGAGTGCCATGGCGTCACACAGCTCACAGCAACCTCCAACTCCTGGGCTTGGGCGATTCTCTTGCCTCAGCCTCACAAGTAGCTGGGACTACAGGCACTTGCCACAACGCCCAGCTATTTTTGTTATTGTTGCAGTTTGGCCAAGGTCCGGTTTGAACCCGTCACCCTCGGTATACAGGGCTGCGCCCAACCCACTGAGTCACAGGTGCCGCCCTAAATAAGGCTATTCTTTGTTCACAAGAGTAGAAAAAAAAAATGTCTCTTTGGCTATAGGTAACAGAAACTTTCTCAAGCTAACTGAAACTAAAAGTAGAAGTTATCCTAAAAATGGTGGGGAGGGGCCACCAGCAAGAGCTGGCCAGCTCCTCTCTCCCCACACCTGTCCCTCACCTCTACTCCTGTCTTCTCTGCCCCTGTAAATAGCTTTCTGCTCCTTCTCTGTGTATGCAAACCACAGTGAAAATGAAGGTAGCTGCCAGTTTGTAGATCTCCATTCAGTAACCAGCGCCAGACAAGGGATCTGATTGGCCTGCTTGAATCAGGTAGGCATTCCTAGACCTGGCAGTCTTGGTGGTGCCAGGCTATTGGAGGAGCAGGGAGTCACAGGTTACAACCATGGCCTCAGGGGCCGCACTTGTTGGGGAGAGGCAGCTATCTGAGCAGGAGGAGAGGCCACACCTTGTGGGGAGAGGCAGCTCTCTGAGCAAGAAGGTGAGTTGTGGCCTGGGCAGGTCAGGTTTATTTGAAGGTAGATCATAAGTGAAGTTCCTTGGACACCCAGAAGCCATTGGTAGGGCGGGTTTTCCTTCATTCCAGCCAGTAAGGAAATCTTTTTTATTTTTTTTGAGACAGAGTCTCACTGTCACCCTGGATAGAGTGCCATGGCATCATCATAGCTAACAGCAACCTTAAACTCTTGGGCCCAAGTGATCCTCTTGCCTTAGCCTCCTGAGTAGGTGGGACTACAGGCACTGACCACAGTGCCCCAGCTAGTTTTTCTTTTCTTTTCTTTTCTTTTCTTTTCTTTTCTTTTTTTTTTTT
>NW_003852579.1:589110-591049 GCF_000181295.1 Otolemur garnettii
AAAAAAAAAAAAAAAAAGAAAGTAAGTGTCTCTGTTTCTCCAGTCTGCTGGCCATCCTGGGGGGATCCCAGGGTTTGTTCATGCACCCTCGTCCAGGTGATGCTTCATTATAATCTTTTTTCTGCATTGCATAAGAAGCCCTGAGCCACTCAGGGGTAGGCTCTGGCCCCACTGGGTCCACTGTGCCTGACATGCGCCTGTACAGTCACATCAACAACTGACGGAGTGAGCCTGGATACAAATCCCAGCTCCTTTCCTTACTAGCTATGTGAGCTCAGGCAAGTGATTTAAATTTTTCTTTAGCTCAGTCTCCTTATTTGTAAAATGGGGATAAAAACACACTACCTACTTCATAGGGTCGTGAGAATTAAATGAGTTAGAATTTACAGTGTTAGAACAGTGCCTAGCACATGGTAAATTTCAACAAGTTTTAGGTATTATTATTATTGGCATCTCTTTCTCGGCTGGGCCCCTGAAGTCTGCCACAGAATGGAGAGGTTGGCCTTGTCCTCTCCCCTGTCCTCCCTTCCCAGCCCAGCAGGTTGGTGGGCGTGTATGTGTGGAGGGATTGTGTGGGGCGGGAAGGTGGAAGAGAAGTGGCAGCCCAGGTGAGGGTTCGAGTGTAAGGGCACTGTGCCCACCCTGGTGGGGGCTCCTGAACCTGCCCAGCTAGAAGGGCTTGGGGAAGGGTGAGGTTGTGCGTGTCTGGGGAAGAAGGGTGGGTAGGCCCTCTGTGGAGATGGGCCTGGGAGTGTGAATGTCTCTGGATGAGTGTGCCTCTGGCAGGATGTTTTTTATGGGATGGGAATAGTTGTGACGTGTCTTGAGCAGAGCTGACACCATGAATATGAAACCAGTCTGAATAGTGAAACAGCATTCTGCCCTCTTAGTGTAATGCCCACTGTCATCATCTTGAAATTATTATTATTTTTTTTTTTTTGAGAGAGAAGAGTTTCACTTTGTTGCCCTTAGTAGAGTGCCAAGGCATCATAGGTCTCAGCAACCTCAAACTCTTGGAGTTCAAGAGATCCTCTTGCCTCAGCCTCTTGCTCAGGCTGGTCTCAAACTCTTTTGTTGTTGTTGCTGAGACAGAGTCCCACCCTATGCCCCTGAGCAGACTGCAATGGCATTATAGCTCATTGCAACCTCAGACTCAGGCTGTGGGCATCCTGCTGCCTCCGGAAACTACTGGGATTCCAGGAGCTCACCATGAAGCCTGGCTGAGTTTTTTTTTTTTTTTAAATGAGTCGGGGTCTCATTCTCAGGCAAGTCTGGAACTCCTGAGCTCAAGCAATTCTCCCTCTTCAGCCTCCCACAGTGCTGGGATCACTAGGTGTGAGTCACCACACCCTGCTGGTCTCAAACTATTTATTTATTTATTTATTTATTTATTTTTGAGACAGAGCCTCAAGCCATTGCCCTGGGTAGAATGCCATGCCATCACAGCTCACAGAAACCTCCAACTCTTGGGCTCAAGTGACTTTTCTGCCTCCACCTCCCTAGTAGCTGGGACTACAGGCACCCAGCACAATGCCCGGCTATTTTTTGGTTGCAGCCGTCATTGTTGTTTGGCAGGCCCTGGCTGGATTCGAACCCGCCAACTCAGGTATATGTGGCTGCGCCTTAGCCGCTTGAGCCATAGGCGCCAAGCCTGGTCTCAAACTCTTGAGCTCAAGCAATCCACCTTCCTAAGCCCCCAAGAGTTTTAAGATTACAGACCTAGGGCAGCACCTGTGACTCAGTGGGCTGGGCGCTGGCCCCATATTCCAAGGGTGGCAGGTTCAAACCAGGCCCTGGCCAGACTGCAACAATAACAAAAAAAAATAGCTGGGGGCGGCACCTATGGCTCAAAGGAGTAGGGTGCTGGCCCCATCTGCCAGAGGTGGCAGGTTCAAACTCAGCCCCAGCCAAAAACTGCAAAAAAAAAAAAAGAGAGAGG
>NW_003852579.1:592767-594587 GCF_000181295.1 Otolemur garnettii
CCAAGGTAGGAGGATCACTTAAGCCCAGGAATTTGAGGCTATAATGAGCTGTGAATATGCTGCTGCACTCTAGCCAGGTTACAGAACAACACTCTCTCTCTTTAAAAACAAAACAAAACAAAAAAACAGTATAGACTTGATATAGGATTCCCCCACCCAAGTCTGGACAGGGATCCCCCTGTTCTTTAGGCTCAGATAAGTTCAGAAGTCAGACCCCCATCTCTGCACAAACAAGCTGCCCTTTCCAAGCCACACTCTCTGGTCATGACTCTAGCAAGGTCATGAACGCTGGGCAGGACGGTTTATGCCTGAAATGTTTTGGGTGGTTCTACCTTGAGTAGGGAGCGTACACCCTAGTCCCTTCCCTGAGACAAAAACTGCAAAGACCTAATAACCTTACCCTAGGGGAGGGACTGCATTCATTCATTTGTTAATACACTCATATAAGTTTATAAAGGTGTTTTTTCCACCTACCAAGTCCTGAACAAAATGTAATCTATACCCCTAGAGTGACTAAGAGCCCATGTGGGAGACTTCCAACTTGGGCCTGCCCCTTTGCCAGAAGCTCTGGTGCTTTTTACTCCTGCATTCCTTTACCACTGATCTGTGGTCTGTGGGTTCATTCTTCAAATCCCAAGACCGAGGATGAATTGAGCAGGGAAACCCAGCCAGGCCAGTCTGTCCAGATTTTTCTTGATCTCTCTGAACGGCATTCCTTCCTTCTGGGTATGGGGCAGGGCCCTCTCTGGAATGGGGGTCTTATGACCTGTGATCAAACAAAGTAGGTCAGGGGGCAGATAATTTCTTTATGGTCAATTTTTACCCTGTAAGGGCAGAGGGAAAAGTAGGTTTTATGGTTAGCTTTCGGAGAAAGGGGATTCTGACTTTTATGACCTAAGGAGAAGAGGGACCCTAGTTTCTATGGCTAGCCTCGGGGAAGAATGGGACTGACAGCCAGAAGGGCAGGAGAAAGTCAGAGAAAAATATTTGCTTTCACCACACATTGTGGTGGGCACCTGTAGCTCCTGCTACTCAGGAGGCTGAGGCAGGAGGATTGCTTGAACCCAGGAGTTTGAGGCTGCTGTGAGCTAGGCTGATACCACGGAACTCTAACCTGGGCAAAAGAGTGAATCTCAACAACAACAAAAAAAAAAAAATGAAGAAGAAGAAAAGACAGATTCATTGCCCATAGTACAGTGGTTATGGTGCCCGGCCACATACACCAAGGCTGGAGGGTTCAAACCTGCCCGGGCCAGCTAAAACAACAATAACTGCAAAAAAAAAAAAAAAAAGCCAGGCATTGTGGCTGGCACCTGTAGTCCCAGCTACTTGGGAGGCTGAGGAAAGAGAATCGCTTAAGCCCAATAGTTGGGGTTGCTGTGAGCTCCACAGCACTCTACCAAGGGTAGAGTGAGACTCTGTCTCAAAAAAAAGAAAAAGAAAAACAAAAGATAAATGTTTGCTTCTGAGGCTACTTTCAAGGCCTTCAGTTAGGGCAGCGGTTCTCAACCTGTGGGTCGCGACCCACAGGAACTGTGTTAAAGGGCCACGGAGTAAGAAAGGTTGAGAACCACAGATTTAGGGTATTGCTTTCTGAGCGCCAGTGGTGTGCATGTCTTCGTGCAAACTCTGACAGGACACCTGCTTTTGATGTGGGCTTCTCCCATGCCCTCCGGGGGACAGAGAGATGAATAAGGCACAGCACCTGCCTTCAGCATGCTCCTCACCTGGGCCTACATATGGGGAGAGTGGGTCCCTCCAAAGCTCACCTTAAGCTTCTCCTTAAGCTTCTTATTTCCCTGGTCTTTTTTTTTTTTTTT
>NW_003852579.1:594710-616561 GCF_000181295.1 Otolemur garnettii
GCCTCCCAAGTAGCTGGGACCACAGGCGCCCGCCACAGCACCTGGCTATTTTTTGGTTGCAGCCGTCATTGTTGTTTGGTGGGCCCGGGCTGGATTCGAACCCACCACCTTGGGTGTACGTGGCTGGCGCCTTGGCCACTTGAGCCACAGGCGCCGAGCCATTTCCCTGGTCTTGAGCCCTCAATTTTACCATTCTGCCTTTTCCTAAAGTTGTTATCCCCTTCCCTGCCCTTTTCTCCCCTCACCCTAAACCTCCTAGCCTCTTTTCTCCCTCCCACATTACTCTCTTATCTCACTCATTTTTATTTTACAACTAGTAGCCTGGGGAAAGGAAGGAAGGTCAAGCGAGGAGGAAGGCAGGACTGGCCCACCACACTCCGTGGGACTGAGCGGAGATGCTTGTCTTCCCCAGGAGGGGGCGCACTGTCATCTGTGGCCGACACATCCCTCCTAGGTGCTGAGCTCTGCAGGGTACAAGCCAGTTGTAGAGCTAGGACTGACATCTCATCTTCACAATTACCTGTCATTGAGGCAAAGAGAAGTGAGCCCTAGCTTCTAGATGGGAAGACTCCAGTGGTGGCTGGAGTCCTGAGGTCACATACCAGCTACGAGTCTGAGCTCTGCTTCAAGTGACCTTGACTCAAAACTGGCTATCCACTTTCCCCTCCCCATCCTGCTCACAGTCCTGGGAGATCTGGGGCTCCAGGCTGAGCTGCCTCTGAAGCTTCTGAAGCTACCCATTCTTAAATTCTTTCTAAAATTGACCCTCCTTTCTTTTCCTGGGAGCCCTGTGCCCCTGCTACCAGGATCTTCTGACTCAGCTAAACCATGAGATTTGAGGGAAGGTGTCCAAAGGTACAAGGTATAGACCTGATCGCCCCAGGCAGACATCTGCCCTCCATGTGGGTGCCTCAGCTGTACCTGGGGACTCAGGCAACACCTGCCCCGAGTGCTTCTTTTCCTAGAAACTTAAAGCAGCTCTGAGCCTTGCTATACTCCAGGCTCTTTACAGGGCACTTGGTGTGTATTATTAACTCATGGTACATGATGAGACAAAAGGCATGGAGGTAAATAATTTGCTTGCATGGCTGGTAAATAGTAAGGTGGGACTTAAACCCAGGAAATCTGACTTCAGGGAAAGACTTTGAACCACTTGATAAGAGACCTCCAGTCCCCTGATACCAATTCTCTCTTCATAAGAGTAAAAAGTTTCCAGTCTTGCTTGCAGTTAGGTGTCGCTAAGAGATGTGTGCAGTGGCCAGGCCACACCTTTAAGTAGCAGAACTGTTTCCTTCCCTGCAGCACAGGTGTGGGTGAGGCTTCCTGGACCTGATGGCTGCCACACTTCTTTTTTTTTTTGAGAATGAGTCTCTGCTCAGCGCCTGTGGCTCAAGTGGCTAAGGCACCAGCCATATACACCTGAGCTGGCGAGTTCGAATCCAGCCTGGGCCTGCCAAACAACAATGATGGCTACAACCAAAAAATAGCCAGGCGTTGTGGCAGGCGCCTGTAGTCCCAGCTACTTGGGAGGCAGAGGCAGGAGACTCGCTTGAGCCCAGGAGTTGGAGGTTGCTGTCAGCTGTGATGCCACAGCACTCTACCCAGGGGGACAGCTTGAGGCTCTGTCTCCAAAAAAAAAGAGAATGAGTCTCACTGTTGCCCTCCGTAGAGTGCAGTGGCATCACAGCTCACAGCAACCTCCAAATCTTGGGCTTAAGCACTTCTTTTGCCTCAATCTCCCAAGAAGCTGGGACTACATGTGCCCACCACAATGCCCAGCTATTTTTTTGTTGCAATTGTCATTTTGTTTTAGCTGGCCCAGATCAGGTTCAAACCTGCCAGCCTGGGTATATGTGGTCAGCGCCGTAACCACTGTGCTACAGGTGCCAAGCCAACTGCCATACTTCTTAACCAATCTCCATTCCAGCCTCCATACAGTAGCCAGAGAACACTTCCCACAAAATGAATCAGATCATGGAGCTCCCTGCCTCAAACTCTCAATGACTCCCAATGGCCTTCTGAAGAAAGGCCAGACTTGGGAATGATAGATGGAAAAGGCCTTCTTCTGTCTGGCTCTAACCTTATTTTTCCATTCTCATCATTTGCCATTTTTGTCCTCTGCCCTCACCCCACGTCAATTATCAGGAAAATCTGATTCTCCTTCAACTATTCCTTCTCTTCCCAGTTCCTCTCCCCACACTGAGCAGAATCCTATGTACCCACCTTCAAGACCCAGCCCAAAGGGTACCTCCTGTGTGGAGCCTGGTAGAGTGAGTGGCTCCCTCCCCTGGGACAGCCCTCTGTGACAGTGATAGCCTTTCTATATTGTCAGAGTTATAGACACATCCACTTCTCCCATGTCTCTATGAGAACAGAGACCAAGTCTAGGTCATCTGTTAGTTGTCAGTAATCAGCTTGGGGCCAGGCGAAACCAGTAGCAGTCAAGTTTAATAAAAGAGAGAGAAAGTGTGCACACATGTGCATGGGAATGGCCTGAACTGGCTGGAGGCCCAGGCCAAGGAGACAGGGAGGACATCTAGAAATAGCCCCATCTCTGTCCCAGACCAGCCTGGTGCCCAGATGAACTGATGCTGGAAGAGGGGGCAGGGGCCCAGGATGGGCAGCAAGAGATTGGAGTGTGGGACTGGCAGGCTGTGGCCCTGCTGCCTGGGCCGCTATGGGGTCTGTTAGCTGAGGCAGAAGAGCCCTGCCTTCTGGCAAGCAGCCCTGGCAGTCAGACCTCACTGGCACCCAGTGACCAATGATTATTTCAGGCCGGCGCTGAGTATCACCTGCTCCCTTGGCCCCATTTATAGGGTAAAGGGGAGTCTGCCAGCCTACCCACTGATGAGGGGCAGGGAAACTGGAAAATTTGCCCTCTCCCTGCTCTGGCCCCACCTCGCCCTCTTCCCCACTTGGAAGTTCCTTTCCTGAGCCACCTCGTGTCAGTGGTTGGAAGATTGAAAAGATCATCTGGCCCAACCCCAACCATGGAGTCGGAGACACTGAAGAAAAGAGACTGGTCCAAGGTCACAGAGCAAGGCAAGGTGAAGACTGTCACAGGGAAGGCCAGTGTAGAATAGTGGTTAAGCCATGAAAATGCTAGAGCAGGTCTGCCTGGGTCCAGAATCCTGGCTCTCATGCGTAAATCAGGGATGGGAACACTAGTGCCTACATCACTAGGTTATGGTCAGAGTTACGTGAGTTGAAAGATAAAAAGCTGCTAAGTCCAGTGCCTAGAACTTGGTAAGTGCTGCATCAATGTTAGCAATAACTCTCTGCACCAAACCGTACAGCACACAAAGCTTCTCTAAACTTTTCTACACCAACAATCTCATTTTGTTCCTTCTGACAGCCTTGAAAGGTTAAACCTGATTATCCTTATCACACAGAGGAGGAAACAGGGCACAGAGAGATTGACTGTCGGTGTTTGCACAGGTATCACGTCTCCCACTTCCCTGCCAGTGGTCTTTACACCTCCTCCCCCTTACCCCTGACAGATCATACACTGGTTCACCAAGTGGAAGGAGAGTGTGGGGTACCCAGCATAAGCAGGCCCTTCACTCCTAATGCCACCCTTGCCTATTCTCAGCCCTGCTCTGGATGGTCTCACTCCAGGGACAGGACAACCCGGTTCAGCTGACCTTATCTTTTCCCGACTTTGATCCCACTCTCTAACCTCTTTGTCATCCCACTTCCCACCCTTAAAAGGGGAAATCCTTCACAGGGCTGCAGTCCTGCTCACCCCTAGACAACCCAGTTCTTTCTGAAAATGGGCAAATGGGCTCCTTTCTTTTCCTATCTATTGTCTTTTTTTTTTTACCACAGATCCCAGAGGCACTGTCCCACCAACTCCCCAGACAACTCCCAAGATCCCAGGCACTACAAAAGCCACACTGACAGCAGTGACTCCATACCTACTTCCTAGACACACCTGACCCCAGACTCCTGAGGCCAAGATCCATTCCCTGCCAGCCTTCTGCCATGGTTTGCCAGCTGTCCTCTCCCAAGGGCACATAGTAGTCATCTGTCCACAGCAACCAAGCTCATCAGGCCTCCTGGAGCTGCCTGAATCCTCCTGAACAGAGTGAACTCAGGGCCGGCTAATGCACTGTCTGATGCTAGGAGATAGTAGGGAAGCCAGGCCACACCGCACATGAACGCGCCTGAGACCTCAGGGTGATGTGAGATGCAGTTCTGTAAGCATAAAGTTTACCTAATTATACTTTACCTAACCCGATATTAGAGGTTATGTGAATTGTTACAGAGGCAACTTTTTCACTTGATAGAGGAGGAAACTATAGTTTGGGGGCAGGAGCCAGGGTTAGGCCCAAAATCTGGGGCTGGTTTAATTACTCCCTGGAAACAGCTTTGTCCCTGAAGAAAGCTGCCATTGAGATCTAGGCTACCACTATGCATTTTGAAGGTAATTCTCACCTGGGAGAACCTGAGGAGTGAGAAAGAGGACACAGGACAGGATACTTTGGCAGGAGGAAAATTGAGAGTGGTGGAGAAGGGGGGGGGATCAGAATTTCAAAACAGAGAGAGAAGGCTGACAGAGAACAAGTGGCTTTCTTTGCTCTGGAGAGACTGTTCACCACTCCACAAACACGTGCAGTAGCGTGGACCAGGTTCTGGCCCTCTAAGGGCCTCCAGTATAATGTCAAAGACAACTCTGAAATAAATGGCCTCATGAAAACAGGATAATGCTATGATAGGGAAGATGGGGCTGCCCAGAGGCAGGTCAGTTAAGCTGAAAGCTGAAAAGTGAGTAGGAGTTAAGGAAAAGAGAGACGGGGTTGGGGAGGAAGAGCTTGTAGGCAAACAGCAAGACAGAAACATGGTGCCCCTTCAAGCAGAAAAGGTTAGAGTGGCTGCAGTGTGGAAAAGTGGGAGAGGCAGGCAGGGGCTAGAGCACGCGTCCTCAAACTACGGCCTGCGGGCCACACGCAGCCAGCCGGCCACACGCAGCCAGCCTAGGACATTTATCCGGCCCTGCCAGATGTTTTTGCTGCCGCTGCCTGTCCTGCTTAGCAGCTGACTTGTCCCTGGGCCCGCAGTCCAGCCCTCCAACAGTCTGAGGGACAGCGAACTGGCCCCCTGTTTAAAAAGTTTGAGGACCCCTGAGCTAGAGTGTGTGGGTTGCGAGACTAGGGGTTGTTTCAAGGGAAGCGTGTCTTTTTCTTTTTTTCTTTGTGAGACAATCTCATTCAGTTGCTCTGGATAGAGTGCTATGGCACTATAGCTCACAGCTTTCTCCAACTCCTGGGCTCAAGTGATCCTCTTGTCTCAGCCTTCCAAGTAGGGACTACAGGTACCCACCACACCATCTGGCTAGTTTTTCTAGTTTTAGTAGAGACAGGGTCTCGCTGTTGCTCAGACTGGACTTGAACTTTTTTTTTTTTGAGGCAGAGTCTTAAGTTGTCACCCTGGGTAGAGTGCTTCAGCATCACAGCTCACAGCATCACAGCTCATAGCAACCTCCAACTCCTGGGCTCAAGAGATTCTCCGGCCTCCACCTTCCAAGTACCTGGGACTACAGGCACCCGCCACAACACCCAGCTATTTTTTGGTTGCTGCTGTTGTTGTTTGGCGGGCCCAGGCTGAATTCGAACCTGCCAGCTTAGGTGTATGTGGCTGGCGCCTCAACCACTTGAGCCACAGGCGCCGAGCCTTTTGTTTTTTTGAGACAGAGTCTTACTATGTTACCCTCAGTAGAGTGCTCTGGCGTCACAGCTTACAGAAACCTCAAACTCTTGGGCTTAAGTGATTCTCTTGCCTCAACCTCCCAAGTAGCTGGAACTATAGGCGCCTGCCACAATGCCCAGCTATTTTTTTGTTGTAGTTGTCATTGTTGTTTGTCAGGCCCAGGCTGCGTTAGAACCCACCAGCTTGGGTATATGTGGCTGGTGTCCTAGCCACTGAGCTGCAGGTGCTGAGTCTTTTTTTTTTTTTTTTTTTTTGAGATAGAGTCTCACTTTGTCTCCCTGGGTAGAGTGCCCTGGTGTCTTAGTTCACAGCAACCTCAAACTCTTGGGTTCAAGCCATTCTCTTGCCTCAGCCTCCCAAGTAGCTGAGACTACAGGCGCCCGCCACAATGCTCAGCTATTTTTTAGAGACCAGGTCTCACTCTTGCTCAGGTTGGTCTCAAACTCCTGAGTTCAGGCAATCCACCCACCTCGGCCTCCTAAGTGCTGGGATTACAGGTGTGAGCCACCTCACCCAGCCCAGTGATATGCTTTTCAAAAATGAAGAAACTGAGAACTTGGGAGATCATTACTCGCCTTAGGTCACAGAGCTGATATAAAAATGACGGGGCAAGGTGGGAACCCAAGTGAGTCTCACTCCAGAGCTGTTAAAACCAGAAAGTAGAAAGATTCACACATTCCTTTATTCATTCAATAAACTGAACGCTAGTATCTCACTCTTCTTGGAACAGGATTTTAGTAGTAAATGAGACCAAGGAAATGGATGAGACCAGGGTAAAGAGTTTAAGCAACAGGAGAATGGGCCGGTTTCTGAGAAGGCTAAGCTGAGCTGTCTCCCTCTCTCAGGCACTGAGAGCTATTGTTCTCATTCCCAGGAGCATGCTGCCACAGGCTATAGCTTCTTAGAAGCAAACTGGTGTTGAGTAAACCTTCCCCTCTGCCATCTTTTGTTCTCTCAGACTCAGAGTATCTAGAACTCTTGGGAACAAGGAAGCAGATTTCCTAGTGGCAGAAAGAACACTCCACTCCACCCTTTGTGGCCACAGCCCCCCTACACTGTAAGCTCAGTGAGGGCAGGGGCCTGTGGCTCTCCTTTTTTACCCTGGATCCCCAGTGAGCCCAGCAGTGCCTGGCCATAGGCAGTGCTCAGTTAAGATTGGTAGAATTATTTAAAGAGAAAGAGAGGGCTCGGTGCCTGTAGCTCAGTGGCTAGGGCACCAGCCACATACACCGGAGCTGGTGGGTTCAAATCCAGCCCAGGCCTGCCAAACAATGAGAGCTGCAACCAAAAAATAGCTGGGTGTTGTGGTGGGTGCTACTTCAGAGGCTGAGGCAAAAGAATGGCTTAAAGCCAAGAGTTTGAGGTTGCTGTGAGCTGTGACACCACAGCACTCTATCCAGGGCGACAGCTTGAGACTCTGTCTAAAAAAAAAAAAAAAAAAGAAAGAAAGAAAAAGAGAGAGAGCGAGCAAGGGAGTGATAAGGAAACTTATCTGTAATATCTGAAGGCCACTCCATGACTGCAGGGAGGAGTTGGCCATATACTTGGATCCTTTTCTACTGATTCTGGGTCACAGGGCCTTGGCTCATTTAACTGTCCTGTGAAGGAGATCTGGAAAGCGGACCTGGCAAGAGAGTTACTATTCATTGACTATTAGGCTTTCCGTTTGTTACATGATAAGCCTGAGAAGCTGATAGCCTTCCCTTATTTGGGAGGAAAAGAGACTCAGAAGGGAAAGGGGGCTTGTTCCAATTCTCCTGCTAAGCAGTGCAGGCCTGGAATTTAGAACCAGGCCTCTTTCTAAAGGTTCTGCTTCTTGTATACCATGAACAGGGGAGGGTCGTGAAGGGTATGGAAAGAAGGGTTGTCTAAGATTTGCTGATTCCATGGCAGGTAGAGACAGAGAGAGCCCCACCACCATCCTAAGCAAAAGGAAAAAAAATCCCAGTTTATTAGGAATTAGGTATTAGGGGTGAGGTGGCATCCACAGACTGAGACTCTCAAGGAGCAAAAGGAGGGTCTCCATGTTCCTGGGTCAGTGGAGTCTACAGCTCAGCTTCTTTGGCCTCTCTATCTAGACTCTTTTCAGTGCTAGTAGCACATTCCCTAGTGGAGGCAGGGAGAGTCTAGGCTGAGGATGCTGAGCAGGCCTCCCTCTTCCCCCTCCCCATGGCCCCATGGATCATCCGGTACTGCCAGCTCATCTCATTGGCTCACTCTTGGTTACTCATCTCTCCTCTTCTCCATCCTCCCAGCCTGTGGTTGCCATGGAAACATAGAACAGTGACATCACCATAGGGTGAGGACTGGAGAGATGCTGCTCTTGGCAGGCACTGGTCCTGGTGCCTGCCAGATGTTATGTTCACATCTGAATCTGCCAAGGGCAGGAAGAGGGAACAGAAACAGGGACAGGGCTCACATTCTCCCCCAAATATAGTGAGCATAAAAGAGCAAGAAGGATGCAGGCATTTAGAGGGATGAGGGAAGAAATGTACATTCTTAGAAGGGAGAAGGATGAAAATCAGGCGGAAAGGAGATGAGGTGTGGCTTATGGGTCAACCTTGGTGACCCAGATCTGAGCATGGTGGAGAGGTAGGGGTAGGGCAGTGAGGGGAGTTGGTCAAAAGTTTGTCTAGAGCTCCTCAAAGCCCCATGCTGCACAACTTGGACAGACCCCGAGAGAAGGACGGAAGGGATTTTCTGGCAGTGCCCCCCTTCGTGAAGACCTCTGTAGCCCCTTCTTCACAGCGGTAGCAGTTCCTAATCCCATCTTAGAAATAAGCAAATTGAGGATTAGAAAAAGCAAAGCAATCTGCCTAGGGTGACTGACCCAGCAGTGAGGGGCAGAGCTCAGATTAGGCTTTAGTGTCCTGTGCTATCCAGGGAGAGAGCAACAATAGCAGCATGAAGCACAATAGCAGTGAACATTTACTAGGTCAACCATACTCAGCATTTCATTTTCTATATTGTTAGGGACAAAACCTAGCTATATAGTCTGTGTTGTTCTCTAACTCCTGACCTCGAGTGATCCTTAGTCTTAGCATCCCAAGTGGCTGAGACTATGGGCACAAGCCACCTTGCCTAGTTCATGCTTAGCGTTTTAAATGTATTATCTCAATTAATTCCATTACCTCTCCATTTTATTTATTTATTTGCCCGGGGCTGGGTTTGAACCCGCCACCTCCGGTATAGGGGGCTGGCCCCCTACTCCTTGAGCTATAGGCACCGCCCCAACCCCTCCATTTTAAAGATGAAACTGAGTGGCTTAAGTGAATTGCTGAAGGCCACACAGCTAGTACCCAATGAAACCCAGATTGGAATACGGATCTATCTGCCAACAGCTTCAGCCTAGCCCCAGCTCTCCATCACTGCATTGTGAGGACCACAGGACCATGCAAGGAGACAGCATTGACCACTCCACTCAGTCCTTGAGAGGAATGGCCTTGTGTCTGAAGGCTGTGACTCTGAGTCAGAAACTACCCCAATTCCTTCCACACCTGGCACCTCCAACAGTGAAGACCTCAGCCCTGATGCTTGTCCCTATAGCTTTGGCAGAAATGGGCCTCTCTGTCTTCTAGCAATTGAACTGCCCAAAAGAATCAAGACCTTGGGGAAAGAGGGCTCTTCCTCCCTGGCCTCCTTCCCAGTTCGGGGAAGGGAAGAAAGGACTTGGGACTTGTACATGGAGAAACAAAGGCCCACCAGAAGTTGGGCCCACCATACTATATCTGTGTGTGTGGGCATGGCAGAGTTCGCTGCCCCAAGGGCTCCTGTGCTGGCTTCTGTGTTGGTGGTTCCATCTTGGGACAGGCCTCTGCTGGCTGAAGTTCAGCTCAGCACCATTTCCTTGTGTGCAGGGCCTCCTTCTACCCCTCAGCAATTCATTTATACCTCACTTCCTCTGGGAAGCCTTCCCTGAGCCCTCAGGTCAGGACAGGCCTCCTTTTAGTTTTTATTTTATTTTTTTATTTTTTTTGAGACAAGGTCACTATGTCACCCTCAGTAGAGTGCTATGGTGTCACAGCTCACAGTAACCTCAAACTCTTGGGCTTAAGTGACTCTCTTGACTCAGCCTCCCAAGTACCTGGGACTACAGGTGCCTGCCACAATGCCCAACTATTTTTTGGTTGTAGTTGTCATTGTTGTTTGGCAGGCCTGGGCTGGATTTGAACCTGCCAGCTTTGGTATATGTGGCTGGTGGCCTCGCTGCTGAGCTACAGGCCCCAAGCCATTATTTTATTTATTTATTTATCGAGACAGAGTCTCACTATGTCACCCTCAGTAGCGTACTGTGGCGTCACAGCTCACAGCAACCTCTAACTCTTGGGCTTAAGCCATTCTCTTGCCTCAGCCTCCCAAGTAGCTGGACTACAGGCGCTTGTCACAACACCTGGCTGTTTTGTTGTTGTTGTAGTTGTCATTGTTGTTTAGCAGGCCTGGGCCAGGTTTGAACCTGCCAGCCTCGGCGTATGTGGCCAGTGCCCTAACCACTGAGCTATAGGCACTGAGCCCAGGCCTCCTTTTAGTCACCACACTTGTTTTGTGTTTGGCTCCCCAGAGATGAACTAATTAAGTGTCTTGCTCCATATTGTCTCTCTCAAAAGCAGGGCTGGCACAAAGTAGGTGCTTTAATAACTGCTGAAGTAATGAATGGGTTCCTTAGGGATTCACTTTGTTCATCTGTAAAAAGGGGATAGTAGGGTGGCGCCTGTGGCTCAAAGGAGTAGGGTGCGGGCCCCATATGCCGGAGGTGGCGGGTTCAAACCCAGCCCTGGCCAAAAATCACAAAAAAAAAAAGGGGGGGGGCGGATAATAATACACCTACTTCATGGATTTTGTTTTAGAAGTCCAATGAGGCTCAGCACCCATAGCACAGTGGTTATAGCACCAGCCACATACACCGAGGGTGGTGGGTTCAAACTCAGACCGGGCCAGTTAAACAACAATGACAACGGCAACAAAAAATAGCCAGGCATTGTGGAGGATGCCTGTAGTCCCAGCTACTTGGGAGGCTGAGGCAAGAGAATTGCTTAAGCCCAAGAGTTTGAGGTTACTGTGAGGTGTGATGCCACGGCACTCTACCCAGGGCGACATAGTGAGACTGTCAAAAAAATAAAGTAAATAAAAGTCCAATGAGACAATGTTCTTAAAGCCCTCAGCATGCAATAGGTATCAATACAAAGTGGGTCTTTTGTGTGTGTGTGAGAGAGACACTCTGTTGCCCTGAGTAGAGTGCCCTGGCATCATAGCTCATAGCAACCTCAAACTCTTGGGCTCAAGTGATCCTCTTGCCTCAGCCTCCTGAATAGCTGGGACTATAGGCACCTGCCACAGTGCCCAGCTAGTTTTTCTATTTTTAGTAAAGACAGGTCTTGATCTTGTTCAGGCTGGTCTTGAACTCCTGAGCTCAAGCAATTTACCTGCCTCTGCCTTCCAGAGTGCTAGGATTACAGATGTGAGTCACTGTGCCTGCCAAAGTGGGTCTTATTTTTATTGAAAGTGTTTTGTGAACAGTAAAGTGTCAAACTACTGCATAGTAGGCTCTTTTTAGGAAGTGACAAGTTCTGTGAAAGTTCAGGCTTGCTTGCTGTCCTGCAGAGAGAGGTCAGAGAAAGGGCAGTAGGTGGGGGCTGCAGCAATCAGGCAGGTGGCCTTGAAGAGCTGAATGAACTGGCAGAATTCCTGAAGAAGGGTGAGGGGGGAACAACCTGAGCCAAAGCTGTGCTAAGAGGTCAGAAAAGCCCAGAGGGGAGCACTTGCTGGAAGGGGGGTCGGACAGGGAGGGGCGGGGGAAAGGGTTGCCTGCAGGAGACATTCCGAAGGGAGGGGCACGCACGTTTGAGGCAGTGGCTCGGAACAAATGAAGGTCAGGACACTGGTAGCTCAGGCGCAGACGGTGTTCCTGGTGACTGTCCCGGCCACCAGGCAGTGGGAGGGGTGGGGCAGCACAGGCTCAGGAGCCAGCTAGACCACCAGGCTTGCAACCTGGGCTCCAATCCACCCTCTCCTCATTTCTTATCAGTTCCCTTCTGGGCCTCAGACTCTTCACCTGTAAAACAAGGTGAGCAAGGATGCCTGTGCCAGAACAATCAACCAGCACTTTCTCTGGTGTGGGCACCAGCACAAGGGCAAGTTTCCTTTTTCCTCTAGTCTCATCTCCTCTCTGACCCCAAGCTCGGAGGACTAAGGGACAGATATCCATGGCACACGCCGTGGCTCACAGCCCAGTGTCCAGCTGCTTTCTTCTCAGATTTCGAAGAGCGAAGAGCGCCTCGCGGCCAGGGAAGGGAGCAAGTCTTGCCAGCCTGCGGCGGGGACTTGGAAGCCAGGAACCAGCACTGACGCTGACGCAGGCAAATGGGGCACCACTGGCTGGTCCCCTCCCTGCTTGGTAGGTTGGGGGATGGGCAGCCAGCCCCTCTAGGGTGAGCCCTAGCCTGGGGCTTCCTATTTCGGGAGCCGGAGGCGTGGGCCACAGCTCATCATGTGACGCAAGGGCTATTTAAAGCGGCAGCTCCGGCAGGGAGCCGCCAGTGTGGAGTGCTTGCACGCCTGTCTTCTTGTAGCTGCTTTCTCAACCTAGCCCAGCATCACCATGGTGGACGCCTTCGTGGGTACCTGGAAGCTAGTGGATAGCAAGAATTTCGATGACTACATGAAGTCAATCGGTAAGCAAGCCGCGGGGCTCGGGATGCTGGGCTGGGAAACGGCTGACCTCATGCTTAGCCCCACACAGCGCCCCTTCTTGGGCAAAGCCCTGCATGCCTGCAGCATCTCTCCTCGTCGAGGTTGGGGAATTGGGGGCGGGGGTGGGGCATGGAAGTGCCAGAACCTGGCAAGAGGGATACCAAGGTAGGGAGGCACAAGAAGAAGACAGCTGTGCCCTTCCATGTGGGAGACGCTTTCAAGGAAGAGCGGTGGGCTGGGCTCCATGGCTGACGCCTGTAATCATAGCATTCTGGGAGGTCCAGGAGGGTGGATTGCTTGAGCTCAGAAGTTCAAGACTAGCCTGAGCAAGAGCGAGACTCCGTCTCTACTAAAAATACAAAAATTAGCCGGGCGTTGTGGTGGGCACCTCTAGTTCCAGCTATTCAGGAGGTTGAGGCAAGAGGATCTCTTGAGCCTAAAAGGTTGGTTTTCTGTTTTTTTTTTTTTTTTGAGACATAGTCTCACTATGTTTGTCACCCTCAGTAGAGTGCTATAGCGCCACAGCTCACAGCAACCTCAAACTCTTGGTCTTAAGAGATTCTCTTGCCTCAGCCTCCCAAGTAGCTGGGACTACAGGCGACTGCTACAATACCCAACTATTTTTTTTTTTTTTTTTTGTAGTTGTCATTTAGTAGGCTGTGTTTGAACCCCCCAGCCCTGGTGTATGTGGCTAGAGCCCTAACCACTGAGCATGGGCAGGCACCAAGCCTGAGCCCAAGAGTTTGAAGTTGCTGTGAGCTATAATGACACCAGTGTACTCTACCCAGGGAAAACAGAGTGAGACTGCCTCTCAAAAAAAAAAAAAAACGAAGAGAGGAGTATGATCTGGAGATAGGAGAGGGGCTTGGATAATAGGTGGGAAGCAAGCCAGGGAGAAAAAGAGCAGGAGCGTGAGTGGGGTTTCAACCCACCAAGTAAATGGGGTGGATAGGGAGTGTACTATGGCCTAAAGAAGTAGGCACCCCTAGGAGGTTGAGCAGTGGGGTAAAAATGATGAATCAGTACATTGAATCCAGGGAGGTGAGACAGGGACCTGCAGTTAGGAACAATCTCTGTCTCTCCATGTTGGGTTAGGGAAGAGGACTGTTGCTGAAGGATGCACTCTTTCTCGCCACTCAGCCTGACCCTGTCCTGTAGAGATGCGTGACCAGGCCCTAAACCAGTGGTTTTCCACCTTCCTAATGCTGTGACCCTTTAATACAGTTCCTCATGTTGTGGTGATCCCTAACCATAAAATTTTGTTGCTACTTCATGAAGTAGCACAACATGAGGAACTGTATTAAAGGGTTGCAGCATTAGGAAGTTTGAGAACACTGCCCTAAACACTGTCCATGAGCCTAGTGGTCGGGTGGGGCAAAAGGCCCATTATCAGCTGGGCCTTTCCTACAACTGTGGCTCTGCCACCTATGTGAGGGGAAGGGTGGAGAAAGCCACTGGATTTCTGGGGTGCAAAGCAAGGTCAAGACCCATTAAAGAAGGCTGGACTCGGTGGCTCACGCCTATAACCCAGCATTCTGGGAGGCCAAGGAGGGTGGATTGCCTGAGTTTTGAGACCAGCCTGAGCCAGAGTGAGACCTTGTCTCTAAAATTAGCCAGGTTTTGTGGCAGATGCCTGTAGTCCCAGCTACTTGGGAGGCTGAGGCAAAGAGAATCGCCTAAGCCCAGGAGTTGGAGGTTGCTGTGAGCTGTGTGATGCCACAGCACTCTACCGAGGGGAATAAAGTAAGACTCTGTCTCTAAAAAAAAAAAAAAAAAGACAGGGAGGGTCACTGGTCTAGGAGGTACATAGCTATTGTGGTGTTTGGTTTTTTTTTTTTTAAAGACAGAGCCTCAAGCTGTCCCCCAGGGTAGAGTTACATGGCATCACCGCTCATGGCAACCTCCATCTCCTGAGCTCAAGTGATTCTCCTGCCTCAGCCTCCCAAGTAGCTGGGACCATAGGCACCCGCCACAACGCCCAGCTATTTTTTGGTTGCAGCCATCATTGTTGTTTGGCGGGCCCAGGCTGGATTCAAACCCACCACCTTAGGTGTATGTGGCTGGCACCTTAGCCACTTAAGCCACAAGCGCTGAGCCGCTATTGTGGTGTTTGAATGGGAAGACCTCAAATTCAAAGAATCTTACAGATGAGAACCTTGTAGATCACCATACCTTGCCTAGTTTTTTGTTTGTTTGTTTGTTTGTCTTTAAGACAGAGTTTTACTTTGTTGCCCTCGGTAGAGTGGTGTGGCTTCCAGCTCACAGCAACCTCTATCTCTTGGGCTTAGACGATTCTCTTGCCTCAGCTTCCCAAGTAGCTGAGACTACAGACGCCTGCGCAATGCCTGGCTATTTTTTGTTGCAGTTGTCATTGTTGCTTAGCTGGCCTGGGCTGGGTTGAACCCACCACTTTTGGTGTATGTGGCTGGCGCTGTAACCACTGTGCTACGGGTGCCAAGCCCCTAGCCTAGTTTGATAGGGAAATTGAAACAGGAGAATAGTGTTATTAATTTCACAATAGAACTGACATAAATTTTTAGAGCTCCTAGATTGGTAACCTAGAGCTTTTCCACCACCCAATAGGCCCCAGGAGTGGAAAGAGTGGTAGGAACTGCTTAGCTCATGACTGACCTCAGTCTTTTCCCTTCTGGTTTGGAATTCCCAGCTATGAGATTATCCTAGTGCCCCAGGGTGGGGCAGGAAAAACTGGAATGGTGTTCATGGTTGAGCTGGAGTCCATGCCTTCCTCCCCAGAAAGGACGGCAGGTCTGTGGCAGATAGTGCAGAGGAGTGGGAAGTCCTCTCCATACACCTCTCAAATCTGCACCTAACTCTTTCTTGGAACAGGGCCCACACGTGTGACTCTTAAGGTCAAAGCTCCCAATTGCCCCTACACTACCCTGGGCATTATGCCCACTGACTCCAGGTAGCAGCCATTCTTAGAGAAACAATTGCTATTTCTACCCCTCCCTCACCCAAGCAGTTGCTGGGGAAGTTGGAAGGCCCAGGTTTAGTTTTCTTCCAAAGCAGACATTTGGGCCAAAGAGCTGAGTCTGACTGAGCTGCAGCAAATTTATCAACCACTGTTCTTCCCTTTTTCTACCCCAACTTGGGCTAAGGGCCTGGTCTCCCTATCCCAGTGTCTTTGGGCAGCTTATGTTAGGGGGCTAAGATTCCATCCAGCTTTCTACATCATACTGATGGAAAGTCTCAGGTTCACTTCTCAGCTTTCATTTCTTTCTTTTTTATTTTTTTTCCAGCTTTGGTTTCTAAATAGAACTTAGCTCTTCCTGAGTCCCCTTTTCTGTCATCTCTTTTTTTTTTTTTAAGAAACAGAGTCTTATTTTATCGCCCTTGGTAGAATGCTGTGGCATCACAGCTCACAGCAACCTCCTGGGCTCAGGCAATTCTCTGGCCTCAGCCTCCCGAGTAGCTGGGACCACAGGTGCCCGCCACAATGCCCAGTTATTTTTTTGTTGCAGTTTGGCTGGGGCCGGGTTCAAACCCGCTACCCTTGGAATATGGAGGCGGTGCCTGTGCCCCCTTTTTTAGTTTCTTTTGGCTTGGTCCCTTATTCAACCCACAGTGGTTTCCTTCATCAAACACTCCACACCTCTGGGTAGTTCCTAAGCAAATAGATCTCCAGGCGTGGCGATAAGGCTCTGCTGCTCTGCGCTGGGCAGAGTGATTGGCCTTGACTCACAGATACCAGAGGGTAGGACCAAGTCACTCACTGGCTGGCCAGGGTGGGCTGGCATCTGCACAACTGTAGCGACATCCCCGGCCCTTCTTGCTCTGGGTTCTCAGAGGACAAAGAGGCTCAGCCTAGTACCAATGATCACAGCACAATTGGTAGCCTTGGTGCGTGGATTGAGTGTGTATGACAGAATGGCCCAGTGGGAATAGTGAAGTTTTAGAGCCTCGGTTCAAAATCTAATTCAATAACTTACTCCTTGTTTGACTTTAGACAAGACACTTCACTCTTCTCATTTGTAAATTGGGGATAATAAAACCTACCTGCTAGGGCTCTGAAAAGCAGTAAGTAAAACAATGCATGTCAGGCATGTGCAAACTACCTGGCTTTCTGGAAGCACTATGAAGCCTGGCACACAATTTGAAGACTACACACAATACCTTACCACAGTGGGCTGCCTTCTGCTTCACTGTTGCCTTAGAGGATAGCTCAGTATAGACTGCTGAAGGAGAGGGAGCAGTCATAATGAGTTCTTTTTTGAGATAGTCTCACTTTGTCACCCTTGGTGTGTAATGCTGTGGCGTCACAGCTCACAGCAACCTCAAACTCTTGGGCTTAAGCCATTCTCCTACCTCAGCCTCCCAAGCAGCTGGGACCACAGGTACTCAGCCACACCCAGCTATTTTTTGCTGCAGTTGTCATTGTTTAGCTGACAGGTGGAGTTCGAACCGTCCAGCATCGGTGTATATGGTGGGCACTGTAACCACTGTGCTACGGGCACCAAGCCCACCCAGCTATTTTTTAAGAGAGGGCGTCTTGCTCTTGCTCTAGCTGGTCTCCAACCTGTGCACTCAGGGCAGTCCACCTGCCTCTGCCTCCCAGAGTGCTAGGATTACAGGTGTGAGCCACCTCACCTGGCGGAATTCTTTTTTTTCACTTGCTTGCAGGAAACTTAGGACTTTGCCCAGTACTCACCAAAGAAGCTATGCTTGGGTCAAGAGAGATACCACAGGGCCTTGGACTGGAAGTCAGGAGACCTGAGTTTGAGCCTCAACTCATTGTTGCTATCACTTTAGGCCTCTCTTAAATCTATACAATGGAACAAATATGCCTTTTGTACTTACCTCCCAGATCACAGATAAAGGCTTTGGAAAATGTCAAGTTGCCATGTATGGGGGAAACTAATGCTTCCTAGGATAAGGGTAAAAACTTAGAAAAATGGCAAACTCTTGTTCATAAGGCTTTGGAATGCAAAGTCCACACTTTCCTTCTTTCTTCAGGGTATGGCTTGACAACTACTGTGGCCTGACACCACTACTGTGGCTTGACAACTTCTGGCCTTCAAACTCAGATTTGTGCTTGTGACCCTGGGCTTTAATTGTATTGTATCTTGGTTTTTGCATCTGTAAAGTGGAGACAGTCTTCAGAGGGACAGGAAGGACTGAAGGAGATAGCATGTATATGGTTCTTATCACACAAAAAGCACTTAGTAGGGGGTGGCGCATGTGGCCCAGTGGTAGGGCGCTAGTCCCATATACCAAGAGTGGTAGGAGGGTGGCAGGTTCAAGCCCAGCCCCAGCCAAACTGCAACAAAAAAATAGCCAGGCATTGTGGTGGGTGCCTGTGGTCCCAGCTACTTGGGAGGCTGAGGCAAGAGAATTGCCTAAGCCCAGGAGTTGGAGATTGCTGAGAGCTATGATGCCACAGCAGTCTACCCAAGGGTGATAAAGTAAGACTCTGTCTCTAAAAAATAAAAAAAAGCACTTAGTAGGGCAGCACCTGTGGCTCAGTGAGTAGGGCACCGACCCCATATACCGGAGGTGGTGGGTTCAAACCTGGCCCTGGCCAAACTGCAACAAAAAATAGCCGGGCATTGTGGTAAGGTCCTATAGTCCCAGCTACCCGGGAGGCTAAGGCAAGAGAATCGCCTAAGCCCAGGAGTTGGAGGTTGCTGTGAGCTGTGTGATGCCACAGCACTCTACCAAGGGCAATAAAATGAGACTCTATCTCTTAAAAAAAAAAAAGCACTTAGTAGTTTATTCTACTCATAGCTCTGCCACTGACTTGCTATGACATTGCTGGTCCTCAAGTTTTTACCTGCCCAATGAAATCAATAGTCTCTGTTCACCCCACAGAACTAAGAGGAAGACTAAATTAAAAAACAGCCTTGGCTTGGCGCCTGTGGCTCAAGCGGCTAAGGCACCAGCCACATACACCTAAGGTGGCGGGTTGGAATCCCCAGCCCGGGCCCACCAAGCAACAATGATGGCTGTAACCAAAAAATGGCCAGGCGTTGTGGCAGGCGCCTGTAGTCCCAGCTACTTAGGAGGCTGAGGCAGGAGACTCACTTGAGCCCAGGAGTTGGAGGTTGCTGTGAGCTTGATGCCATGGCACTCTACCCAGGGGGATAGCTTGAGGCTCCGTCTCAAAAAAAAAAAAAAGAAACAGCCTTGCAGGGGGGCGCCTGTAGCTCAGTGGGTAGGGCACTGGGCACATATACCAAGGGTGGCATGTTCAAACCCGGCCTGGGCCAGCTGAAACAACAATGACAACTGCAACAAAAAACAGCAGGGAATTGTGATGGGCGCCTGCAGTTCCAGCAACTTGGGAGGCTGAAGCAAGAGAATCACTTAAGCCCAAGAGTTGGAGGTTGCTACAGCACTCTACTCAGGGCAACACCTTGATACTCTGTCTCAAAAATAAATAAATTGGCTCAGCGCCTGTGGCTCAAGTGGCTAAGGCGCCAGCCACATATACCTAAGGTAGTGGGTTTGAATTCAGCCCAGGCCCGCCAAAACAATGACAGCTGCAACCAAAAAATAGCTGGGTGTTGTGGCAGGCGCCTGTTGTCCCAACTACTTGGGAGGCTGAGGCAGGAGACTTGCTTGAGCCCAGGAGTTGGAGGTTGCTGTGAGCTGTGATGCCATGTCACTCTACCCAGGGGGATAGCTTGAGGTCCTGTCTCAAAAAATAAATAAATAAATAAAAACAGCCATGCAGACTGGGTGCAGTGGCTCATTCCTCTAATTCTAGCACTTTGGGAGGCCAAGGTGTGAGGATCACTTGGGGTTAGGATTTTGAGACCAGCCTGAGCAAAATAACAAGGACTCATCTCTACAAAAATTAGAAAATTAGCAGGGTATAGTGGTATGTGCCTGTAGTCCCAGCTACTTGGGAGGCTGAGGTGGGAGGATCAATTGAGCCCAGGAGTTTGAGCTATGGTCTTCCTCTTGCACACACCCAGGCTTGAGAGTTATTCACTGAGCTCCTGTATACTGCTCTCTGTTTCAGCCTACTTACTCATTACCTTTTGCCTGCCCTCAGGGGTGGGTTTTGCTACCAGGCAGGTGGCCAACATGACCAAGCCTACCACAATCATCGAAAAGAATGGGGACACTATCACATTAAGGACACAGAGCACCTTCAAGAACACAGAGATCAGCTTTAAGCTTGGGGTGGAGTTTGATGAGACAACAGCAGATGACAGGAAGGTCAAGGTGAGTCAGAGAAGCGGGCGGTGGGGATGGAGGGTGCTGAGACCCGAAGGAAAATAGGCTGGTAGTCTTTGCTTCCTTATCTGGCACTGAGGTGCCGGCTATTATGAAACAAGGTGCCGGCTATTAAATGAAACAAGGTTAATAAAGCCTGTGTAGTGCTAGAAGGTCACAGGTACTAAATACATGTTATTTCTGTCCTCTTGTTTTCTTCCCTCCTTTCTCGGGAAGCATTGATTAGCTGCCTTGCAAAAGGCAGCACAGAGCCCAGATAGTCTTCTGACCTCAGTGTCTACTCTAGTTCCAACTGGGTGACCTTGTGCATGGTATGCAGAAGGTCTGGATTCTTTCCCCTTCCATAGATGGGAGAGTTATGTGGCCAAGGCTGTGACCTGAAGTGCTTTAAGGAAAGATGCCCAGAAGCCAGGGACCTCCATTGAGTGAGGTCATCCTGGCTTCTAATAGCAAAGCAGGCATCTGGGAAAGAGGCTGAGAACTACACAGATGGTTCTTCAACCTCTAACTCCCAAGCTTGGCCAATAACCTTGACTATTTCTAACATTGCCCGGTGACAGGCATGAAGTGCTGTGTTCCAGGGGCATTTACATTGTCATGGGTTTGTCAGCAGCGTCTTCTCACCAAACCTTGGCCCCCCTTGCCCAGGGCTTTGTCTTGGCAGGTGGCCTGAGGCCTGCCAACACTGAGTCAGGCACAGGGGAGGGAGAACTTAGATGCTTTGACCTCTACCTAGTGCCCTCATAGCAGTGTCCTCTCCATTGTAATATTATCATTCAGCCCCTCAGCTGTTTCCCCTTCCTCATAGCTGTCTCTAGAAAGGACAGGTAGGGTCTGGTTTCCTTGAGGAGGAAGAAGAGCTGAAGCCCCAACTCAGGATAATGCAGGAGGCTGGCAGCAGAGCTGAGGATGGTGCCCAAAGATGACAGCCTACTTTGGATAAAGGTGGCTGCCCCACCACATATGCTCCTATCTTCTTGGACTTTTCCCCCCTTCTCAAGGGGCAAGAACACCAATTAAACACAACAGTTATCCTTTGGAGGCCTAAATATCTGCTCTGAGTATGCAAAAATATTAGGGGAATAGGAATGTAGTGAGATGAGGACAGCACACCAAGAAATAGACCCTATCTTCCCCATCCCCAAATACACACAGCTTCTCAGATTCTGCTATGGAACCCTGCTCAATCAGGACCCCTTAGCCTACCTTAGAACCCCCAAATTCTTAGAAAAAAAGCGACCTCGGAGAGCTGCCAAATGAGAACGAGATGATGTAGGCTGGCAGCACACAGAGGACTAAGTAAACATTTGACTGAGGGCTGAGGAACACTCCAAGGGCACCCAGTCCCAGGACCTTGAAGTTGCTGCCCTCCTGTCAGCTAAAGGGATAACATGACGTGGACCAAGAAGAGGTGTAGGAATACAGGGCAGAAAGTCTAACTTCTATCACCAAAGGTCTTTTAGACATTATGTGAGATAGCAAGGCTGGAGAGACATTCTCAGGACTATTCCCCCTCAGCTGGTCTTTCTCAGGGGCACCAACTGGTAGATCTGTGGGCATCACCTAGAACACAGGTCAGTCATAAAGGCTTGTGGCACTTCTCAGAGCCAGGATGTCTGGCTCTACTATACTGCCTGCCTCTCCCTACTTGCCTTATATACCTAGTCCCCCCCCCCCCACACACACAGAGCAAGGCAGTAGGGGAGCAGAGGCTGCAAGTGAATTAGACACTGTGGTGCTATGTGGGAAGTGGGTTGCCTGAGCTCTGATCCTAGCACTATCACTAGTTTGAGTCAGAGGCTGTGTCACCTATAGCCCCATTGTCCAGACCTTATCTTACCCCTCAGATCACAGCTCAGACCTCTACTCTCTTCTACAGTCCATTGTGACACTGGATGGAGGCAAACTTGTCCACTTGCAGAAGTGGGACGGGCAAGAGACAACACTTGTGCGGGAGCTAAGTGATGGAAAACTTATCCTGGTAAGATGGGCAACTTTGGAGCCATATATAATTGGTAACTATTACAGCCCCTTAGCTAAGCCTGTCTTAAAAAGCCAAGGTTCTGGCTCGGCGCCTGTGGCTCAACCGGCTAAGGCACCAGCCACGTACACCTAGGGTGGCGGGTTCGAATCCCCACCCCGGACCCGCCAAAAAACAACAATGATGGCTGCAACCAAAAAATGGCCAGGCGTTGTGGCGGGCGCCTGTGGTCCCAGCTACTTGGGAGGCGGAGGCAGGAGACTCGCTTGAG
>NW_003852579.1:616634-618022 GCF_000181295.1 Otolemur garnettii
TCAAAAAAAAAAAAAAAAAAAAAAAGCCAAGGTTCTACCTCAGAGCCAAAGAAGCTAGGACAAGAGAGGTAGAGGCAGGTTGGGCTCAGGGTGGTATTAGGTGGGAATTTTCTCTGTAGTGGCTTTGAACTCACACAGGCCTCAGGTCAAATCTCAGCCTATAGGTTACATGACTTTGGACAAGTAACTTCTCAAAGTGCAACTGTAAAGTAGATATTAGTAACACCAACCTGCAGGGCAGCTGGGAAGTATGTGCAGCATAAAGCAGCACTGAGGTGAGAGGAATACAGCAAGTGCTCCATGTCCTTAGCTTCTTCCGTGTTTGCACCTTGCCTCACCTTAGGAAGAAGTAGAAAGCAGGCCCAAGTCTGATCTCAGGCCCTCTTGGAGAGGCTCTCGTTTCCCATCTCAGCATTTCCTTCCATGTCCTCCCTAAGGACTGCACTGTCACACGCAGACATAGGCCGGTGACTGGAGGGGATGCTGCCCCATTCTAGTCTCACCTTCTCTCGGTATCTTCTGTGTCTGGGTTACTATGAGTACATGACTACTGCCTGGCTAGGAAGTTAACACAACCAGGCTGGCAGATCTGTCTGTTGTGGGATGAGCTTGGGGACTTTCAGAGAATGTAGCCTTGCCCGAATTACACCCAGACTTAGGGGTAGAGAGAGCAGCCAACTGTGGTCTCTGCCTCTAACTCTGTAAGGCCTCAGGGCTTCACCTCTTTACTGCATACCCTCTTGAGGCAGCATAACCTGCTAACTGCATTCTTGCACTCATATGGGGCAAAGGTCCCGTTGGAGTTAGGAATGAGGCTGTAACATGTGGGACCAAATTCTCAACTGGACTATGGTGAGGCCATGGACATGGCTCTATGATGCCAGATGGGATTGGGGAGGGGTGTTCAGGGCTCCAGCCCTGATACTACCCTACATTAGGAAAGGAATGGAGTTGGTAGCCTAATACAGTCCTTTCCCAAAAGTCTCTTGATGTTTTTATTCATGTATTTATCAACTATGTGCCAGGATAGGCATTTAGGACAAAGGAAGATGAATGGTTCAAGGGAAAGAGAAAACACTCTAAGATCCAGACCTCTTCTTTAAAGGCTCAGTTTTCTAACTCTAATAGGAATTATAATGGCTATCTTAAGGACTTGATGGCTGAGCAAAGTGGTTCCTGCCTGTAATCCTAGCATTTGGGAGGCCTAGGCAGGTGCATTGCCTGAGTTCACAGGTTCACGACCAGCCTGAGGCAGGGACTTCATCCTGAAAAACAGTTGGGCAGCTCAGTGCCTGTGGCTCAAGCACCTAAGGCGCCAGCCATGTAGACCCAAGGTGGTGGGTTCAAATCCAGCCCAGGCCCACCAAACAACGATGGCTGCAATGTGG
>NW_003852579.1:618219-633664 GCF_000181295.1 Otolemur garnettii
CTTGAGCCCAGGAGTTCTCGAGGTTGCTGTGAGCTGTGATGTCATGGCACTCTACCCAGGGGGACAGCTTGAGGCTCTGTCTCAAAAAAAAAAAACAACAAAAAACAGCTGGGCATTATGACAGGCACCTATAGTCCCAGCTACTCTGGAGGCTGAGGCAAGAGAATTGCTTCAGAGTTTGAGGGTACTGTGAGCTGTGATGCCACAGTACTCTACCGAGGGTGACAAAGTGAGACCCTGTCCCAAAAAAAAAGAAAAAAAAGGATTTGCTGTACTTATCAGGGAAAAATACAGATGTTTTGTATTTTTATGTATTTATATTATCTATGTAAAGTGCTTGGCACATAGTAGGTATTCAAGTGACAATTACTGGGAAGAAGGGAGTGGAAAGTGCTCCTGACTGCCTTCCTGCCTCCACTCCCCATCTGACTTTGTCTTTCTTTTCAGACGCTCACCCACGGTAGTGTAGTTTGCACTCGCACTTACGAGAAAGAGGCATGACCTGCCCATGCCTTCGCTGACTGCTGCTGATCGGCTGACCCTCGACTCAGAACCACATTGCCTCATTTTTTTCCTCTGCATTTTGTATAAATATATCTTGGTTGAAGGATTCTTCTGGAGTCAGGTGCCACCAGCCTGGATCCAGTTCCAGTTCCTATTGTGTGTGTGTGGTTTTTTTTTTTTTCAAAGGGTGCTCTGAGGTCAATAAAGCAGAGCCACGGCCACTCAGTTGCTTTTTTGCCATTGGTAACATAACTCTGGGAGTCTCAGTTTCCCCTGAGGGTAACTCGGGAGGAAGCACTGGTTGAAAGACTGAAAGGGAATCTCCAGGACTGGCAGTCAGCGGACCCCCTCGCATATTCAGTATGAAACAGCTGTATACACACTGGGTCTTTACATTGCCCTTCCCCATGGTCAAGTGAGCTAGTCCAGTCAGTGGTGGGGATGCCCAGGCTTGGGTATGGAACTGTAGCTAAACTTGCATTGAATAATCTTGGGTCTGACTCTTCTCTGTGAAATGCTGTGGTCTCGCCCTTTCCAGAATGCAGGCTTAAGACCTAGGACCCAGGCTTGTGCCATGATGGTGGAAGAAAATGACCAATGGCTCAGATGACTGCTGAGCTCCCACCTGTGCACCAGCCTAGTATTCATAGTTAAAAATTCTTACTCCTTCCCTAATCAACCCTAGGGGAAGAGGTCTAATCACATAGAGCAGAGGGCTTATAAGTGATCTCTCAAGAAGGCTGTGACCTGTGAGGGCCTCTGGCTCTGTTCTTGAGCTTGGCTTCTCTCCAAGGTCTGAGGTAACACATTAACTATTTTTCTGTCTACTAATGCAGCTTAGTGGCTTTAAGCCTGTAAATTACCCAGAAAGAAGGATTATAGGGATAAGAATTTTCAGTAAGTTTAAAACCAAACACACTTCCATTTAGTGCCAGGAATTTAAGCAGGGAGCTGAAGTAGAATCAATTGATTCACACAGCAGTAAATACAAAGTGAACAATGATCTTGGTTTCAGCTGTCAGGTTCAGTGGTCCGCTGGAATGTCATATACTAGCCAAGTCATACTGCAAATGATTGTTTTCTGGCTGTAGCCACTGCTGTCACTTCTAGCACAGCAGAACCAAGTTGGAGGGGATGAAAAGAGTTAAGCACCACTTAACATGTTCTCCCTCTGCCCCCTCTGCCCCGTGTTGGATGTGACAGAGAACACCCACCAATCAGCTCAGAAAGACTAATAGAAAGGGGCTAATCAGTCTCCAACTACAGCCAGACTTACCTCCACAGAAGTCCCTGTGGCTCTAGCCTGGACTCCTGTGTAGGAATCCAGTTCTGGCAGTGACAGCTGGAGAAGGTACTAGGACCTCCTGCTGAATGAAGTTGGATGAATGAATGTGTGAGCTGCAGGGGTTACTTGCAAAGGGACCAGGAGTGATAAGGAAAACAACTCATTCAGGCAGCTGCTTTTGAACTCTAGTTCCCAAACCTGCCTGTTGCATGAGGGGAAGCCATCTCCCATGGGAGTGATGTTAACAGGGTGGGAAGCCATATCCTCACTATTAAGTCTTTCTAGGATCCAGGGCTTTCAAGGTCACAACCACCCTCTGCACTTTTTCTTCTCTCAGTCCTTGTGCTTCTTCTTATGCTTCTTTTTCTTTTTCTTCTTCTTTGCTGCCTTGCTGTCTTTCGATGTGTGCCTTGACCTCTTGCCTATATCACTCTCAGAGTCTGAGCTGTCAGAGTCAGATGACTTCCTGTCTCTATGTTTCTTTTTCTTCTTTTCCTAAAAAAAAAATTAAAAACTCAACATTTGTGTATATATTTGCTTTTAAAAAATCATAGCACATAATCAATAGGGGGCCATTTAATAAATTATAAAACATTAATTAAAAAGTAAAAGTAAATCTTCAAGTACTGATATGAAAAAATACCCTGAACAAGTAAAAGAACCAAAATATAATACAGTATATATTGCAGACTGCAGCGTGTCTAACATGTGTATTCATATGTACACACGTATATGCATACCATATACTATGTAGATATTTACACATATCTGCATATATTTAATAAATGTAGAGAACACTGGAAAGGACACATCAAACCAGTAACAAGTGTTACCTTGGAAATAAACTGAATGGGGGGAAAAACAGGAGTCTTTTGCTTTTTCTTTCATACAATTGTGTCTAGCTTTATTAAAAAAGAAAAAAAAAACCCCAGGAAGCATCTATTGCTTTTGTTTTTAAAAGCACAGAATATGGCTCGGTGCTCATAGCTCAGCAGTTAGGGCGCCAGTCACATACACTAAGGCTGGCGGTTGGAACCTGGCCTGGGCCTGCCAAACAGCAAAGACAACTATAACAAAAAATAGCCAGGCGTTGTTGTGGGCACCCTTATAGCCCCAGCTGCTTGGGAGGCTGAGGCAAAAGAATTGCTTAAGTCCAAGAGTTAAAGGTTGCTGTGAGCTGTGACGCCACAGTACTCTACAGAGGGCAACATAGTGAGACTGTCTCAAAAAATAAAATAAAATACAAGCACAGAACAGGCTGGGCACAGTGGCTTTTTTTTTTTTTTTTTTTGAGACATAGTCTTCCAGCTAGCACTCTGGAAGGCTAAAGCGGGTGGAATGCCTGAGCTCATGGGTTCAAGACCAGACTGAGCAAGAGTGAGACCCCATCTCTAAAAATAGCTAAGTGTTGTGGCAGGTGCCTGTAGTCCTAGCTACTGGGGAGGCTAAGGCAAGAGAATCACTTAAGCCCAACAGTTTGAGGTTGCTGTGAGCTATGACAGCTATAGCACTCTACTGAGGGTGATGAAATGAAACTCTGTGTCTAAATAAATACATAAAAATAAAAAATAAAAGCACAGGATATTAAAGCTAAAAGGGGTCCCTAGAGACCACCTAGTCCATCCAGAGACACTGAGTCTAGATTTAGGACTCCTGACTTCCATTATGTTTTTTTTTTTTTTTTCCATTCTGGTTTCTATTAGATTCTGCTTCTAGGGGAAATGACTGCCATCAAATATACCCTTGAATATCCACCATCTTTCACTTTCACAAAGTTATACTCATAAAGAACAAAGCTAGGTGTAATCCTACCACTCTGGGAGGAGCCTGAACAAAGTGAGCTCCACTTCTACTAAAAACAGAAAAATTAGCCAGGTATGGTGGTGCATACCTGTAGTCCCAGCTACTCTGGGACTGAGGACTGGAAACTGAGGCAGGAGGATTGCTGATTGCTGTATGCTAGGCTGAGGCCACAGCACTCTAGTCCAGGTAACAGAGGATGACTCTGTCTCCAAAAAAAAAAAAAAAAAAGAACCAAGCTAGAAAGAATTTTCCCAATTATATCCACTATACCATGCTGCCAAGGTAATAATACAAACCTATATAAAGGACAGGAGACAGGCTCGGCGCCTGTGGCTCAGGTGGCTAGGGTGCTAGCCACATACACCTAAAGTGGCAGGTGCGAATCCAGCCTGGGCCCGCCAAACAACAATGATGGCTGCAACCAAAAAATAGCCGGGCGTTGTGGCAGGTGCCTGTGGTCCCAGCTACTTGGGAGGCTGAGACAGGAGACTCGCTTGAGCCCAGGAGTTGGAGGTTGCTGTGAGCTGTGATGCCATGGCACTCTACCCAGGGTGACAGCTTGAGGCTCTGTCTCAAAAAAAAAAAAAGGACAGAAGACAGAGTCCCAGGTTTCCATGAAGCAATACAGGCAGTTTTTTTTTTTGGTTGCAGCCGTCATTGTTGTTTGGCGGGTCCGGGCTGGGGATTCGAACCTGCCACCTTAGGTGTATGTGGCTGGCGCCTTAGCCGATTGAGCTATAGGCGCTGAGCCAGGCAGTTTTTTTTAAGAGACGAAGTCTCACTTTGTTGCCCTCAGTAGAGTGCCGTGAATCTCTTGGGCTTAAGAGATTCTCTTGCCTCAGCCTCCTGGGTAGCTGGGACTACAGGTGCCCGCCACAACACCTGTTTTTTTGTTGCAGTTTGGCTGGGGCTGGTTTCAAACTTGCCACCCTCAGTATTTGGGGCTGGTACCCTACTCACTGAGCCACAGGTGCCTCCCAATACTGGCAGTTTCTAAGCACTGCATAAACCTCTTCCTTGAACTTCAAATATTTACAGTGCCTTGTAAGGTTTCAAGAAGATGGAGAGACTATGGAAGAAGAAAGGGAAAGAGCAGAAAAAGATGAGAGGTGCCTACTCCTATAGGTTTCCAACCAGCACCTGGAGAGCTGTATATCTGCCTGAGTAATACACTAGGTCTCAGGAGCTGGCTGTGAGAAATGGTGGACAGAACACAACACTGAAGCATGTGCTAGACAGAACTAGATCTGAGTTCTGGCTCTGCCATTTGCTATTCTATAATCTCGGGCCATCTCACGTCACTGAAGTCTATCTCCTCAACAAAATGGAGGCGGTAAGAATAGTGCCTCTCTGGCTGTGGTAAAGATTTAATGAGATAGCATCTGTGGCTTGGAGAAGCTAAAAGCCACTTGTCCCAGATGACAGAGGCGGGCTGGGATCTGCATGTAGCTGATGTAAATGGAGATCTCAATTTTCTTAGGGAGCACATGGCTCCTGTTTCTATTATTATACAATGGGAGGCCTCAAGGTCTGAATGGCTGAATAATAATTTTGGATTAAGATAGAATTAAGTTCAAATTCCAGCTCTATCATTTAACTCACTGTGACATACAATAAGGGACTTAACTTTTTTTTTTAGAGACAGAGTCTTACTTTATCACCCTCGGTAGAATGCTGTGTAGTGTCACAGCTCACAGCAACCTCCAACTCCTGGGCTTAGGTGATTCTCTTGCCTCAGCCTCATGAGTAGCTGGGACTACAGGCACCCGTCACAACGCCCGGCTATTTTTTGTTGCAGTTTGGGGCCAGGTTTGAACCTGCCACCCTCGGTATATGGGGCCAGTGCCCTACCCCTGAGCCATAGGCGCTGCCCATGACTTAACTTTTTGAACTTCAATTTCATTTAAGTAAACTGGAAATAATAAGTACCCACTTCAAACAATGCTATGAAGATTAAACAAGGTAAGTACTAACTATAATACCTGATATATTATAGGCACTTAGTGGTAGCTGGAAGTTACTTTTCTTCTCATTATCTCCCAGGATGTTCTGATAGTCTGGCTAAGAATCGACAGTAGATGAATCAAAATTTTATTTATTTATTTATTTTTTTGAGACAGAACCTCAAGCTGTCACCCTGGGTAGAGTGCTGCGGCATCATAGCTCACAGCAACCTCCAACTCCTGGGCTTAAGCGATTCTCTTGCCTCAGCCTCCCAAGTAGCTGGGACTACAGGCACCCACCACAACACCTGGCCAGTTTTTGGTTATAGCTGTCATCATTGTTCAGCAGGCCCAGGTTGGATTCGAACCCACCAGCTCTTGTGTATGTGGCTGGTGCCTTAGTCACTTAAGCTACAGGTGCCAAGCCTGAGTCAACGTTTTAAGAGGAGATGAAATAAAAATTCCTTCTAGGCACCTCAAACAGAGTAGAGAGTAGGGTGCAAAAAGCTTTCTAGACCCACACTGCCAAGTTATGGCAGTCATGACTACAAAGAGCTGAGAGTTGGCAAATCAACAATTTAGTTACATTGCTGCATCTCTGTGGATGGCAAGACCATGGAAGTCTATCATAGGATATCACAGACTTGGGAGCCTCACTGGGCTCTGCCCCTTATATAGGGTAGGGTCCTGGGAAAGTAAATAAGAGAATGTTGCATCTGAAAGCAGTTCCCCCTAAGCCTGGCTCAGCTTATTATGAGTAGAGTAATAATGCTACCTTACACCTGAATAGAACTTTATCAAGCTTTTGCATCCCTTAGCATATTTTAGTAATAATTTGATAGGTTCAGAATTCATGACTTATTATTTTCATTTTATATATGGAAAAACTACAACGCAGAAACATCAAGTAAGTCAACCAAGGCTAAAGTGGCAAGCTGTTGTACTTTCTAGCAGAGTTGGACAATATTTCCTCTTTGCTTTCTCTCAAGAGAGAAAAGAAAAACAATCCTCTAGAGAGCCCTAGCATCCTGGAAGCTAAATAGAAGGACACCAAGAGATAGTCTTTTTTTAGACTTCAGTCTTGAACACACAAAAAAGCTTTCATAGTCTAAACAAAGACAATCCAATTCTCCATCAGGTGGCATCATTTTCATTGTGTATCCATGAGCTAGAGAACAAAAGAACAATCACTTCAAAAGTTACAGAGGAAAGTTGGGAGTTGGGGTGGCAGAAGGGTGAGAGCCAGAAAATGAAATGAGCTTCTCTCCAGTGAATGATACATTCCAGTGGGAGATAAAAGGTAAAAAAATGACTCAGAGAGACTTGCTGGCGCCTGTGGCTCAGTGAGTGGGGCGCCGGCCCCACACACCGAGGGTGGCGGGTTCAAACCCAGCCTGGGCCAAACTGGAACAAAAAAATAGCCAGGTGTTGTGGCAGGCACCTGTAGTCCCAGCTGCTCAGGAGGCTGAGGCAAGAGAATTGCCTAAGTCCAGGAGTTGGAGGTTGCTGTGAGCTGTGATGCTACTGTACTCTACCGAGGGCAATAAAGTGAGACTCTGTCTCTAAAAAAAAAAAAAAAATGAGGTGGAGTAGCTCACACCTGTAATCCCAGCACTCTGGGAGGCCAAGGCAGGTGGATTGCCTGAACTCCCAGGTTCGAGACCAGCCTGAGCTACAGAGAGACCTTATCTCTAAAAATAGCCAGGCGTTGTAGCGGACACCTGTAGTTCCATCTACTTGGGAAGCTGAAACAACAGAATCACTTTTGAGCCCAAGAGTTTGAGGTTGCTGTGGGTTGTGACACCATGGCATTCTACCAAGGGTGACAAAGTAAGAGTCCATCTTAAAAAAAAAAAGACTCAGAGGTCTGAGGCCATGGCAAAGAGGCCAGGAGGGGCACTAGAAAGAAGCCACTGTTGAGCTCGGTGCCTGTAGCACAGTGATTATGGCTCCAGCCATGTACACTGAGGGTGGCAGGTTCGAACCTCCCCCACTCCCCCCACCTAAACAACAACTGCAACAACAAAAAAAATAGCCGGGTGTTATGGCGGGCACCTGTAGTCCCAGTTACTTGGGAGGCTAAGGCAAGAGAATCGCCTAAGCCCAGGAGTTGGAGGTTGCTGTGAGCTGTGATATCTACCAAGGGTGATACACTGTGACTCTATCTCAAAAAAAAAAAAAGAAAAAAAAAAGAGGTCACTGGTCAAATATCGCCAAGACTGCTAAGAAAAGCACATGCCCCTTGCTAGAGCAGCTAGTCCAATTATTCCCTCTATACTTCTGAAACAGGACAGTAGCAGCCCAGTGTGAGAGAAAGACAAAAATAAAAGCTAAAACAGAAAAGAGAATAATAACAATAAATATTTATTGAATACTTAATTTTCTAGATGCTGGGTTAGTGCTTTGCACATATCATTCATTTAACTTTCACAACATATCTACAGAGTGGGCATAATTATCCCTATGTTTTTAGGAATGAAAATTACAGTGTCAGAGAGGTTAATTGAGATGAAGTGATTTGCCTAAGTGGTAGAACCCTGAGTGACTCAGGCTGGATCTCAAAGCAGATGTTTTTTCTAGACCTGTCTACAAAGCTAGAAAAAGTGCTACATACTTCATTGCTGATTATTATGTTCATGAACTTAATTGTCAGACATCATACAATGATAGCTCTGATGGCCATTCCACACAGAGTTCCAAAATTACTTTGAAGAGTGGAATAGGCACTGGTATTGGTACATAGCTTCCCAAGGGCAGTACTTCAAAGGTGACTGTAGTGATATTCAGCAACAAGGTATGTAGCCTTTTTTCTAGGATGAATTTGCAAACTTAATTGTCTGACATCAGACATTAAAGGCAGCATCTAACGTAATACTCCCCAATCAAAAGGCACTGATATGGCTAGAAATCAATCAAGCAAACAAGCATGTATTCTTGAGAGATGACTGAATCTCAAAAAATGACTAGATTTTCTTTTTCTTTTTCTTTTTTTTTTTTTTGAGACAGTCTCACTGTATCACCCTTGGTAGAGTACCATAGAGTTACAGCTCACAGCAACCTCAAACTCTTTGGCTTGCCTCAGCCTCCCAAGTAGCTGGGACTACAGGCACCCACCACAACGCCTAGCTATTTTTTGTTGCAGTTGTCATTGTTGTATAGGAGGCCTAGGCCGGGTTCGAACTTGCCAGCTTCGGTGCATGTAGCTGGCGCTGTAACTACTGTTATATGGGCGCCAAGCCATGACTTGGTTTTCAAATGGATTCACTAGGAAAACTTTTATTTATTTATTTATTTATTTAGAGACAGAGTCTCGCTTTGTCACCCTCAGCACTGTGCCCGGCCTCTCTAGGATAACTTTCGAGAAGTAGGATACAGAGCGATTCCCAGCTCGAACTTGCCTACAAGGCACAAGTTTACCTGGGCTAGAAAAGGAAAAGGTAGTAAGTATCAAGGAAAAGGTTTATCAATCAATTCACAAATACTAACTGAAATTTACTACCTACAAAACACTTAAGAAAGCCATAGTTACATACACTGTTGCTTAGGAGATAAAGAGAACACAAATGTCTAATATAATTCTGACAAAGAGTACCTACTAGAGCAAAGCATGCAGGGGCTGGTGGGGATGTAAAGTAAACACATTCAGCAGTGGAGCCTGGTACCACTCCCTTCAAACTTAAGCCAGTCTCATCAAATGAGGGAAAGAATAACTCCTTATCATCTCACAGTAACTCACTCAATAAATATTTACTGAGTACGTTCTATGAGTCAAGAATATTCATTCATTAATTTGTCTTTTATTAGTAATAGTTGAGTGAGGTCAGAAATCAGCTATCATAGCCTTCAAGACACAAAGTATGTAGTCAGGGAGAAAGACTAATTAGAATACTAGGCAGACCTATAGGTGGGCACAGTGGCTGCATTCATGCACTTTGGGAGGCCAAGGCAGGTGGATTGCCTGACCTCGTCTCTAAAAATAGGCAGGTGTTGTGGCGGGTGCCTGTAGTTCCAGCTACTCAGGAGGCTGAGGCAAGAGAATAGCTTGAGCCCAAGAGTTTCAGGTTGCTGTGAGCTGTGATGCCATGGCACTCTCTACCAAGGGTGACAAAGTGAGACTCTGTCTCAAAAGAAAAAAACAAAAACTAGTACAATGCTAGACAAATATGAAGCAGATAATACACATTTGTTCAGTAAATGACTAATTGAAGAGCTGAAGCATGTGCCTGCTGTACTAGCTACCAGGGAGGCCATGGCAGGAAAATATGGCTGCAGTAAGCTATGATCACACCATTGCACTCTGGCATGGATGCCAGACCAAGACTTTGTCTCTAAAAAGATTAAAATATTAAATTAAATTTAAAAAACCCAACAACTTAATAACTGGCCACAGTTAGAATAATCTGACATGATATCAGAACAACTATTTCCTGACCAAACTACAGCATAGTTCTTTTAGTTCCTTTCTGTATCATGCTACAAATGCCCTGTTTCTTTCTGCACCATAATGTCTGTTTTATGAATTGGTCTGCTCTAAGTAGTAGATAGGAGACAGAATTCAGTGAGACAGGTAGTCTTATACACTGCTGAGGACAGATAAGTACTTTCTGGAAGGCAATGTGATAAAATGTATCAAGAACCAAAAAGCCCTAACTCACTAATCTTACTAAAGAATTTATCCAATTTATTATTTAATAAGAGATACAGCCAAAAGTTTCTGTTGGAAGTTATATAAAATATCCAATAAGAAGAAAATAATTAGGCTCAGCGCCTATAGCTCAACCGGCTAAGGCGCCAGCCACGTACACCTAAGGTGGCGGGTTCGAATCCCCAGCCCGGACCCGCCAAACAACAATGACGGCTGCAACCAAAAAATAGCCGGGCGTTGTGGCGGGCGCCTGTGGTCCCAGCTACTTGGGAGGCGGAGGCAGGAGACTCGCTTGAGCCCAGGAGTTGGAGGTTGCTGTGAGCTGTAATGCCACGGCACTCTGCCCAGGGGGACAGCTTGAGGCTCTGTCTCAAAAAAAAAAAAAAAAAAAAAAAAAAGAAGAAAATAATTAAATAGAGCATCACACAATCATAGGGTAAAATATTGATTTAAGAGCAACACAAGCTCTTAAATCAAGCTTTTGAAAGACACTTAAGGATGCTAGAAAATGCTTTTGATAGGAAAATTCCAAAAAGTAGAATATAAACTATACCTAATAATATCACAATTTTGTATGTGTAGCTATATATATGTACATCTCTTTACCCAGACTCCTTAATAGTTTTTTGGTATGTTCTTTTTTTTTTTAGACGGAGCCTCAAGCTATCCCCTTGGGTAGAGTACCGTGGCATCACAGCTCACAGCAACCTCCAACTCCTAGACTCAAGCGAGTCTCCTGCCTCCACCTCCCAAGTAGCTGGGACTACAGGCGCCCGCCACAACGCCTGGCCATTTTTTGGTTGCAGCCATCATTGTTGTTTGGCAGGCCCGGGCTGGGGATTCGAACCCGCCACCTTAGGTGTATGTGGCTGGCGCCTTAGCCGCTTGAACCACAGGCTCCGAGCCTATTTTTGGTATGTTCTAATCTTTTTGCTAGGTAATAATAAATATGTGTGTGTGTACATATATATATATATATATATATATATCTAGTATTAGCACAATTTTGTATGATACAAAATATATTTGTATATGTACATATATATAGCTACACATACAAAATTGTGATTCTAGGTATATACATATGTACACACACATATATTTATTATTACCTAGCAAAAAGATTAGAACATACCAAAAATACTATTAAGGAGTCTGGGTAAAGAGATTATAGGATACCTTCATTTTTTTCTCCCCTCCCTTTTTTTTTTTTCCTCAAGACAGTCTTACTTTGTTGCCCACAGTACAGTACCGTGGCATCTTAGCTCACAGCAACCTCAAACTCTTGGGTTCAAGTGATCCTCTTGCCTCAGCCTCCTGAGTGGCTTGGACTAGAGGCGCCTGCCACAACGCCTGGCTATTTTTTTAGAGATGGAGGTCTTGCTCTGGCTCAGGCTGGTCCCGAACCTGTGAGCTCAAGCAATCCAACTACCTCAGCCTCCCAAGTGCTGGGATTATAGGCGTGAGCCACCGCACCCAGCCTTGGTTTTCTTTGTTTTCTAGTATTTCTGCTAACGATATATTTTCATCAAATTTTTTTTAATTTTTAATTTTTCCCTTTTATAGATGGGGTCTCCCTATGTTGGCCAGGCTGGAGTACAGTGGCTACTCACAGGTGCAATCATAGAGCACTATGCCATCAAACTCCTGGCCTCAGGTGATCCTCTCACCTCAACCTTCCCAGGACCTGGGACTGACTACAGACACGAACCACCACACCTGTCTTTTCATATCTTCATTTTATTTATTGATTGATTTTGAGACAGTCTCACTATGTCACCCTCAGTAGAGTGCTGTGGAATCACAGCTCACAGCAACCTCAAACTCTTGGGCTTAAGCGATTCTTTTCCCTGAGCCTCCTGAGTAGCTGGGACTACAGGCGCCTGCCACAACGTCTGGCTATTTTTTGTTTGCAGTTGTCATTGTTTAGCAGACCTTGGCCAGGCTCGAACCTGCCAGGTTCAGTGTATGTGGCCAGCGCCCTACTCACTGGGCTACAGGTGCTGAGACATATCTTCATTTTAAAACTTGAAAAAATATGATAAATAAAATAAAAAACAAAACAGCACTCACTTTCTTTCTTTTTCTAGAAGAATTTTTCATGGGGTCAGGCTTCTCAAACTCTGCTGACTTTGCTTCTTCCTCTTCTTCTTCCTCATCAGGTATCAGAGAGTATTTGGTCCCCCCTGGTTGCGTGAAGCAGTCTTTTGCAAAGTGGCCTGCAGAAGACAAATAGAGTAGAGGAGAAAGCAGTCTTGCTTCTCAGCGGGTGGACCTTCCCCAGAGGCTTCTGAAAGAGTCTGTTTCTAGAAATATTATTGAGATCTTTCAGAAAAAGCCGTTTGATCAGAGCATATTTTCCATCACCTCAAGATGGCATTGCTCACTCAACCAGAGCCAGACTAGCAGCTGGTCTCAGAGCTGTGAGAAACACAGTCTTAGAGCTGCCTTGGAAATGACAGAGGACATGAAGATGCAGACTTGTGTTCCATTAGTAATGGGGCTTATTAATTTTTAAAGATTTATCTTGGAACTTATCCTGACAACAAAAAGCTGTTCCAAAGCACAGGATGTTTAGCACAGGGAGTCAAGTGGCAGGCCAAGCCCTAAAGGAATATAGCTTTTAGGCAGCTGCTAGGAAACAGGCACTCAGATGCAAGGTAACACTTGGAGAGACAGGCACAGTCACCTAAGGGCACTGAACATTCACAGATCGTCAGGTCTGGCAAGGGCCAGAGAGATCATCTAATCCAAAATCCTATGTGTGAGAGGATATGAAGGCCTAGAGTTGAGAAGTAGCTCAAGGTCACTAGCAGAACTAAAACTTATCCCAGGTCCCATGACTCCCTGCCCTGTGCTCTTTCTGATGCATCAAAACCAATTATACCTTTGACCTACTCTTTGCTGACTGGGACAATTCCACTTCCCATGATTCTCTGTCTTAAGTAATGCCTGATGGACACAGGCTGAAAAGCAAGAGAACCCATTGTTTTGAGCCTATAGTGCTATTGAGGGGCACTTTAATAGATGCTATGCTTGGCTTGGTGCCTGTGGCTCAAGTGGCTAAGGCGCCAGCCACATATAACTAAGGTGGCAGGTTCGAATCCAGTCCGGGCCAGCCAAACAACAATGATGGCTGCAACCAAAAGAAATAGCAAGGCATTGTGGTGGGCGCCTGTGGTCCCAGCTACTAGGGAGGTGGAGGCAGGAGACTCGCTTGAGCTCAGGAGTTGGAGGTTGCTGTGAGCTGTGATGCCATGGGACTCTACCTAGGGGGATAGCTTGAGGCTCTGTCTCAAAAAAAAAAAAAAATAGATGCTATGCTCTAGACTGTTAGTTCTGTCTGAACCTGTGGTAGGTCCTGTCTCAGAGGGACAGAGGAATTGTCTGAGAGTGTCAAAAAGCTATGTTGCGGCAGGGTGGGGGTGGTGGTGGAGGGAGAGTAGTTGGTGGGACCACACCTACAGTGCATCTTATAAGGGTACATGTGAAACTTACTAGGTATAGAATATAAATGTCTTAATACAATAACTAAGAAAATGCCGTGAAGGCTATGTTGACCAGTTTGATGAAAGCATTTCAGGTTGTGTGTAAAACTAGCACATTGTACCCCATGATTGCATTAATGTACACAGCTATGATTAAAAAAAAAAAAGCTATGTTGCAAACTAGTTGTTACCTCTGCATCCAGAAGCTGGCTGTTGCCTGGAAGGGGATACATCATAGAATTTTCCAGATATCTGGAGTATCTGCTAAGGAGGCATTGTTTCAAATTTGTTTTCCCTTCCTCCAGCTACATTAGTGGTAAGTATGGGCTTAAAACCCCACAATTTCAACCAATGCACAAATATGCTAGCAGTTATGGTAGAAAAATAAACAAAGTAGGATGCATAGAAGGCTGGGGAGAAGGGGTGACAAGTTGAGGTCAATCTGAAAATGAGAACCTGGCAATCCTTCTCATCATAGCACCAATAAGGGAAGTTAGAATGAAAGAGCTTTTTAATATTTGAGTAAGACTAAAGGAAACCCGAGGAAATAGAGCTAAGGTGAAGTGACTATCCTATATTCTTTATTCATAAAAGGATGTTGTATTCAGAACTCTGACATTAAAGAGATAAAGATGAGGAAGAAAGGGCTTAACATGGATCTTTAAGGAATATATTTCCAAGACACTTAACTTTTGCAGAACAATAATTGTCCTTAGAGAAAAAAACCTTAAGATTGTTAATTAATCACAGGGTGACACCTATGGCTCAAAGGAGTAGGGCGCCAACCCCATATGCCGGAGGTGGCGGGTTCAAACCCAGCCCCGGCCAAAAACTGCAAAAAAAAAAAAAAAAAAGAGTATTAATCATAATCCAACACTTTTATTTCTCCTGACATGGTTCATGGGGAGCTTGCCCAGGTAGAGCATCAGTTGGGCTGAGGGGGGTTGATAGTGGTATAAGATCTGGCAGGGCCAGCATTCAGAAAAGTAAACAGAAAAACTCTTAGGTGAGTCTGGAATAACAGCATGAATAGGTGAGGACATCACTTGGATAACAATAGAGTGAGCTAAACTCACATTGGACCACCTCCTTCATCCAGTAAAGGGTACATCCAGGAGGAGAGAACGGTGGAAATGGCAGCAGCTTCATCTCACCTTTACAACCACACTTCTTGCAGGTGGTGTTCAGGACAGCCTCGAGGGTGATCTTCTGCCCAGTGTAATCCTGGAAGGAACGCCTCCTCCTCTCTTCTTGCCTGTAATGAAAAAGATACTGACTGCTGGCCCACTTAAGAGATGTGGACACAGATATTACAAAAGTAATACTGTAGGTGGGTTTTTTGTTTGGGGCAGTAAAAAGGGACAAAAAAGGAGAACTGTTAGGCAGAACAAAATAGGCACTGAAAACAATGATATAAAATAGCTTAATATTTTACTCAGAACAATGCTTGGAATACAAACAATTATGAATAAGACTAGGCTTCATCTCACTAATGCACAGAGGATGAAAATATAATTACTTACCATGCTAAGCACTCTACAGCCCTTATTGGGTCACTCATGGGTTAAAAGACCTTCAAAGGCTTTCTAGAAAATCAAGTCCAAATTCAGACCTCATCATTCAAGGCCTTTCCCAAGCTATTTCAAATATATTCTCTCAGCCTCATCTTTACTTATACAATATGCTCTGGCCAAACAAGACTATTTTTTCTTGTCCAGATGGGTTGGAGCTATTATTCAAGCAGTTCCCTCTGTCTGAATGCTTTGCTTTATTTCTA
>NW_003852579.1:633819-645678 GCF_000181295.1 Otolemur garnettii
GACCACAGGCGCCCGCCACAACGCCCGGCTATTTTTTGGTTGCAGCCGTCATTGTTGTGTGGTGGGTCTGGGCTGGGGATTCGAACCCGCCACCTTAGGTGTACGTGGCTGGCACCTCAGCCGGTTGAGCTATAGGCGCTGAGCCCACATCCAAACATTTCAAGGCTCAGCTTAGTTATCACCTCTCCTTCCCATAGCATTAAAAAAAATATTCTAGACTTCTGACCAAAGTATTAATATAATTTCCATGTAGAAAACTAAAAAAGTATACAACTCACTTGATTTTCACAATTTAAAGATACTGATGTTACCAGTACTCAGATCAAAGAAATAGAATAGTATGAACACCTCAGAAGCCTATCTCATGCTCCCTTCTTGTCACCATTTCTCTTCTAAGAGTAATCCCTATTTCTGATTTCTAACAGCATAGATTCCTATTACCTATTTTTATAAATTATATAAATGGAATCATAGAGTATGGATACTTGTGTGTCTGCCTTCTTTTGTTCATCCATATTGTAAATGGTTAGGGATTATTCATTCTTACTGCTGTATTCTTTTTCTTTCTTTCTTTTTTTTTTAGGCACTGTCAGATCAGCTAGATGCTATATAGATACTATATATAACATATACTGATGGATATGTAAATAACTTCTATGTTGAATGGTACTTCACGAACTTTCTAGTACACATCTGTTGACAAATGCAGTATGTGCATTTCTGTTTGGAAATGTCTAGTTCTACCAAATAGGAGTGAAACAGCTGGGTTTTAAGGCGTCATCTTTAGCAGACAGTGCCACTTTTACACAGCGTGTTTGCCAATTACTTCTATAGCAGAGCATAAACATTCCAGTTGTCATAGCTTTTATTTTTTACCTTTATTATAACATAGAGCACCTGCAAAACTCTAAAATACTTAATTAAAAATCTAAAAAAAAATGTAAAATACATGGCGGTGTCCATAGCTCAGTGGGTAGGGTGCCAGTCACATATACCCATGCTGGTGGGTTCAAACCCAGCTCAGGCCAGCTAAACAATGACAACTACAACAAAAAAAAGCTGGGCATTGTGGTGGGCATCTGTAGTCCCAGCTACTTGGGAGGCTGAGGCAAGAGAATGGTTTGAGCCCAAGAGTTTGAGGTTGCTGTGAGCTGTGATGCCACTGTACTCTACGGAGGGCGACATAGTGAGACTATGTCTCAAAAAAAAAGAAGGAAAGAAAGAAGGAAAGAAAATATTTAACTTAAGAGCATACCTTCAATCACTCTCTTTTTCAAACTTTAACTGAATCCTACACTCACTTCAATCCAAGTACCCATCACAATTTATTGTATTATATATGTATGTTTCTTCTCTAGAGAGTGAGCCCTTAAGTTACAATATCTTACTTGTGTGTTTGTTCTCCAGCACCTTAGCCCAAGGCTTGACACATAATAAGCATCAATAAATGTTTATTGTAATTTCTTTGCTCTTCCTCCCAAAATAATTTTTCTTTTTCCAGCTGGGTGCAGTGGCTCATGCCTATAATCCTAGCACTTGGGGAGGCTGAGGTGGGAGGACTGCTTGAGCTCAGGAGTTCAAGACCAGACTAAGCAAGAGAGAGACCTCGTGGTGGGTAGCTGTGGTCCCAGCTGCTTGGGAGGCTAAGGCAAGAGGATCGCTCGAGTCCAAGAGTTTGAGGTTGCTGTGAGCTATGATGTCATAGCACTCTACTGAAGGTGACAAAGTGAACTTTGTCTCAAAAAAAAAAAAAGCTTTTATCTAAATCTCTTTAGCATTGAACTCTGCCTTCACCTAAGATTTTCAAATCATTCACCAGGTCCCTAAAGTTCAGTAACACAGAGAAATATTTTGTCAAATCAGCTATATTATCCAAACAAAAGTGGGATAGCTACATAAAAGCAGAACAAAGCTAACCAATTCATATGTGTCTATCACTGTATTCTTTTTTTTTTTTGGTCGAGGCTGGGTTTGAACCCACTACCTCCGGCATATGGGGCTAGCACCCTACCCTCTTGAGCCACAGACGCTGCCCCATCACTGTATTCTTTTGGGTTAATGTTAGTGTTTCTTTTTTCTTTTTCTTTTTTTGCCTTTTATTTATTTATTATTATCTTTTATTTTTTTAGAGGCAGAGTCTCACTTTGTCCCCCTGGGTAGAGTGTCATACAAAGCATCATAGCTCATAGCAACCTCAAACTCCTGGACTCAAGTGATCCTCTTGCCTCAGCTTTCCAAGTAGCTGGGACTACAGGTGCCCGCCATAATACCCAGCTAGTTTTTTTTGTTGCTGATGTTGAGACACAGTCTCACTATGTCACCCTGGATAGAGTGCCATAGTGTCATAGCTCACAGCAACCTCAACCTCTTGGGTTGAATCTTAAGAGATTCTTTTGCCTCAACCTCCCAAAGAGCTGGGACTACAGGCGTCTGCCACAACGCCCAGCTGTTTTTTTGTTGTTGTTGTCACTGTTGTTTGGCAGGCCTAGGCCAGGTTCCAACCCACTAGCCTTGGTGTATATAGCCAGTGCCCTAACCACTGAGCTATAAAGCGCAGAGCCCAGGGTCTCACTCTTGCTCAGGCTGATCTTGAACTACTGAGCTCAGGCAATCTACCCACCTCAGCCCGCTTCCCAAAGTGTTAGGATTATAGGCATGAGCCAACGCACGGACAATTATCGCTTCTTGAGGCCATGCTTACATGTGTATTCTTTTAAACTGACATGAACATATCATTTCACATATTTTAGCCAGCAGTTTGATGAGACACATAAGCTCAAGAGAGAAATCAAGACAAAGATATTCCATATCTGTCCCATTCATTGAACTCTCAACTTCCTCAGAGTTCAGCTCAAATATCACATATTCTATGAAATGTTTCCTGATACCACAAGGCAGAGATAATTTACTGTTTTTGTGTTTCCACAGCATTTTACCCTGTGACCTTTTTGTGAGATTTGTTTATATTTTGCCTCACTCTCAGCACCATAAGTGGGACCTCAAGAAACACACTAATTGTCTAATACATTATTGGCTAAAAGAACAAAATAATGGACACGTTCCATAGATCTGTAAGGCTGCACTGGCCAAACACGGGGCTACTGAGCACTTAATATGTGGCTTCTACACTGGACACAGTGGTTCACATCTATAATCACAGCACTTTGAGAAGCCAGAGTAAAAGGACTGTTTTGATACTAGCCTGGATATAGTACGACTGTACAAAAAACTTTTTTGTTTGTTTTTTTTAGAGACAGAGTCTCACTTTGTCACCCTTGGTTGAGTGCTTTGGCGTCACAGCTCATGGCAACCTCCAACTCCTAGGCTTAGGCAATTCTCTTGCCTCAGCCTCCTGTGTAGCTGGGACCACAGGTGCCCGCCACAATGTCCAGTTTTGTTGTTGTTGTTTTTTTTTATTGCTTAGCCAGGGCTGGGTTTGAACCTGCCACCCTTGGTATATGGGGCCGATGCCCTACTCACTGAGTCACTGGTGCCGCCCTAAAACAACATTTAAGTTAGAGGCATTTAAAACAACAATTACAATAAGCTTCACACATTAAAATGTCTACTACCATAGACTAGATGCTAAGCTGTCTTCCTACAAATAAATTTTACTGAAATCATTCTGTCATTTCTGAGATACCTCCAGATGGGGTCTTCCATTTTATAGTGAAGAAGCTGAGGTTCAGAAAGACTAAACAATCTGCTTAAGGTCATATACTAGTTTGGAACCGGACTAGTACGCTTTCATTTTTTAAATATAGAGGGTGAGGCTTGGTGCCTGTAGCACAGTGGTTACAGCGCCAGCCATATACACTGAGGGTGGCGGGTTTGAACTTGGCCTGGGACACCTAGACAACAATGACAGCTGCAACAGAAAATAGCCAGGTGTTGTGGTAGGCACCTGTAGTTCCAGCTACTTGGGAAGCTGAGGCAAGAGAATCACTTAAGCCCAAGAATTTGAGGTTGCTGTGAGCTGTGATGCCACAGCACTCTACCAAGGGAAACATAGTGAGACACTGTTCAGAAAAAGAAAAAAGGGCAACACCTGTGGTTCAAAGGGGTAGGGCATTGGCCTCATATGCAGGAGGTGGCGGGTTCATACCCAGCCCCAGCTGAAAACTGCAAAAAAAAAAAAAAAAAAAGGGCAGTGCCTGTGGCTCAAAGGAGTAGGGCACCAGCCCATATGCCATACGTGGCAGGTTCAAATCCGGCCCCAGCCAAAAACTGCAAAAAAAAAAAGAAAATCCAAATTAAAAAAAATAAATATAGAGTGGTGCCTGTGGCTCAGTGGGTAGGGTGCCGGCCCCATATATGGAGGGTGGCTGGCAGGTTTGAACCCAGCCCTAGCCAAACTGCGACAAAAAAATAGCTGGGTGTTGTGGCAGGCGCCTATAGTCTCAGCTACCTGGGAGGCTGAGGCAAGAGAATCACCTAAGCCCAGGAGTTGGAGGTTGCTGTGAGCTGTGATGTCACAGCACTCTACCAAGGGCGACATAGTGAGACTCTGTTTCAAAAAATAAATAAATAAATATACAGGGTGGCCATAAAGTTCATGCAATTTTAAATTGCCCACTATTTTAAACTGCATGCAAACTTTATGGCCACCTTGTATATTTATTTACTTATTTATTTATTTATATATATACTCTTTCTAATTAACTCTAAAATCTGTAATCATACCACGATGACATACAACCTCCAACTCCTGGGCTCAAGTGAGTCTCCTGCCTCAGCCTCCTAAGTAGCTGGGACCACAGGCACCCGCCACAACGCCTGGCTATTTTTTGGTTGCAGCCATCATTGTTGTTTTGGTGGCCTGGGCTGGATTCAAACCTGCCACCTTAGGTGTATGTGGCTGGTGCCTTAGCCACTTGAGCCACAGGCGTTGAGCCCCACGTCAGGTTCTATCCACCAGCCTCAGTGTATGTGGCTGGCACCTTAACCACTATGCACAGGCACCGAACCATGTTCCTATTTTTTAATGAGTCTGTATAGCACAGGATTCTTTGGAACAGAAGCAATTTATTACAATGTGATCAGCCCTACAAACATCAATATTTAAGAACTAAACTACAAAAATATGAAAAACTCTAAGTCATGTGCAATAGCCAGAAGCATTATATGGTGAAAGGTACATTAGCTTTAAGGTCAGAGACGCTTAAATTCAAGTCCCTGATATTTGTTAGGAAACCACAAGCAAGTTACTCCACACCAACCTATAACATAGGAATACAAAGTAAAATGGAGATAATGCCCATTTTACAGATTGTTAGAATTACATTTACTAGTGTACATACACGGCTTTGTATGATGCCTGACAAGTAATATGTATCCAATAAATATCACTTTCCTCCTTTTTAGATAAAATTCCTTCATATTCAAAGTCATTTTGCTCAGAACTATAAATGAAAGGGTTTCTAAACTTTTCACCAACATCCCAGATAACAGTTATTATGCTTTTCCCTTTTTTTTTTAATAACTGCCATTGATAGTACCTAATTAGCAAGAGAAAAACAATGTGTCATCTAAAACAACAAAATAACAGCATGGTAAACCTGAGGATAAATGTATGATTTTGGCTGGCTTTCCTAAACACTTTTAAATAGTAATAAACCCTCCAAGATTCCTTTGAAGGACCTTAAGGATCCATGAACCCCTGGTCGAAATTCAAGAAAGATTCCAAGACAAACAGAAAATCCCCCATGTCACCAGACATTAACCTACATGGATAGGAAATCTATTCCTAAACGAAGGGTCAGAAGAACCAATGAAAGTAAGGTGTTGTTTTCAGAACATAGTGTATCCCAAGATGTGAGAGCCCACAGGAGTTGCTCCTAGATTACCCTATCCCCCAACATAGTCTCATAAGGAGAGAGGTAAATAACAGTACTGCGTGAATGCTTACTGGCTAACTGGTTAAATAGTAGAAACAAAGAGATTACGGGGAAGGAAACAAAACTATCAACGGAGCACACCCCTATGCCAGATTTGCATGTTAATAGTTCATCTCAGAGCTCCACCTAGCAAACTCTTATCTACACTTTATACCTCTAAAAAAACAAAGATAATAAAGGTTATAATAACTCACCAATAACACAAGTTCTTTTTTTTTTGCAGTTTTTGGCCGGGGCTGGGTTTGAACCCGCCACCTCCGGCACATGGGGCCAGCACCCTAGTCCTTTGAGCCACAGGTGCTGCCCAACACAAGTTCTATAAATGGTAAAGTCCTCAATTCAGTCTGATTTACCACCACTTTCTATGGTTTGGGAAGTAGAAGGATTTCACCTTTTTCAAACCTTTTACCTACTCAATGATAACATTGTTGGGATCGAGGTCTTTCCCGGTCCCTTGGTTGACAACTTTCATGGACAGGGATACTTTTATCCTATCATTTTTCATCTGAAAAAGACAAAAGCAAAGTCATCAAAAATTCCAAGTACATCATTCAGACTGCCAGTCTAAAATTATCTAAGAGTCAAAGACTTCCTGTCATAACATACCTTGAGTTCTTCTAACAGACTAGGTACTGTGAGAGGAATACTGAGGGTAGAAAGAAGCATACCACATATTGCTGTGCATAATGTGCTCCCACAGTACAATGTGTACCTATGTTTTTGGCCAAAGCTTTCAGGAAAAACCTTTTTCGTTTTAATTTAATTTTCTATTTGTTTATATTTAGGTACTTATTTGTTGTATTATAAAAGAATTTTAGCAAATATTTCTCAACATATTATGGAACAAGAAATTTTATGTAACAAATAATTACAAAATACAAGAACAGATATAAGGTACAAGAAATTTTATGTACCAGTAACAAACAGTACTACCCATGTACAAAGTGCATTCTTATTTTTCCCTGAAAAAATTTGGTTAAAAAAGGATACATTATACACAGCAAAATATGGTAATAGGTAAAAACAATTTTAGGAAAAAGTCATTATCTCATTCCTTTCCTTCTGGGAGAAAGACAAAAATAGTTGCTCAGAAACCCAAGGCTTATGCAGGTAACCTCGCAGAAAATAAAAGCAGCTTCTTCTAGGAAACAGATCTTTTGGATTTGGTCTAGAGCTCCATTAAGCAGGAAAACACTTGTTAGTCACAGTGTTCTTTCTTCCCTTCCTGCAGCGCATAGAACCTTTTCCAATTCAGGGTCTTTGCATCAGTTATTTTCTCTGGCTAGAATGTTCTTAGTCCAACTCTTCACATGACTAGTTCCTTTTCTTTTGGGTCTCAGCTCATATACCATCTCTTCAGATGGCCCTTTCCTGACAACTTTATCTAAATCTACCTCCAGTATCATTTGAACTCAATATAGCACTTATTATAATTTGCTATCATTTTATGTATGTTTATTTATTATTTTTTTCTTTTTTGAGATAGTTTCACAACCTCAAACTCTTGCCTCAGCCTCCCAAGTAGCTGGGACTATAGGAGTCGTCTTGGCCTCCCAGAGTGCTGTGATTAGATGTGAGGCACTGTACCTGGGCATTATTCATTTTTTAAACATTTATTCTCCTCTATTTATATTTTTTCTCTTTTTTTTTAAGAGATGAAGCCTCACTCTGTCGCCCAGGCAGGAATGCAATGGCATGATCATATCTCACTACAGCCTCAAACTCCTATCAAGCAATTTTCCTGCTTTAAACTACCAAGAGCTGGGACTGTAGGTGCAGGCCACTATGCCCAGCTAATATTTTTCATTTTACTTTTTAGAGACAGGGGTCTCACCATGTTACTCAGGCTGGTCTCAAACTCCTGGCTTCAACTCAAGCTGTCCTCCTACCTCAACCTCCCAAATGTTGGGATCATAGGCACAAGTCATCACAGCTGGCTGTCTTTCATTTATATTCTATATAAACTCCATAATAGCTAGGATCATTTATGTCTGGTTCACTCTTGTATTACCCAAACATAGCACATGTTAAGCACATAAACACTGCTGAACAATAACTCTCTCCAGAACTATCTCCCCTGCCATTCTTTGATAGAAGAGCAAGACTCACTGTATGTTCATATTTCTCCACAGCCCTCATATCCTCAACTGAGTTGTTATTGACAGAGTCTTTCAGATCTTTCTCACACCCCACACGTTACATAGTGCTAGATATTAGGAAAAATAACTCTAAGCCCTCTGTCTTTTTTCATTTTGTCCTAAACTGAAGCGTACATGGCAGGTATTCTTTAACATCTATGATAAAGACTTGTTCCATAGATCAAGTTTCCTTCTCTCATTTTGGTTCTTTGCTTTCTTCTGCCCACCACATAAGTAAAGTTCAGGGAGGGAAGTTCACGAACATGCACTTATTGCACTTTCATAGTTCACACCATTCCTTCTGAGTTTTCAAAACAGCCAGAGGGTTTAAATTCAGGACAAATTCTAGTGGCAGGATTTAAAAATAAGATTATCCACCACAACTAACAACATTTATACACTCACTATGATAAAATGCCAAGAAAATCCCAGTTTTTCTTAATCCTTTCTAACCACATGAAAATCACACAGAACGGGACTGCAAATTAATACAGTCTTTTTAGAAGGAAGTACGGAGTATCCTCAAAGAGCTCAAATTAGACTTCCCACTGGATCCTGCAATCCCATTACTGGGCATCTACCCAGAAGAAAAAAAAATGTATCTTTTATCATAAGGACACTTGCACTAGATTGTTTATCACAGCTCAATTTACAATGGCCAAAATGTGGAAACAATCTAAATGCCCACCAACCCAGGAATGGATTAACAAGCTATGGTATATATATATATACCATGTAATACTTTTTAATGAAAAAATACATCTTTTGTATTAACCTGGGTAGAACTGAAATCCATTCTTTTTAGTAAAGTATCACAAGAATGGAGAAGCAAGAATCCAATGTACTACATACTAATATGTGGCCAGTAGACAATATAATACCCACATAAAAGAAAACTCAAATCAATTCAAGGAGGGGGGTAGAGGAACATGGAACCAGGGAGAGGGGAGAGAGGGAGGGAAAGAAGGAGCAGGATCAGCATGCTCGCACTTAATGAATCACAATGTTAGGGTATATGGCCTACCTCTTGGGGACAGGACATAATTATAAGAGGGACTCTACCTCACAAATGCAAGCATTGTAATCTAATTCTTTGTACCCTCAAATTAACCCAAAACAATAAAAGAAAGAAAAGAAAATTATATAGAACTTTACCTCTCGGCCAATAAGCTTCACCCATACTTTGTCTCCAACATCTACTATCTCAGAGGGCTTATCTACCCGACAGGATGACATATGAGTTCGATGGACCAGACCTGCGCACAAGAAATAAAATAAAAGGCATGTATGGTAGGTATTTTTTTATACTCTAAATGACTAGATAAGGAGAAGACAAGAGATGGGAAATTCAAGGGAAAAGGGAAAGTTTCCAATGAAAAGTATTTGTTAACTTAAAACTGCAAATTAAGGTGATGCCTGTGGCTCAGTGAGTAGGGTGCTGGCCCCATATACCGAGGGTGGCAGGTTTGAACCCGGCCCCAGCCAAACTGCAACAAAAAAATAGCCGGGTGTTAGGGCAGGTGCCTGTAGCCCTAGCTACTTGGGAGGCTGAGGGAAGAGAATTGGCTAAGCCCAAGTGCTGGAGGATGCTGTGAGCTGTGACGCCACAGCACTCTACCGAGGGCAACAAAGTGAGACTCTCAAAAAAAAGCCTGCAAATTAAAACAACTTAAGATTGGTTTTTATATCTATTCAACTAACAAACATTCCTTTTTTTTTTTTTGGAGACAGTGTTTCACTATGTTGCCCTCAGTAGAGTGCTGTAGCATCACAGCTCACAGCAACCTCAAACTCGTGGGCTTAAGCGATACTCTTGCTTCAGCCTCCCAAGTAGCTGGGACTATAGGTGCCTGCCACAATGCCTGGCTATTTTTTGGTTGTAATTGTCATTATTGTTTGGCAGGCCCAGGCTGGGTTCAAATCCGCCAGGTCTGGTATATGTGGCTGGCACCCTAGCCACTGAGCCAGGTGCTAAGCCCAAACATTCTTAAAATAATGCGCAATGATAGTAAAGATGTAATAAAATAACTAAAATCATACTAATATAAGATTGATAGAAATACCAGTTAGTAAAATTCTTTGAAAACGAAGGCATAAAGACGTTAATGCAAGAATATCATCAATAAGATTCTTCCTAAAGGGAAAACCCAATAGATGCAAAACCTAGGGGCATAAAATACTTGTAGTATTATTTCCTACGAAGGCTAAAAAAGTAAGAGGCCCAGCACAGTGGTTCATGCTTATAATTCCAGCACTTTGGGAGGCCGAGGCAAGAGGATTACTGAAGGTTAGGAGTTCAAGATAAGGCTGGGAAACATAGCAAGATTCTACCTCTAAAAACGATCACCTATAGGCATGGTAGTACACACCTATAGACCCAGCTACTTGGGAAGATGAGGAAGGAGGATCACTTGAGCCCAGGAGTTTGAAACTGCAGTAAGCTGTGATTGCACCACTGCACTCCAGCCTGGACAACAGAGCAGGATCTTGTCTCTTAGCAAAAAAATAACAGAAAGAATTATAAAACAACCTAAATGATTAATAACTAGAAAATAGTTTAGCAAACTATATCAAATCTGTTAAAGGGAGGAGTAAGCAGCCATTTAAATTTCAGTTACAAAAAACAATTATAACAAATGTTAAGTGAAAAATGGAAATATAAACAAGGTGCTATTTTTAATCTATTAAATTAGCAAAATGTAATTTTTTAATAATTTTCTTTTTTCTTTTTTTAAGAAACAGGATCTCACTCTATAGCCCATGTTGAAGCACAGTGGTGCAATCACAGCTCCCTGCAACCTCCAATGACCACTTTCAAGGGATTCTCCAGTCTTAGCCTCTCAAGTTGCTAGGACTATAGGGATATGCCATCACACACAGCTTATTTTTTAAAAAGTTCTTTTTAGAGATGGGGTCTATTCTCACTATGTTGCCTAGGACTGTTTCAAACTCCTGGCCTCAAGTGACCCTTCCATCTTGGCCTCCCCAAATGCTGGGATTATGGGCTACTATTACTGTCCAATAAAATATGAGAAAATAACAATATCAAATGTGATGAAAGTATAGAAAAATGAAAAATATTAGTAAGGCTAGAACAAACTCCTCCCCCATTTTTTTTTGAGTCAGAGTCTCAGTATGTCGCCCTGGGTAGAGTGCTGTGGTGTCACAGCTCATAGCAACCTCAAACTCTTGGGCTGAAGTGATTATCTTGCCTCAGCCTCCCAAGTAGCTGGGACTACAGGTGCCCACCACAACACCTGGCTATTTTTGGTTGCAGTTGTCATTGCTGTTTTAGTTGGTCCAGGCCAGGTTCAAACCTGCCACCCTTAGTGTATGTGGCTGGCGTTGTAACCACTGTGCTATGGGTATCAAGCCTAGAACAAACTTTTGGAAATTCTTAGCAATGGCTATCAAGAATCATAAAATGGGCTCAGCACCTGTAGCTTAGGGGCTAGAGGGCCAGCCACATACACCAGAGCTGGCGGGTTCCAATCCAGCCCGAGCCTGCCAAACACTGACAACCATAACCAAAAAATAGCTGGGCATTGTGGCAGGCGCCTATACTCCCAGCTTCTTGGGTGGTTGAGGCAAGAAGATCACTTAAGCACAAGACTTTGAGGTTGCTGTGAGTTGCGACACCATGGCACTCTACCGAGGGCAACATAGTAAGACTCTGTTTCAAAAAAAAAAAAAAAACCAAAACAGGCTTAGCGTCTGTGGTTCAAGCAGCTAAGGCACCAGCCACATACACCTGAGCAGGCGGGTTTGAATCCAGCCCGGGCCCACCAAACTACAATGATGGCTGCAATCAAAAAATAGCTGGG
>NW_003852579.1:646680-650209 GCF_000181295.1 Otolemur garnettii
CTTGAGCCCAGGAGTTGGAGGTTGCTGTGAGCTGTGATGCCACAGCACTCTACCCAGGGGGAAAGCTTGAGGCTCTGTCTCAAAAAAATAAATAAATAAAATAAATAAAAAATTAATTAAAAAAAAAAGAGTCTGCCAGAGCAAAGCAAAGAACACAATCAAACAATATATGATGCCTTGAGGGTGTAATCTAAGCACCTATTAGAGCCAAGACTAAGGCTAGATTTATTTAGGAAGCCTCCAGCAAGACTGGCCAAAATGTTTATGTTTCTGTGCCTTGCAACCAAGAGTCTGACTAATAATTAATTTGATGCATAATCACTTCTGAGAATCTATCCTAAGAAAATAAATAATCTTTTTTTTTTTTTTTGAGACAGACTCTTACTATGTCACTTTTGGTAGAGTGCTATGCCATCATGGCTCCTAACAACCTCAGACTCTTAGGTTCACGCTATCCTCTTGCCTCAGATGTCCTAGTGGCTGGGACAACAGGTGCCCACCACAATCCCTGGGTAGTTTTTTAGAGATGGGATCTCATTCTAGCTCAGGCTGGTCTCAAACTCCTGAGATCAGGCAGTCCACCTGCCTCGGCCTCCCAGGGTGCTAGGATTACAGATGTGAGCTACCATACCCAGCCTAGAAAATAATCTTATACATGGGAAAAGCCATATGCTTCAGGGAAAGTAATCCACATCAAAATATTCAATGTATATTTAACAAAGGAAAATTCAGAAACAACCTATTATGCAACAAAAGGATAATAATTTATAATTTAATAGTAACATTTAATAATATATATATTTTTTGAGACAGAGTCTCACTTTGTAGTTGTAGTTGTCATTGTTGTTTGGCAAGCCCAGGCTGGGTTCGAACCCACCAGAACTGGTGTATGTTGCTGGCACCCTAGCCATTGAGCTACAGGTGTCAAGCCATTTCCCCTTATTTTTTATAATAAGCATATATTATTTCTAATCATAAAATTATGTTAAGAGCAAATTAAAATGATATATACACTATGACAACCTTGTAAAACTTTGTGTTCTCCTATGGACACAGACTAAAGAGAATATAAAAATAGTTACAATAGAGTAGAAATTTTTTTTTTCTTTTCTTGAGACACAGTCTCACTCTGTTGTCCAGGCTACAGTGGCATGGCCTCAACCTAGCTCACAGCAACCTCAAACTCTTGGGCTCAAGTGATCCTCCCACCTCAGCCTCTCAGAGTACCTGGGACTATAGGCACCTGCCACATTGCCCAGCTCATTTTTCTATTTTTAGTAGAGACAGGGTCTCATACTTGCTCAGGGTGGTGTCAAACTCCTGAGTTCAAGAGATACTCCCACCTTGGTCTCCCAGAGTGCTAGGATTACAGGTGTGAACCACTTTACCTGGCCTAGGGTTCAAAAATGTTAAAGTTGAGACATTCATGGCTTATTACCAAATGGCTTTAGCTTACACAGTCCAATTTTAAAAAGGACAAAGTCTGGCCCTGTCTTGAATGTAAATGTCAGGTAGGTGGTTATACATGTAAGTCAAAAGGGAAAGGTATAAACTAGAGATACTAAGTATACAACTTTTCAGTATATAGATGCTTGTATACTAAAATACGTTAACCTGATTGTCCACTTGGTCATTGGTTCAGAGAGAGAAACAATTCACTAATTTATTAATTTGCAATATGGCACATACTTTTCTTATCCCTGAAAGGTTCACAGTTTTCACCTTGGTAAACTTACCTGCTGCTGGCGGCACCTGTGCTCAGTGGGTAGGGTGCCGGCCACGTACACCAAGGCTGGCAGGTTCAAACCCAGCCCAGGCCAGCTAAAACAACAATGACAACTGTAATGAAAAAAACAGCTGGCTGCGGTGGCGGGTGCCTGTAGTCCCAGCTACTTGGGAGGCTGAGGGAAGAGAATCACTTAAGACCAAGAGAGTTTGAGGTTGCTGTGAGCTGTGACGCTACAGCACTCTACCCAGGGCAAAAACGTGAAGACTCTGTCTCAGAAAAAAAAAAAAATAACAACTTACCTGCTGCCTATAGTATCAGATACCTGGACAATCAGATTAGTAATCACAATTTGCTTCAACATGGACTCACAACAAAAGAGAGACAAACATTTTAAGATATTTTTATTCCATGAAGGCTTAATGGACTATCAGTTCCTCATAACTGAATCTATCCCTCTAGTTCCCTTTTTTTGAGACAGAGCCTCAAGCTGTCACCCTGGGTAGAGTGCCATGGCATCACAACTCACAGCAACCTCCAACTCTTGGACTCAAGCGAGTCTCCTGCCTCAGCCCCCCAAGTAGCTGGGACCACAGGCGCCCGCCATGCCTGGCTATTTTTTTTTTTTTTTTGGTTGCAGCCATCATTGTTGTTTGGTGGGCCTGTGCTGGATTCGAACCCACCACCTTAGGTGTATGTGGCTGGCGCCTTAGCCACTTGAGCCACAGGCGCCAAGCCTATCCTTCTAGTTCCTGTCAGCAGATTCATTGCCCTAAATAAGGCAAGATAAACACTGCCAACTTCAGGCTTTCAGCCTTTCTTTTACTATGTTCTAGGGCAGACGTCCTCAAACTACGGCCTGCAGGGCACATGTGGCCTGCCTAGGACATTTATCCAGCCCGCCAGGTGTTTTTACCACTGCTGCCTGTCCTGCTTAGCAGCCAACATGTCCCGGAGCCCGCAGTCCGGCCCTCCAACGATCTGAGGGACAGTGAACTGGCCTCCTGTTTAAAAAGTTTGAGGACCCCTGTTCTAGGGACTGACAATTCCCCATCTTGGTTCACATAGTCTCTCCCTCATTAGAGTATGATACAATCAATTAGATTCCCATCTCCTAAATTAAAATTTCATTCCAATCCCCTTTCCCTGGAATTATATCCAAATTATCTTGTGGAAGTCTTGGAGTGCTCATCACTTCAGTCACAGATTTACAGGCAGGTTTATTTCTATCTATGGCTAATCCCATACTCTATATGAGGGATTCATCACTAGATCAGTCTCAGAAGATAGTCTGAATTCTTGCAAGATACTTCCACTGTGACATCCACATACCACCAAGAATTGGATGAAGTGTATATAGTAGAACACATCAAATAAAATATCTAAGGCCACTTTACTTTGTACTGGGTATCTCACTAGATATAGTCCATCCATCCATCCACTCACTAAATCCTCCATGACACAAGTGTAAAGGAGGAAATAGTCTGGAAATTATATAAATTATCCAAGGTCATAAAGCTGATAAATAACAGAACTGCGATTCAAACATGAGTCTATCAAGTTTCCTACATCATACTGATATTTCTCCATTTTTTCTTTATTATTACTCTATGTTATCCTTTTAATTAAAAAAAGGGAAGAAAGATAAATTTACCAACAAACAGTGGAACAAATCTAATTCTGTTCTACCATATGCAACAAAGTGAAACAGAAACAAATAAATGCTTTGAGAATGCTTTGCTCAACATGCCATACAGAAGGAAGTTCTTCCGGGCAGTGTATGGCTATTTTTTTTTTTTTTTT
>NW_003852579.1:651266-657998 GCF_000181295.1 Otolemur garnettii
TCCCAGCTACTTGGGAGGTGGAGGCAGGAGACTCGCTTGAGCCCAGGAGTTGGAGGTTGCTGTGAGCTGTAATGCCACAGCACTCTACCCAGGGGGTCAGCTTGAGGCTCTGTCTCAAAAAAACAAAAAACAAAAAACTGTGAGCTCAAGCAATCCACCTGCCTCAGCCTCCCAGAATGGTGGGATTACAGGTGTGAGCTACCTCGTCTAGCCATCTAAACTCTAAACACCTATTATATTGTAGGCAAAAATGGATCCAAGGATAAATGAAACAAACTTGCCTTTTTTTTTTTTTTTTTGCAATTTTTGGCCAGGGCTGGGTTTGAACCCACCACTTCTGGCATATGGGGCCAGCACCCTACTCCTTTGAGCTACAGGCACCGCACCTTTTCTTTTTCTTTTCTTTTCTTTTTTTTTTTTTTGAGACAGTCTTGCTCTCTCACCCATGGTAGAGTACAGTGGCAGCATCATAGCTCACAGCAACCTCAAAGTCCTAGGCTCAAGTGATCCTCCTGCTTCAGCCTCCTGAGTAGATGGGACTACAAGCACACTACTACACCCAGCTAATTTTTCTTTTATTTCATTTGAGACAGAAGCTCAAGCTATTGCACTGGGTAGAGTGTCACGGCGTCATAGCTCATAGAAACTTCCCAACTCTTGTGCTTAAGCGATCTTCTTGCCTCAGTTTTTCTATTTTTAGTAGAGACAGGGTCTCGCTTTTGCTCAGGCTGGTCTCTAACTCGTGAGCTTAAGCAATCCACCTGCCTCGGTCTCCCAGAGTGCTAGGATAACAGGCATGAGCCACCACACCTGGCCTTTATTTTTCTATTTTTAATAGAGATGGAATCTCACTCTTGCTTATCAGGCTTATCCAAAACTCTTAAGCTCAAGGCATCCTCCCCTTGAGGATCTCCCAGAGTACTAGGATTACAGGCCTGAGCCACCACGCCCCAGCCAATCCTGGCCTTTTCTGATTCTGCCAGTCAAAAACATCAGAATCTAAAATATACAAATCATTCCCATTTCACAGATTAGGAAATTAAGGCTCAAAGACTAAGTAACTTGCCCAAGTCAAGAAACTGGTAAATGGTGGGGCTGGAAGCAGAATTAATTTACTCACTCAATGAGAATTACTAAGCACTCACTTTAGATACTACTATGTCCTGTTGCACCCACAATTTAGTGGATTAAGTCTACACTCACTCACTTTTATTATATGCCACTATAATTTGTTTATATCTCTAGACTGTGAACAACCTGAGGGCAGCAGGGACTATGTTTTTCTTATCTCTATGTTGCCACCAAAAAAGGTTACCAGAGAATAGAACTTAATAATCATTTGCTAAACTGAATCCACTGCCTAACATACTTGAGCTTCTACCATAAGAGCAAGAAATTCAAAGTACAACATTGAACAATCTACTCTCAAAATATCATAGTTTAGTGCTGGAAGGCAAAAGACAGTAGAGAAGAAAAGACCTATACAACTATACAGTCAACTTTGTTGCCTACTAAGATAGTCACTAGCCACATAACTGTTTTAAGTTTAAATTTAAATAAGCTGAAATAAATTTTTTAAAAGTCAGTGGCTACTGTAATTGACAGAACAGATATAGTATAAAACAAAAATACATTATCCTCAGCTCAGCACCTGTGGCTCAAATGGCTAAGGCGCCAGCCACATACACCTAAGGTAGCATGTTCGAATCCAGCCTGGGCCTGCCAAACAACGATGGCTGCAACCAAAAAATAGCCAGGCCTTGTGGCGGGCACCTGTAATCCCAGCTACTTGGGAGGTGGAGGCAAGAGACTCGCTTGAGCACAGGAGTTGGAGGTTGCTGTGAGCTATGATGCCACAGCACTCTACCCAGGGCAACAGCTTGAGGCTCTGTCTCAAAAAAAAAAAAATACATTATCCTCGCCCCACATAGGTGAGACTAGGCATGTATATACCCAGCCTAGAGAGTAAGATGTTTTATTCCTACCCACAAATCTCCCACATTCAGGAAGGATAGGGATGGGGCCTGGAGAGTGACCTCTGTAAAAAATCATGGACCAGGCCAGGTGCAGTGGCTTACGCCTATAATCCTAACACTCTGTGAGGCTGAGGCAGGTGCTCACAGGTTCAAGACCAGCCTGAGTCACAGCGAGACCTTGTCTCTAAAAATAGCCAGGCGGTGCAGTAGGCGCATGTAGTCCCAGCTACTTGGGAGGCTGAGAGGCAAGAGAATAAGTTGAGCCCAACAGTTTGACGTTGCTATAAGCTGTGATGCCATGGCACTCTACTGAGTGTGACAAACTGAGACTCTGTCTCAAAAAAAAAAAAAAGGCTCAGCACTCATAGCACAATGGTTACAGTGCCAGCCACATACATCAAGGCTGGTGGGTTCAAACCTGGCCCAGGCCAGCTAAACAATAATGACAACTGAAACAAAAAATAGGCGGGCTTTGTGGTAAGCGTCTGTAGTCCCAGCTACTTGGAAGGCCGAAGCAAGAGAATCATTTAAGCCCAAGAGTTTGAGGTTGCTGTGAACTGTGATACCATAGCACTCTACCAAGAGCGAGAGTGAGACTGTCTCAAAAAAAAAAAAAAAATAGACCAGGCAGGCACAGTGGCTTATTTCCATAATCCTAGCACTCTGAGAGGCTGAGGATAGCATTCAGAGGATAGCCTGAGCTCTGGAGTTTGAGACCAGGTTGAAAAAAGAGTGAGATCCCATTTCTACTAAAAATAGAAAAATTAGCCAGTTGCAATTGTGCACACTTGTAATCCCAGCTACTGAAGAGGCTCAGGCAGGAGGATTGCTTAAACCCAGAATTTTGTGTTTACAGTAAGATATGATAACACTACTGTACTTCAGCCCCAACAGAGTAAAAAACAAAACCAACCAACAAATAAATAAACACGTCATGGATTTGTGAAGTTTTAGGGTTGAAGATCAATCCTAGAGCTGGGAAAGTGGTACCAAAGAGGGCATAAAAGTCCCAGTCCAATTTATCCCACCCTATTCCAACCACACCTTGCCTACATTGTATCTCTTCCATTATTTAGCTGTTCCTGAGTTGTATCCCATATAATAAACTGCATAACAACAGTACACTGTAATAAAAGTTATCATGCACTATGGCTGTAACTTATAGTTTGAGGTACAACAGTAAAACGAGCACTAATTTCTTTTCCTTTCTTAACAATTTCACACATAGAAGATTCGTTCTTACCATAGAGATCTTAGCAATTCTAGCATAGGATTCTTTTTCTCTCCTTATCAAGTTGAAAACATTCATCTTTTCCCTTAAAGGACACACTTTAAGACTTCTCTTTGGCCTATCTAAATTGCAGCATCACTACCAGGCCTGGTGGCCCATGACTGTAATCTTAGCACTCTGGGAGCCAAGGAAGATGGATTGCTTGAGTTCAGGAGTTTGAGACCAGTCCGAGCAAGAGCAAGACCCATCTCTACTAAAAATAGGAAAAACAAAACAAAACAAAACAAACAAACTAGCTGGAGGTTGTGGCAGGCACCTGTAGTCCCAAATATTTGGGAGTTTAAGGCAAGAAAATCACTTGAGCCCTTGGTGGTGCCCATATCTCAGTGGGTAGGGCGCTGGCCACATACATCTAAGTTGGCAGGTTCGAACCTAGCCTGGGCCAGCTAAACAACAATGACAACTGTAACAATGACCACAAAAAACAGCCAGGCGCTGTGGCAGGCACCTGTATTCCCAGCTACTTGAGAGGCTGAGGCAAGAGAATCACTGAAGCCCAAGAGTTTGAGGTTGCTGTAAGCTATGACGCCATGGAACTCTATGAGGGGCAAGAAAGTGAGACCGTATCAAAAAAAGAAAGAAAGAAAGAAAGAAAGAAAGAAAGAAAATCACTTGAGCCCAAGAGTTGGAGGTTGCTGTGAGTTATGATGCCATGACACTCTACCCAGGGTGACACAGTGAGACTCTGTCTCAAAAAATAAAAAATAAAAAAAATGAATTGCAGCATCACTTTTATATTTTATAGTCATTACTGAGTAAATTAAAGCTTACTTGAACACAAGGACTGTCATACCAGACAACTGCTAACAGGAAGGTAGCATACACAATACGGATACACTGGACAAAGGGATGATTCACATCCCAGTGGAATGGAGCAGGACAGAGAAAGAGAGAGATTTTATCACAGTGCAATTTAAAACTTATGACTTATTCCTGGAATTTCCCATATAATACTTTTAAATCTCAGTTGACCTAGCCTAACTGAAACCACAGAAGGCAAAGCCTCAGATAAGGGGTTCATAATAATGACTATATCAATTAAAATTAGATTTCCAACAGTGAGTATTAACAGTGATCTTTTAAAACATTTGTTAATTTCAAAGATCTTGTGTTTCAAGTCACTTCTTAAAATATTTGAGATAACTATAGATTCATATGCCCTCAAAAGAAACACTGTAACTTGTTTTCCTAAATTCTATAAGCTATTCTGACACTCTCACACTTAAGGAGGGGATTATGGAAATCTCTAATTTATAGCTGGTTGGTTAGAAGTTCCCGTGGCCCAGGACTTGTGACTGGTATGCAAAGTGGGGACAATTGTGCAGAACTGCATCTCTTCAACTTGTGAGATGCAATGCTACTTCAAGGTAGATAACATGATCAGGCCACTCATGTTTGTAATCCTAACACTCTGGGAGGCCAAGGCAGGTGGATTGCCTCAGTTCATGGGTTCAAGACTAGCCTGAGCAAGAGCGAGACCTCATCTCTAAAAGTAGCTGGACATTGTGGCAGGCACCTGTAGTCCCAGCTGGTTGGAAGGCTGAGGTAAGAGAATGATTTGAGCCCAAGAGTTTGAGTTTGCTGTGAGCTATGATGTCACAGCACTGTACTGAGGGAGACATAGTGAGACTGTCTCAAAAAAAAAAAAAAGATACATAACATCAGAATTGAACTGAATTGTTGGACATCCAGTTGGTGTCCACAGAATTGGTGTCAGAAAAATCAGAAAAGATGTAGAACATTTCTATTATTACAGAAATGTCTACTGGACAACACTATGAGAGGAGAAAGAAAAATCTAGTTTTGGCTAGCTGTCTGTGGCTCAAGTGACTAAGGCGCCAGCCACATACACCGGAGCTAGAGGGTTCGAATCCAGCCTGGGCCTGCCAAACAACAACGATGGCTGCAATCAAAAAATAGCCAGGGCTTGTGGTGGACGCCTGTGGCCCTAGCTACTTGGTAGGCAGAGGTAGGAGAATCGCTTAAGCCTGGGACTGGAGGTTGCTGTGAGCTGTGATGCCACTGTACTCTACTCAGGGTGACAGCTTGAGGCTCTGTCTCAAAAAAAAAAAAAAAAGAAAAGAAAAGAAAGAAAGAAAAATCTAGTTTAGAGATGAATACTAGGAAGAGGTCTTTAAGTCAGTTCAATAGTGGCTAAAGAATTCTGAGAAACTAACTCAAATTAGAGTTTACTTTCCTGAATCAAAGATGTGATCACATCAGAGTTATTGCCTAACTCAGTCCCTTCAGGATGAGACTTAATAATCTTCCTCCTTTACAGGCAGAAAACCTAAGATATGCTATAAGGAAGTCAATTGTTCAAATTATCAAATAAACCTACAGAAGATCCCAGGACCAGAACTCACAGTTTCCATCTAATTATTTGGCTTCCTGAGCTCTTTCTCTGACTTGTCTCAGCATAGCTGTCAGACTGACAGATTCACTTTAACCTGTCAGCCACAATCACAGGCATCACCTGATAGGGTATGGACACAAGTAAGACAAAGACCGACTGCTAGGTCACAGGCCTTTAATCCCCCATAGTTCCCAAAGTGTTCCATAAATGCCCAAGTAAGAAAGATTTTCAAGCACCGGCAGCCATGGTAAGTACACTAACAAGAAAATCTGTCCTCAGACAAAAAGAGGTGTACAACCTACGGGGTGGGGATGATTCCACCTCATTAAATCCAAGACAATATAAAATGAGAAACTTAATTATAGGCTGCTGCCAGCCAGCTTGAAAATTACTGGTAAGCCATTCTGAATGAAATGATGCAATCTGTAGTATAGTAGTCTTAGGCTGCAGGCTTGGCTTTATTACCCAAAGATTAACTGTTGAACTCTTCTAAAGAAGAAACTTAAAAAAAAATTAAAAAAAGTAAAAGTCCTTTTTCCATGTACATCCCTTTCTTAGCAAACTGAACTCCCCAGAGGTGACCACTGTTTGTTGAAAATTCTTGCATACTTTCTTTTAAATGCAGGCAATAATTTTAAAAATATAAAGGAAAAATATATATAAAAAAGACATATGTATACTTGCTTTAAAAGGATGGGGAAGGTGCATGTATACAAACTCTCCTGCCATATTTTTTTTTTTTTGAAACAGAATCTCACTCGGTCACCCTCGGTATAGTCTCAAGGCATCATAGCTTACAGCAACCTCAAACACTTGGGCTCAAGTGATTCTCTTGCCTCAGCCTTCTGAGTAGCTGAGACTATAGGCTCTCAACATAATTAACCCAGCTATTTATTTTGTTGCAGTTGTCATTGCTGTTTAGCAGGCCTGGGCCAGGTTCAAACCCGCCAGCCACAGTGCACGTGGCCAGCACCCTAACCATTGAGTATGGGCACTGAGCCCACTCTACTGTAAATTAAATTCCCCAAAGAATTACTGTACTAAAAGATAAGCACAGGCTTGGCACCTGTGGCTCAAGCGGCTAAGGCGCCAGCCACGTACACCCAAGG
>NW_003852579.1:658569-660261 GCF_000181295.1 Otolemur garnettii
TGGCGCCTTAGCCGGTTGAGCTATAGGTGCCGAGCCCCAACACTGGGTATTAATAGTGATCTTTTTAATATTTGTTAATCTCAAAGATTTTCCAAGTGTTTAAGTCACTTTGTAAAAATATTTTAAAAAACCGAATGCCTGTGGATTCACAGGCATTCAGAAATAACAGAGATCCTATGTATACTGCACCCTGTTCTCACCGGTAGTAACGTTTACACTATTACAGCATACTGTCATGACCAGGATGCTGGCATTGACACAGCAGTATAAGAAACATATTAGGCCGAGTGTGGTGGTTCATGCCTATAATCCCAGCATTTTGGGAGATTGAGGCAGAGGACTATTTAAGGCCAATAGTTCAAGATTGGCCTCGGCAACATAGCAAAGCCCTATCTCTACAAAAAAACCCAAAAAATAAAATCCTAAGCAATGGAGTTTAGAGAGTTGGTACCAACAGGGTAGCACACTCCAACTCCACAGAGATGGGGGCTCCAGCACTCAGAATGCTTCAGACCTTGCCCTGTGTACCTCTTGATCTGATTGTTCATTTTTATCCTTTATAATAAACTAAATAGGAAGTGTGTAGCATTTTCTGAGTTCTGAGTTCATGCCAGCAAATTATCCACCCTGAAGGGAGAGTGTGAAAATCCCCCAAATTGCAGCCAACTCAGAAGTGTGGGTAACCTGGGAGAGGCATCGGGGATAAGCCCTTAAATTTGTGGAATCTGTTACTAACACACAGGTAATAAGTGTCAGAGTTGAAGTGAATTGTTGGATATCTAAGACTGGACGTGGTAACTTATGCCTGTAATACTAGCACTTTGGGGCTCGGCGCCTGTGGCTCAAGTGGCTAAGACGCCAGCCACATACACCTAAGGTGGCAGGTTCCAATCCAGCCCAGGCCTGCCAAAATAACAATGATGGCTGCAACCCAAAAAAATAGCCAGGCATTGTGGCGGGCGCCTATGGTCTCAGCTACTTGGGAGGCTGAGGCAGGAGACTTGCTTGAGCCCGAGAGTTGGAGATTGCTGTGAGCTATGATGCCACAGTACTCTACCCAGGGGGATAGCTTGAGGCTCTGTCTCAAAAAAAAAAAAAATACTAGCTCTTTGGGAGGCTGGGCAGGAGAGTCGTTTAAGCCCAGGAGTTAGAGACCAACCTGAGCTATGTAGCAAGGCTCCTTCTGTACAAAAAAAAAAAAAAACAGAAAAATTAACTAGGGGGCATAGTAGTGTGCACCTGTTGTCCCAGCTACTTGGGATGCTGAGGCAGGAGGATCACTTGAGCCCAGAAATTTGGGGTTACAGTAAGCTATGCAGTAAGCTGTGATGCACTGTACTCTAGGCCAGGCAACAAAGTGAGACCCTGTCTCAAAAACCAAACAAAAAAGCTGACTCACATCTGTAATCCTAACACTCTGAGAGGTTGAGGCAAATGGAAGGCTTAATTTCTGAAAATCTAGACCAGCTTGAGCAAGAGCAAGACCCTATCTCTATGAAAAATAGAAAAAGAAAAAAACCCCAGATAACAACTAGTCAGGCATTGTGGTGCACACCTGTAGTCCCAGCTACTTGGGGCTGAGGCAATAGGACTGCTTCAGTTCAAGAGTCTGAGATGCTGTGGGCTATGATGCCATCATGGCACTGTACGCAGGGCAACAGAGTGAGACTCTTGTCTTTTTTTTTTTTTTTT
>NW_003852579.1:660330-670868 GCF_000181295.1 Otolemur garnettii
CCTCCAACTCCCGGGCTCAAGTGAGTCTCCTGCCTCAGCCTCCCAAGTAGCTGGGACCACAGGCGCCCTCCACAATGCCTGGCTATTTTTTGGTTGCAGCCATCATTGTTTGGCGGCCTGGGCTGGATTCAAACCCGCCACCTTTGGTGTATGTGGCTTGTGCCTTAGCCACTTGAGCCACAGTCACTGAGCCGAGACTCTGTCTTAAAAAAAAAAAAAAAAAAAGCCAAACAAAAAAATGAAATGAATTGTTGGGCTTCCAGCTGATGTTGAATATTCAGAGAACTGGAGAATTATTGGTGTAGGAAAAAAACATCTCAGATACAATCCACCAGATTTTCTTGAGATTTCTCATTTTACTTATACTCATTTGAGTTTAAGTATATATATACTATCTGTATATATTTAGTTTCATGTAAACTCACCACATATGTATATTCATGTATCCATCACCACAGTCAAGATAGAGAACAGTTTCACCACCATAAGGATCCCTCATGTTGCTACCTCCGCCCATACTCCCTCTCCCTCTTAATCCCTACCAACTACCAAGTAATCTGTTCCTCACTTAGATAATTTGTCACCTCAGGAATGTTAAATAGGCTCAGCATCCGTGGCACAGTGGCTATAGCAGTGGCCACTTACACTGAGGCTGGCAGGTTGGAACCCAGCCCAGGCCGGCTAAACAACAATGACAAATGCAACAAAAAATAGCTGGGAGTTGGGGTAGTGCCTGCGGCTCAAAGGAGTAGTGTGCTGGCCCTATATACCAGAGGTGGCAGGTTCAAACCCAGCCCCTGCCAAAAACTGCACAAAAAAAAAAACGCTGGGAGTTGTGGCAGGTGCCTGTAATCCCAGCTACTTGGGAGGCTAACGCAAGAGAATTGCTTAAGCCCAAGAGTTGGAGATTGCTGTGAGCTGTGATGCCACAGCACTCTACCGAGGGTAACATAATGAAACCCTGTCTCAAAAAATAAATGAATAAATAAATAAATAAAATAAAATAAAATCACAGAATAGGCTGGACACGGTGGCTCACGCCTATAATCCTAGCACTCTAGGAGGCTGAGGTGGGTGGATTGCCTTAGCTCAGAGGCTCGAGACCAGCTTGACCTCGTCTCGGAAAATAGCCGGGCGTTGTGGCAGGCACCTGTAGTCCCAGCTTCTCAGGAGGCTGAGGCAAGAGTTTGAGGTTGCTGTGAGCTATGACACCACCATACTCTACTGAGGCAACAAAGTGAGACTCTGTCTCAAAAAAAAGAAAAAAAAATGGCTCAGTGCCCATAGCTCAGAGAGTAGGGTGTCAGCCACATACACCAAAGCTGGCAGGTTCGAGCCCAGCCCAGGCCTGCTAAACAATAATGAATGCCATTTGCAACCAAAAAATAGCCAGGTGTTGTGGCAGGTGCATGTAGTCCCAGCTAGTTGGGAGGCTGAGGCAAGAAAATCACTTAAGCCCAAGAGTTCGAGGTTGCTGTGAGCTGTGATGCTAGGCACTCTACTGAGGGCAACATAGTGACACTCTGTCTCAAAAAAAAAAAGGTAAACACATGAAAAGAGGCTCATGAGTGGCGCCTGTGGCTCAAAGGAGTAGGGTGCCAGCCCCATAGGGCAGAGGTGGTGGGTTCAAACTCAGTCTGGTCCAAAAAAAAAAAAAAAGAAAAGAGGCTCAACATCATTAGCCATGATTGAAATGGAAGGAGAAATCAAAACCATAATGAGATGACATTTCACACCCATTAGGATGGCTATACTCAAAAAGACATATAGTAACAAGTGTGGACAAGGAGAGAAAAAATAGAGAAAATAGAACCCATGTACATTACTGGTGGGAATGTAAAATGGTATAGTCACTTGAGAAAAATCTATAAGGCAGGTTTTTTTTTTGAGAACCTCAAACTCTTGGGGTCCTGTGATTCTCTTGCCTCAGCCTCCCAAGTGGCTGGGACTACAGGTACCCACCACAATGCCTGGCTATTTTTTAGAGACAAGGTCTCACTTTTGCTCAGGCTGGTCTCGAACCTATGAGCTCAGGCAATCCACCCATCTTGGCCTTCCAGAGTGCTAGGATTACAGGTGTGAGCCACCATGCCAGGCCCAGTAGGGCAGTTCTTTAAAATGTTATACATATTCCATTCCTAGATATATACCCAAGAAAAAAGCAAGCATGTATCCATATAAAAATGTGTATAGAAATATTCTGAGCAACATTATTCATAATAGCAAAAAAGTAGAAACAACCAATATCCACCAACTGATATAACTGCAATAGTGATTTGGAATGACAATAAAAAGGTCCCCAGCCTATAATTTCTTTTAGTATTCTTATAGTTACTATTGTTTCTTCTGTGACAGGGTCTCCTTCTGTCACTAGGCTAGGAGTGCAGTGGTGTCATCATAGCTCAGTGCAATCTCAAATTACTGGATTCAAGCAATTCTCCTGCCTTGGCCTCCTGAGTAGCTGGGATTACAGACATGTGCCAGCATATCCATATAAATATTTTATTTTTTGTAGAGATGGGGTCTGGCTATGTTGTTTAAGCTGATCTCAAACACCTAGCCTGAAGCAATCCTCTTGCCTTGGCCTACCAAAGTGTTTGGATTACAGGAGTTAGCCACCTTACTTGGCCTTTTTTTCTGTTGTTCTTTTTTGCTTTTCACTGAGACAGTCTTGCTCTATTATCTAGGCTAGAGAACTAAGCTCACTTTGCAACCTTAAACTCCTGGACTCAAGCAATCCTCCCACTTTAGCCTCCCAAGTAGATGAGACTATAGGTGCATGCCACCATACCCAGTTAATTTTTCTATTTTTCTTTATTTTCTTTTTTATCAAGGAAGAACATGAATGCAGTGACCCACTACCACAAATTATGCAAATACCCCACATTTGGGTAAATAACAGGAGTCAGCACACCTGGAGTGCTTCAAGCTCCCAAAATGCTAGGATTATGGGTGTGAGCCACTATACTCTCCTTTTGTTTCCCTCAAATATTAACCTCTTTAATAAATCCCTAAATTATTTTAATATAATAAGTTAGTGAGTGAGTCTTTGGGTCCACCAGAAGTGTGATACAATTGAAAGCCCCTGGGCTAGGATTCAGAAGGGTTGGGTTCTAGTCTTGGCTGTGCCATTACCTAGGTGAATCACCCTGGACAGGCCTCCAATGTGTGGAACCTTCATTTTCTACTTAACACAACTGTTTTGAGAAATAAATAAAATTATAGGCATAAAAGGGCTTCTCCAAAAATGCTCAACAGATATCTCTTTACAAAGAAAATTTTAAATATTACACATAATGTATATTTGTATTATTTACAATACTAGTCCCATAAAACTCACACTGTTAAGCCTCAAAGAAAAGTACCTTGTCCTTCCCAAAATCTTGTCCATAGAGGTCAAGTTACATGCCTAGGATCAAAAGTGAAGTCTAGGAAGCAGTTGGTTCCAGAAGTGAACCCAATTAGCCATACATTAGCCCTCACCTAACTCATAAAACACCACTCTTCTGATAAGACCTGCCAGCTAAAAATGAACTGTCATCACTTGTCTGTCTTATTTAGATGCTAAAAACAAATAAAAAACTACTACCTGAAAAATGTACAGCCTATAATTAGGATGTGGTGAGGGTGACAGCAGAGAGTTAAAATGGGAGGGCTAAATTTCAAGTTATGGGATCCCACCTTGCTTCCGACAACCTGGGATTTTGACAAAGGCTCCATAGTCTGTCACCATAGCAACCTATAAAGACAAAAAAAAAAATCAATGTCACACAAATGAGAATCTTTCTTTCATAGCACTTAACCTAGTCTCCCTGAATTTCTACTTGGTACTGACTGCTTCTATGTGCTATAAAACTGCCTAAAAATGATGGCTCTGTCAAACAATCTTTCTGTTCTGTTTAAAATTTAGACTAACAGATACGCATGTACACATTAAAAACATTGGTGAGATTGGAATGTTGTCACTGAGTATGATGGGATCAAGAGATGTCCAAACTACTGCAATCATCAAAGGAGATTTGTACAGAAAACCAACAAAAACTAAGTATTGATATCATCAAAGGAATTTCATGAACTAAAGGAACAAACAGCAAACAAATAATAAAGTTACACCTTATATTAGGTGGGACTGATGCCTCTAATCCTAATGCTGAGAACTTTAATAATTTGGGATTGATCATGTAGGACATCCTTTATTCCCAAATTTCAAGTAAAACTAGACCAAGAGTTTCACTCCATATCTGTGTCTTTGGCATTATTTTTGTTTTTTTGGGGGGGACAGAGTCTCACCTTATTGCCCCAGACTAAAGTGTCATGGTGTCAACCTACCTCACAGTAACCACAAACTCCTGGCTTCAAGAGATCATTCTGTCTTATCCTCCCGAGTAACTGGGACTACAGGCACCCACCACAACCCCTGGCTAAGATTTCTGTTTTTAGTAGAAATGGGGTCTCTTCCTCAGGCTGGTCTCAAAGTCCTAAGCTCAAGGGATCCTCCCACCTCAGTCTCCCAGAGTGCTAGGAGCCACTGTGCTCAGCCTGAGTCATGGGTTTTATCAAGACAATTATATAGGCTCGGCGTCTGTGACTCAAGTGGCTAAGGTGCCAGCCACATATACCTAAGGTGGTGGGTTCGAATCCAGCCCGGCCCGCCAAAACAACAATGATGGCTGCAACCATTAAAAAAAAAATAGCTGGGTGTTGTGGCGGGCACCTGTGATACCAGCTACTTGGGAGGCTGAGGCAGGAGACTCGCTTGAGCCCAGGAGGTGGAGGTTGCTGTGAGATGTGATGCCATAGCACTCTACCCAGGGGGATAGCTTGAGGCTCTGTCTCAAAAAAAGGACAATTATATAAAAAGCCAATACACAGGGTAACGGAGTAGAACGCTGGCCCCATATATCGGAGGCGGTGGGTTCAAACCCAGCCCCGGCCAAAAACTGCCAAAAAAAAAAAAAAAAAAAGCCAATACACAGACATCTGATAAAACCTGAAAAGATATAATCAGAGAGAAAAAGAATTCTCCCAAGTCTTTTACAGAATTAATCTCAAACACCTAAATTAGAGGCTTGATGGGTCTAGCACAGCCTTACTTTTTTTTTTTTTTGAGACAGAATCTCACTTTATCACCCTAGGTAGAGTGCCGTCACGTCACAGCTCACAGTAACCTCAAACTCTTGGACTTAAGCAATTCTCTTGCCTCAGCCTCCAAGTAGCTGGGACTACAGGCATCCACCACAACACCCAGCTATTTTTTTCTTTGTTGTTGTAGTTGTAGTTGTCATTGTTGTTTAGCAGGCCCTGGCCAGGTTCGAACCTGCCAGCCTCAATATATGTGGCTGTTGCCCTAACCACTGAGCAACAGGCATGGAGCCAATCATACGTATGTATACACACACACATATATATGTAAATTACTATATGTTATATAGTAATCAGTTATATATATTATTGAGTTATTCTTATATATTAATAATTAATATAATTGTTATAATTATGTATAATTGTATACATTATATAAATGTAATTACATATTATATAGTAAATTACTATATATTATATAGTAATTAATTATATGTTATTAATATATAAATATGAGTTATTCTCATATATTAATAATATAATTGTTATAATTATGTATTATATGATTGTATACATTATATAACACATAATTATATATTAATATTACATAATATTAATATTATATATATTTATATAAATATATGTAAGATTGGCTTGGCACCTGTGCTCAGTGGTTAGGGCACTCAGCTATGGGCACCAAGCCAATCTGACATTTTTTATATAAATATGTATATGTCATATATATTTTATATAAATAGATATTTTTAAATATCTATTTATTATATAAAAATATTTATATATGATTGGCTTGAGGCCTGTAGCTCAGTGGTTTATATACATATATAAATTTTATTCTTTTCAGTATTGTTAATTAGTTGCTTCATCTTGGGCAATCACTGCTGCAGCTTCACCAGACTAAAACAAGGAGACCAAGCAAGACAATCTCTGCTATATTGCTATTCACTAATACTCTATAAATTAAATACTTACTATATGCAAAAATATTCCAAATGCTTTGCATTATCCTCATGTCACTAATGAAGTTGCTATTATTATTCCCATTCAACACATGACAAAGTAATGCATGAAGAGATTAAGTAGTTTACCCACGGTCCAAAACTAATCTGGGATTTGAACCTAGAGAGTCTTTAGTAGTTACACTACAGCTGTTCATGGGTTCTCTTTAACCATAAAATTCTAATGGCCAAAAGCAACGTGATATCTGATATCCTATCTGTTCCTGGTAACAACCCTAGAAAATATATAAGGTAGGTCCCTATGTTACAGATGAGACATAATAGAGGTATAGCAGGGTATAGTAGCCCCAGCTACTCAGGAAGCTAAAGCAGGATGATCACTTGAACCCAGAAGTTCCAGTCCTGCCTGGGCAACATAGTGAGATTCTGTCCTTAAAAAACTTTTTAAAAAGGCCGGTACAGTGGCTTATGCCTGTCATCATAGCAGTTTTGGGAAGCCAAGATGGAAGGATTGCTCAAGCTCAGAGCTAAAAATAGAAAAAATTAGCTGGTCATTGTGGTGGCACTTGTATTCCCAGCTACTTTGGGAGGCTGAGGCCAGAGGATCACTTGAGCCTACTTGAGCTTGGAGTTTGAGGTTGTTGTGAGCTAAACTGATACCATGGCATTCTGGCCTGGGGTAAAAGAATTGTCTCCCAAAAAAAACCTAAAAAAGAAAAAAAATTTTAAAAAGAAACAAAGAACAGCCTAAGTGTAGAAAGAGCACAGGCTTTAAATGTGTCTTCCAATCCCAGCTATGCTGTTTCCTACCTATAGGATTTTGAACACAACTTGTCTTTCAAGGTCTAAGTTCCCATTTGTTTTCACTTTGCTGCTACAGATAACAAATGATGTACATAAGGTGCCTGGCACTGGTATCTGACACATATTGTACATACAATAAAGTATAACTTTTTAATAATTTATAGTCCAAGATAATAAAGCATAAAAAGATTAGTGACTTGTAGGAAGGCACACAACTAACTTAGACAGAACCTAGATCCCTTACTCCTATTCTAGTGTCTCTTACTTCACCAAATATCATCACGCACTACAATATTAGGATGGAAATAGACCAAAAACTTTCATTCTCCTTATTTAATGGGGATATTGGGACAGAGCACTTGAATTAACTCTGCAAGACACAGCATAAAAAATATATTGTAAACCAAAAGTTCTAGACTGTTTTACACTGATGAACATGCTATGCTGGGGGAGGGTTCCAAGGAAACAGTAAAAATCACAGATACTTAAAATTCAGGCAAAATGCAGGCAGAGAAAGGACTTTAGAGATTAGCTGGTCCACTGTATCATTTTTCAAATGAGGAAAGTGAAGCCAGAGATGCAAAGAGATTATTCAAGTTCACAAAGCAATTTGTTCTGAGTAAAAGAAGCCAGATAAAAGAAAAATCTTTTGATTTTTAATTAAAATCAAAGAAAATCCATCTTTCTGGATCAACTAAAGGTACTCTGATTGGCATCTGGCCCAGGGTTCTAGAAAGAAGGCTGAAAATTCTCATGTTGTATAACAACATTACTGAATTATCTAACAAACTTAAAAGTAGCATCTGAAAGTTGGAATTGAAATCACCTTGCTACTACTGTAAATTAAGATAATCTCACTTTTCAATCCTAAAGCTCCAGTGTCACATTACAGTCTTTACAGTTAATACAACAGAACTTAATTTGGCCTCTCCCAAAAGGAAAGATTAATGTGCTTCAGAATGGATGCACTCAACTGTTCAGTTAGGAAAAGGTATTCTTTCCAATCCCAGCATCAGGTGTTTCTGTCATTGTGTCTCCTAGGGTGCAGTCAGAGTTGAAATTAACAGGACAGCACCTGTTGTAGATGACCATACAATCTGCCTGGTGTCCCAAGAATAATTAGTCAAACAGCTCAAGGGAAGAAATTCAGTAATTATCTCAACTGAATTTAGGGCTTGGGTAAAATAAATTTCCTACCTTCATATTAGAGGTGGCACTGACCTTGAAATTTGTTATCCCCATAATGTAAATGAGAAATTTGAAGCTCAGAGTCATAAACCACAAAGTTAGTAGTGCAGGCAGGGATAGTATAGATATTTTTTGACTTTCAATCCAATGTTTCTTCCACCTTACCAGTACCAATATCCCCTCAGCCTGAGATCAGGAGTTCGATCAGCCTGAGCCATCTCTACTAAAAATAGAAAAACTGGCTGGGCATTAGAAAAACTACTGTCTGGCACCTGTAGTTCCAGCTACTCGGAAGGCTGAGACAAGAGGATCATTTGAGCTCAAAAGTTTAAGATTGCTATGAGCTATGACACCAGGACACTCAACCCCAGGGCAACAGAGTAAGCCTCTGTCTTAAAAAAAAGGGGAGGGGGCGGCGGCTATGGCTCCAAGGAGTAGGGCGTTGGCCCCATATGCCAGAGATGGTGGGTTCAAACCCAACCCCGGCAAAAAAAAAAAAAAAAAAACAGAAGCCAAAAGCCACAATTATCTATAACCAACTGATGAAGTCTACCCTCAAAGATCTCAGATCATCAGGAGGTAAAACTTTTGTCAAACAGAAAGCAAGTAAAAATGCCAACTATGACTGACATTGCTAAAATACTACAGGCATTCATAAGACATGGAATGCAATTAATTTTTTGGCTTTACTTTCACTTCATGAGGAGAGAGAGAAAACATTAATGAATTCCTGTGTCTGGGGCTTGTATTTTTATAGTTGATAACTTACTTAACCATCACCGTAATCCTGTGGAAGTAGTTATTATCTCTATTTAACAAGAAAACTGACATTCAAAGAGATTAAGTCACCCATCAAAGTCTTAAAGAACACCCATTAGGTAAAGGAGCTGGAACAGACTACAGATTGTCAGGCTCCAAAGCCATTGCTCTTGAAATATACAATGTCTTTTCCTCCAAATGTCAATCATTCATTTAGTATCAAGCATCTCCAGCTATTTTCTACCTACCCACCTAAGATTGAGATACACAATTGGCTAGGTGCAAAGGTTCACACCTGAAATCCTAGCACTTTGGGAGGCTGAGGTACAAGGACTGCTTGAGACCAGGAGTTCAAGACCAGCCTGAGCAACATAGAAAGTACCCACATACCTATAAAAAATAAAAAAAGTTAGCGGGACATGATAGCACACGCCTGTGGTCCTATCTGAGACAGGAAGATCACTTGAGTCCTAAAGTTTGAGGCTGAAGTAAGCTCTAATGACACCACTACACACTAGCCTAGGCAAAAGAGTAAGACTATGTCTTAGGGGGGAAAAAAGAGATATACAATAAAACAGAGAGAGCTCTGCTCTCATTGAGCTTAGTGTCTTGTGAAAAAACCGACCTTAAACAACTACACAATTCAATACAAAATGAACCCATTTATTTATACCCAGTAAAAAAAATCTCTGAGGAGATAACATCAGGGCTGAAACCTAAAGGATGAAAAGAATATGGTGGGAAAGTGGATAGAAGGAACAGTGTCTTGGTCCACTCATGTTCCTAAAACAAAATACCATAGACGAGATAGTTTATAACAATAGAAATTTATTTCTCACAGTTCTGGAGGCTGATAAATACAAGATCAAAGCACCAGATTTGGTGTCTGATAAGGGTTTACTCTCTGCCTCCAAGATGGCACCCTGTCACTATGTCTTCACACAGCAGTCAAGAACAGAAGGGCCAGACAGCAATCTGAAATCTCTTTTGTAAGGGCACTCTTTTTTTTTTTTTTAAGAGACAGAGTCTCATTTTCTCGCCCTCGGTAGATTGCCAACTCACAGCAACTTCTAGCTCTTGGACTAAGGCGATTCTCTTGCTTCAGCCTCCCAGGTAGCTGGGGCTACAGGCGCTTGCCACAACACCCAGCTATTTTTTTGTTGCAGTTTGGCCGGCGCTGAGTTTGAACCCACTACCCTAGGTATATGGGGCCACTGCCCTACTCACTGAGCCATAGGCACTGCCAGCACACTCTGTTTACAAGGGCTCTGCACTTGTAATTTAACCACTTTTCTAAAGGCCCCTCCTCTTAATCTCCAATGAAATAATATTTAAGAGGGGGGGCCTTTAGGAGCTGATTAGGCTGTTAAGGCTCTTCTCTCATGAATGAATGAATGCCTTATAAAAAGGGTATGCCTTCTGTCCTTCCTATCACATGAGGACACAGCATTTGTTCCTTCTCAAAGACAGCATCAGCTCAACGCCTGTAGCTCAACGGCTAGGGTACCAGCCACATACACTGGAGCTGGCAGGTTCGAATCCAGCCAGGGCCTGCCAAACAACAAGAACTAGAACCAAAAAACAGCCAGGCATTGTGGCAGGCACCTGTAGTCCCAGTTACCTGGGAGGCTGAGGCAATAGAATCACTTAAGCCCAAAAGTTTGAGGTTGTGAGCTATGACACCATCACACTCTACCTAGGGTGACATAGTGAGACTCTGTCTCAAAA
>NW_003852579.1:671601-675606 GCF_000181295.1 Otolemur garnettii
AAAAAAAAAAAAATAACAGAAGTAGGAATCTCAGCAAGGGCCAGGCAAGAGATGGAGAGCTTGAATTAATGGAGTGCCAAGGGGATAAAGAAGTACATAGGCCAGAGATATAATTGGGACTTGTGGATAAACTGAAGGGGGAGGGAAAATCAAGATCAGATCTGGAAGAGAAATCAAGGATGATACCCAGATGTCTAGCTTAAGTACCTAAACAAATAATGGTTCTATTTGCTGAGATGGAAAAGACTAGAAAATCAGAATTGTTGGGTGTCTTTGTCCATTTTGTGTTTCTGTAACAGAATACCAGAGACTGGGTAGTTTATAAATAAAATAAATTTATTTGACTCATGGCCGGGAAGTCAAGACTGAAGGGCCAGCATCTGGCAAGACTCTTTTTGTTGCATTATCCCATAGCAGAAAGCAAGAGGGCAAGAAGGAAAGCAAGAGATCAAAAAAAAATTTTTTTTTTTGAGATAAGAGCCTCACACTGTCGCCCTTAGTAGAGTGCCCTAGCATCACAGCTCACAGCAACCTTAAACTCTTGGGCTTAAGCCTTTCTCTTACCTCAGCCTCCCAAGTAGCTGTGACTACAGGCGCCTGATAAACACCTGGCTATTTTTTTTATTGCAGTTGTCATTGTTGTTTAGCTGGCCTGGGTCTGGATTGAACCCACTAGCCTTGGTATATGTGGCTGGTGCTGTAACAACTGTGCTATGGGTGCCAAGCCCAAGAGATCAAACTTGCAACCACAAGCCCTTTTATAATTGACATTAATCCATTTTTGAAGGTAGAGCCCTCATGACCTAAATACCTCTCAGTAGGCACTACCTCCCAACTCTATTGAACTGTTATTAAGTTTCCAACACTTGCTTTTAGAGGACATATTCAAACCACATAAGTGAGAAAATTAAAAACTCAGTTTAAAACATAAGTAGAGATGACACCAGGTATCCAAATGAAGATGTCAAGTGTGCAGTTAGTGTGGAGCTTACCAGAGATACAAGTGGTAGCCAGATGCTCCACTAGCCCTTCCTATTTAATCTATAATGCTCAAGATAGTCTAAAGTAGCTAGGGGCATCGAATCCAGTTGCTTTTCACTCTCAATATATTATTAACATAAACGATGTTTTCAAAACATAAAAGAATATACCTCTCCTTGGAAAATAGTGTAGAGAGCAGGCAAGTTTTCCATGGTCTCAGGCCTTCCTGAATTCATCCTTAATGTTCTATGGCTCCTCCATTTCTCTTCCTCTAAAACTAATTCCAGTGTCCTGTCACAAAGAAATTAGACAACAATGAGAGAGATTATCTGCATTATAGAAGAAATGAATCAGCAGTCTACAGTTAGTCTCTACAGAATAATAGCATTAGCTTTAACACCATGTACTTTTATCTAAATTTCTTGTGCCTATTCTAACGGTGGGGAGTTTTGGAAACCTTGCTCTTACTTCTTTATAATTTGTTACTAACTGAAGGCTATCAGATTACTTGTACTGTTGCTTATTGTTGCTTGTTGTTGCTATCAGATTACTTGTACTGTTGCTTGTACTTGTTGTTTATTTTTATTGTTATTTTTGCTATTTCTTTGTCAGGGGAAGAATTTGGGGGGGGGGATTGGGAGGATGCAAATGGATCTCAAAAAGTGGAATAATAGTAATAAGAGCTGACAGTTATCACGCACTTACTATGTCCAGGCACTGTGCTAAGCACTGAATGTGGAATATCTCATTTAACTCGCAAAATTCTTAAGATGTAGACTGTATTATTATTACATTTTAGAGAAGAGAGACCCAAGGCTCCCAGAAGTCAAATTACTAAGCCTCTGTTAAAAAGCTGGGAAGCTAGCAAATGGTAGAGTCAAATCCTGGTGGACTCCAGAGTCTCTACTCTTAACTATTATGCTAAGGCATTAAATCTGAAATGACTTCAAAATGACAGAAATGAGCTTGTGCTTTTTTCCCCCAATAAAATTAAAATACACACATTTTAAGGCTGGGTGTGGTGGTTCATGCCTGTAATCCTAGTACTTTGGGAGGCCAAAGCAGGTGGACTGCTTGAGCTCACGGGTTTGAGACCAGCCTGAGCAAAAGAGAGACCCCCTCTCTGCTAAAAATAGAAAAACTGAGGCAAGAGGATCACTTGAGCCCGAGTTGGAAGTTGCTGTGAGCTATGATGCGACCACATTCTACCCAGGGTGACAGCTTGAGACTCTTGTCTCATAAAAACAAACAAACAAACAAACAAAAAAAACCTTGTCTCAGCACCTGTAGCTCAAATGGCTAAGGTGCCAGCCACATACACCAGAGTTGGCAGGTTCGAATCCAGCTCAGAACTGCCAAACAACAACAACCACCAAAAAATAGCTGGGCGTTATGGTGGGTGCCTATAGTCCCAGCTACTTGGGAGGCTGAGGCAAGAGAATTGCTTAAGCCCAGGTTAAGGTTGGCTGTGGAGGTTGCTGTGAGCTGTGATGCCACAGCACTCTACCCAGGGTGACAGCTTGAGGCTCTGTCTCAAAAAACAAACAAACAAACAAACAAAAAACCCACACATTTTAAAAGTTCAGGTATTACGCTAATACAAAAGTAAAATCATCCACAACTCAATTTGGTTTATATTCTTTCAGACTTTTTAATTCGTAGAAGTATGGTTTTTTTTTTTTTTTTTTAGACGGAGCCTCAAGCTATCCCCCTGGGTAGAGTGCTATGGCATCACAGCTCACAGTAACCTCCAACTCCTGGGCTCAAGCGAGTCTCCTGCCTCAGCCTCCCAAGTAGCTGGGACTACAGGTGCCCGACACAACACTTGGCCATTTTTTGGTTGCAGCCATCAGTGTTGTTTGGCGGGCCGGGGCTGGGGATTCGAACCCGCCACCTTAGGTGTATGTGGCTGGCACCTTAGCCGCTTGAGCCACAGGCACAGAGCCAGAAGTGTTTTTTTAAAGGAATAATGAAATCATTAATCATTAACCATCATTTTCTTACTATATTACATGCAAATAACATACACACATGTTAATGCCTGCATAATAATCCATTGTTAGATGTACAAAATTCATTTCACTATTTCTGAATTATATTAAAATGCAGATTGTAATTTAGTAATCTGAGATGGTACCAGAGATTGTGCATTTTCACAATCTTACTGCTGATGCTGCCTAAGTAGCAAAACTTAGAGCTTGGGAGTTGAAGGGACCTTACAGATACTACTGCTCAGCCTCCTGGTTTTAAGCAGAGAGGAAGCCAGCAAGCTAGCCGCTCTTCAACACATCCCTTCACTCTGCTGGGTAAATCACTGCTAAATAAAGATAAACCTAATAGCATCATCCTCACTTCTCTTCCTTCCAATTACACTTGACACCAGTTAGACCTGAAACTATTTTTCTTGGGCTTTCATAGGCAAATACTTGCTTCTCTCCTCATTCCTCACTGCTCCCTCTTACTTTCAGATGATGATTTCCTGTCCTGCTTTTGGCAAGTCTTCCTGATTCACAATGCCATCAAAAGGACGACCTCTACTTGAAAAAGAAATTAAATAAAAAATCACGTAAGATTTCCAAACCCTTGTTCTAGTGTCATCCTATGATCCAGGAATATTTCTTTCTTTCTTTTTCTTTCTTTTTTTTTAGATAAGTGCCTCAGTTGCCCTCAGTAGACTGTCATAGCTCACAGCAACCTCAAACTCGGGCTCAAGCTATCCTCTTGTCTCAGCCTTCCAAGTAGCTGGGACTACAGGAGCCCACCACACACCCAGTTATTTTTCTTAGAGACAGGGTCTCACTCTTGCTCAGGCTGATCTCAAACTCGTAAGCTCAGGCTATACACCCACCTCAGCCTCTCAGAGTGCTAGGATTACAGGCATGAGCCACCACATCAGCCCATAAAATAATCTTGTATCCTTATGATAAACTCGCCCTTTTCTGTTTAGGTTAGCCAGAGTTGTCTTTATTACTTTAGTAAAAGAGAGAGAATAGGCTCGGCACCTATAGCTCAACCGGCTAAGGC
>NW_003852579.1:677611-678652 GCF_000181295.1 Otolemur garnettii
TGCCTCAGCCTCCCAAGTAGCTAGGACTATAGGTGCCCACCACAATGCTCAGCTATTTTTGTTGTTGTTGTTGTTGCAGTTGTTTAGCTGGCCAGGGCTGGGTTTGAACCTGCCACCCTCAGTGTATGTGGCTAGCACCATAACCACTGTGCTATAGGCGCCAAGCCTATAGTCCACAAATATTAAATGGAAAATTCTAGGCCAACCTCTATGGCTCTTGTCTGAAATTCCAGCAATTTAGGAGGGTGAGGAGGAAAGATCACTTAAGGCCAAGAGTTTAATACCAGCCTGAGCAATATAGTGAGACCCTGCCTCTATTGAAAATTTTAAAATTAGGCAGGTCTGGTTAGGGTGCCAGCCACATACACCAGGGCTGGCGGGTTCAAACCCAGCCAGGGCCTGCTAGAACAACAATGACAACTGCAACAACAACAACAAAATAGCTGGGCATTGTGCCAGGTGCCTGTAGTCCCAGCTACTTGGGAGGCTGAGGCAAGAGAATTGCTTAAGCCCAAGAGTTTGAGGTTGCTATGAGTTGTGATGCCATGGCACTCTACCCAGGACAATAGTTTGAGACTCTGTCTCAAAATAAAAAAGAAATTAGGCAAGTGTGGTGGTACATGCCTATAGTTCCACTACTCAGGAGGTTGAGATGGGAGGATCGCGTGAGCCCAGGCGTTGGAGGTTGCCATGAGCTATGATCATGCCAATGCACTCAAGCTTGGACAACAAATGTGTCTCAAAAAATAAACAAACAAACAAACAACCTCAGCTCAGTGCCCATAGCTAAGTGAGGAGGGCATCAGCCACATACACTTAGGCTGGAGGGTTCAGCCTGCCCTGGGCCTGTTAAACAACAATGACAACTGCAACCAAAAAGTAGCCAGGTGTTGTGGCAGGCACCTGTAGTCCCAGCTACTTGGGAGGCTGAGGCAAGAGAATCACTTAAGCCCAAGAGTTTAAGCTTTGCTGTAGGGTGTGATGCCACCACACTCTATTAAGGATGACATAGTGAGATTCTGTCTCAAAAAAAAAAAAAAA
>NW_003852579.1:678976-685784 GCF_000181295.1 Otolemur garnettii
AAAAAAAAAAAAAAAAATCCAGAAATAAACAGTTCTTAACTTTCAAAATGCATGCTGTTCTGTGTAGCATTATGACATCTTGCAACATCTCAGTCTATCTCACCTAGGGACATGAATCATCCCTTTGTCCAACAAATCTGTGCCATATATGCTACCCACCTATTAACTCAGTAGCTCTCTTGATTATCAGATTGACTGTGGTGGCATTGCAGTGCTTGTTTTCAAGTAACCTTTTATTTTACTTACAATGACCCCAAAGTGCAATTGTAATGCTAGAAATTCAGATATGCCAAAGAGAAGCTTAAATCGCTTTTTTTAAGTGAAAAGGTGAAAGTTCTCCACTTGAGGAAAGAAGAAAAATCACATGCTGGGATTGCTAAGATCTACTGTAAGAACAAATTTACTATGTGTGAAATTATGAAGAAAAATAAATTTATGTTAGTTTTACTGTTGCACTACAGTGTCAAGTGAGAAAATTTAAGAGATGACAACTGAGTGGGACTTTTAGGATAAATGAAGTATTTTAGCAGAGACTACTCTGACCTCATTAGAACTCTTATTGGCCTCTATTTTCTTCCAGTCTATGAGCCCTCCCCTTTTTGTTCTCTTTTCTTCTAATTCAGCTTAGATTCCATAGTCCATCATTCCAATAATACCCTAAAACTCCCTCTGACTCTGTCTTTATAACTTAACTCTCTGGCACTACCTCTACACTGGTGGGGGATAGTTGCAGACAACAGAACCCACTATAGATGGGTTAAGCAGAAAGAGATTTATCACCAGGTATTATGAAGTTTCCAAAATTACAGGAAACAGGGCTGGGCTCAGTGGCTCATGCTTGTAATCCTAGCACTCTAGGCGGCCTAGGCGAATGGATTGCCTGAGCTCACAGGTTCGAGACCAGCCTGAGCAAGAGCAAGACCCTGCCTCTAAAAAATAGCCAGACATTATGGCAAGCACCTATAGTCCCAGCTACTCAGAAGGCTGAGGCAAGAGAATCGCTTGAGCCCAAGAGTCTGAGGAACTATGACACCAGGCCACGGCACTCTAGGTACTCTACCCAGGGCAACAAAGCGAGACTCTGTCTCAAAAAAAATTACTTGGAAACACTGTAACACCAGACTTCAGAAGAACATTGAAAACAACTCCTAAGTGACAAAATAACACTGCCTTTGCCACAATCCATGAAAGTTATGGCTTCCACTGGTCACCAAAACAAAAAGCTATTGACTGGAGAAACTTCATGCCCTAATACCTGACAGCAAAACTGGATGCCTCATACCCTCCTTCTCCCAACTATTAACTCAGTTCCAAATTCAGTTCTCACCTAAAGTACAAGGGAGTATAGAAAATGGTTCTTAGCTTTCCAGATTCTTCAGTAAAAGAAGGCACATCAGAGCTTGCAAAGTGTGGCTCTGCACCTGTAGCTCAGCGGCTAGGGCGCCAGCTACACATACTAGAGCTGGTGGGTTTGAATCCAGCCCGGGCCTGCCAAACAACAATGACAACTACAACCAAAAACATAGTGGCAGGCACCTGTAGGCCCAGCTACTTGGGAGGTTGAGGCAAGAGAATCACTTAAGCCCAAGAGTTTGAGGTTGCAGTGAGCTGTGATGCCACAGCACTCTATCCAGGGTAGACAGCTTGAGACTCTGTCTCAAAAAGAAAAAAAAAGAATAAGTTGTTGCAAAGTGTTTTGAGCAAACCAAATCCACAGTCCTTGACATAACTAGACAGATTTTCTCCCTTCATCACGCCTAATGTGCTGGAAAAAAATTGAATCTTTTTTTTTTTTTTTGAGACAGAGCCTCAAGCTATACCCCTGGGTAGAGTGCTGTGGCATCACAACTCACAGCAACCTCCAACTCCTGGGCTCAAGCGAGTCTCCTGCCTCAGCCTCTCAAGTAGCTGGGACCACAGGCACCCGCCACAGCACCCAGCTATTTTTTGATTGCAGCCGTTGTTATTTTGGCAGCCTGGGCTAGATTTGAACCTGCCACCTTAGATGTATGTGGCTGGCGCCGTTAGCCACTTGAGCCACAGGCACCAAGCCAAAACTGAATCTTTAAATGGGTCCTTCACACTGTCTGACAATCCTACCTCTCTTTAGTAAATTCATTCTCCCACACTCCACAATGACTTCCAAATCTTTTGCAATACTCTCAAATCTCACACTCTAACCATATGATCCTACTTCCTACTTTACAGTGGAAATAAAAGCCATGAGACAGGAACTCATCTTACCAATATTAAACATACAAACCTACATTTATAGCCTTCTTCCCTTCCATTTAAAGGAGAAACTGTCCATTTTCCTCAGGCTGATCCCTCTACCTATATTCTGGGGTTTTTTGTTTGTTTGTTTGTTTGTTTGTTTGAGATAGAGCTTCAAGCTGTCACCCTGGGTAGAGCGCCATGGCATCACAGCTCATAGCAACCTCCAATTCCTAGGCTCACGCGATTCTCCTGCCTCCACCTCCCAAGTAGCTGGGACTACAGGCCTGCCACAATGCCCAGCTAATTTTTGGTTGCAGCCATCATTGTTGTTTGGTAGGCCTGGGCTGGATTCGAACCCGCCAGCTCAGGTGTATGTGAGTGGCACCTTAGCTGCTTGAGCCACAGGTGCCAAGCCTCTACCTGTATTTTAGATCCCATCTTCTACTGTTTTTTTTTAAAATTTCAGATTAATATGAGAGTACAAATTATTAGGTTACAGTGTTTGTTAGGTAAAGTTCTAGTTGTAGTTGAGCCCTTTACAGAAGAGGTGTGCCATACACCCTTACACTGTGCCCATTAGGTAATGGCTTACAGATATATTATTGATGACCTAATTTCTCATATATTCAACTTCTCCATTGCTCTCTCAAGTGGATCCTTGATAACCCTTTATCCCCATCAGCTACCACATCCTCCTGTCCTCTTTACTGTCTAGGTTCACTGCTTCCATTTTTTTGTGTGAATCTTGGCCTCGTATACAACTTTTAGATCAATTACACCAGCAAAATAATTCTTGCTAAGGTTAGCATGACTTCCGTGATGATAAAACCAACAGAGACTTTTTTTTCTTTATTGAGACAGAGTCTCATTATGTTACCCTCAGTAGAGTGCAGTGGCATTACAGCTCATAGCAACCTCAGACTCTTGGGCTTAAGCAATTCTCTTGCCTCAGCCTCCCAAGTAGTTGAGACTACAGGTGCCCGCCACACTGCCCAGCTATTTTTTGGTTGTAGTTGTCATTGTTGTTTGGCAGGCCCAGGTTGGGTTCAAACCCGCCAGCTGCATTGTATGTGGCTGGCACCCTAGCCACTGAGCTACAGGTACAGAGTCCAACAGAGACTTTTCAATAGTCAAATTAAATTCCAGGAGTTTCTATCACAGACTATTCTTTTGCTGTGGACATGATCCTTCAGTCCTATTCCCTAGGTCTTCTGTTTCTCCTGTAGGTTGATTCACCTGTTCTTTACCCTTAAATGTTAGAACAACTGAAGGCTCTGACTTAGGTGACCTTACCTACACCTGTGGCTCAATTATCACATATATGTGCAAATTATCTCTACATTTATATTTCCAACACAAATCTTTCTTCTGAACACTAAAGCTGTATTTTCTGCTTCCTGTATGCCACAAATGACCACACACACACACACCCAAAACAAAACAAAACAAAACAAAAAAAAGAAAAAGAACTAGTCTCAGGCGGTGCCTGTGGCTCAGTGAGTAGGGTGCCGGCCCCATATACTGAGAGTGGTGGGTTCAAACCCAGCCCCAGCCAAACTGCAACAAAAAAATAGCTGAGTGTTGTGGCGGGCGCCTGTTGTCCCAGCTACTCGGGAGGCTGAGGCAAGAGAATCGCTTAAACCCAAGAGTTGGAGGTTGCTGTGAGCTGTGACGCCAAGGCACTCTTCCAAGGGTGATAAAGTGAGACTGTAAAAAAAGAACTAGTCTCCTGCCATCTTCTAGTGTTCTAGCTCAGTGAGTGCTACCACCATCTATTCCAATACATAAGCCAGAAACCTAGGAGCTATCTTTGACTCCTCTTCTCTTCACTCCTTAAATCCAAATCCATTACTAAGTCCTACCCATTTTACTTCCTGTATATCCCTAAAATCTGTCCAATTTTCTGCTGTTCCACCAATATCTCAGTCCTTTTGACATCTCTGACTAGGATTACTGCATATCCTCCTAAGTGGTCCAATCTGCATCCACTAGGGTGCCTGCCACCCCAAGCTGTTCAGACCACTGAAGGGATCAAGCACCCTCCTCTACCCTACCCCATGGAATAGGGCCCCTCAGTGGTTTCAGATATCTTCTGTGGTGTCCTATCAGTTTTAAAGCAAAAGCTACAAATTCAGGTCAGATTTGACTTCTATCATATCCAGCTTCATCTTGTACGATAGTCCTCCTCAGTCTCTTTGTAACAGCCACACTGGCTCTTTGTGACATTACAGTTTCCTCCCAACTGCACAGCATCTCTGAATATGCTGTTCTGTATGGAAGGTTCTGCCTTTGCCTCTTAATCTAATTATTTAGAATTCTTCCTTTGAACATCAGCTCACGCATCTTTTTCTTAGAAAAATCTTCCTGTTTATTTCATGAACTCAGAGCCTCAGGTATCTCTCCTAGGTGGCACTTCCATTTATTAGTGAGATCATAGTTTAACACGCTTCCTCCACCAGACTCAAATCCCCTGGGATCAGGAACTATGTTTTGTTCACAACGCACACCCAACTCTCTGCACAATAAATATTGGACAGACGACTGAGGAAAAGATCTGGCTTACAGGTATGAGTCTCCAATTTCTCAACAAAACTGTGCTCTGGAGAAGGTATCGGATATTTCCTTCATTACTGTCTCTCTCAGGAGCATAAAATAGGTATTTATACGTGTAAAAGACTGCGGAATTCGCGACACAAACGAGTCGGCCTCCTCAGCCAATCGGGGCACTGGCAGGGGTTGGGCGACAGGCCTTTTTCCCTACGAAAGCTTGGCACAGGGCTGGATACAGTAAACGGCTGTTGAAGAAGAAAGCCGGCAAGGGTCCCAGGCAGCCACAGGCGCCACCAGTGACTCCAAAGCTCTGCTCCAGTGGGGAAATGGAATCCAGGCTACTACATACCCGAGCTGGGGATTCAGAGCCCATCTCCCGCACCTTGCTATCAGCACATTCAGCTTCACAACCGAGGCATCGCAGATTCAGGCAGGCACCCACCCACCCCAGCTCTCGCTCACACTTACTCAGCATCTCCTCCAAGACACCCCGCCGCAGCATCGCGCGAAACGCCAAACTCTGTCACGGTGCTTTCACCCACAAGACCCAGCGCGCCGGGGATAGACGCCAGCTCCGTCCACCAATCCTAGGATTGTGCTCTCGTGACGTCATCGCAATTAGACCAATAACAAGAGACTATTCAGAGGGCGGCGCAGAGGAAAATACTAACAGCTGATTGGTGTCGCCAAGCCGGAAGTTATGGAGGAAGAACTAATTTGGAACCAATTGCGTGGCGCCTGAGGGTGTCCGCGCGGTCAGTGGCAGGGCTGAAGAGAGCGGTTGCCGCCATGATAGAACAGCAGAAGCGCAAGGGCCCAGAGTTGCCACTGGTACCGGTAAAGCGGCAGCGGCATGAGTTGCTGTTGGGAGCGGCGGGGTCGGGCCCGGGAGCGGGGCAGCAGCAAGCGACGCCGGGAGCTTTGCTGCAAGCGGTAAGTGAAGCAACAGGCGGCGTCCGGCCCTCAGCTTGTCTTCCTCTCCCCTCAGAGCCTTTATCAGATGATCCGGCACTCACCACTCCCGCATTGCCGGAATGGAATGAGAATATTTACCTGGAGTTAAAGCACATGAACCCTATAAAAGCACCCGATATCCTGCAAACGCACCATATATGTTTCCCTATTTGGCGCTGGTTTCAGCCCTTGCACTGCTCTGTTGAGGTAGCACTAGAATTAACCGGGGCTACGCATCCTAAGTCTTCCATGGATTCCGGGTAGAATCAACACTTAGAAAAAATTGTAGAGTAAATGAATGAGGAGAGGAAGAAGGGAAGTGAATGGTTTGGGCTCGCTTTGGGGCTTGAACAAATTCCTTTTCCTTTGCTTTCTGTAGACTAGCAGTATTAACAACTGAATAATAGCCAACGTTCGTTGACTCTTGTACTAATTACTTTGTATAGAAACTTTCCACTAATCTTGTACGAGTTAGGATAATAATACTGTTATTATCCCCCAAACGCTTATCTAGTAAGTGATTTATAAAAACATTTTGAACTCAGAAACCATGCTCTTAAATACATTTCTTGTAAGCTGGGGATAGCAATCACACCTTTCCTACTGTACTGTTAAGACTCAGATGAGGATATATGTGTGTCTTTCCTCTTTACTCCTTTACCAGTCCTTCAAAAAATCCTCCTGGCATTGTCCTCAAGGTACATCCAGAGTTTCTACCACTTCCATCACCACCTCGTGGTCTAAGTCATCATTTTCTCAATTGGCATTATTGGAATAGACTCCTAACTGGTCTGTTTCTGCTGTATTCATGTCTCCTTATCACTTCAGCATCCAGAGGAATCCTTCTAAACATCAACTCATGTAACCCTCTGTTGAAAACTTCCCAGTGGCTTTCAGCTTTAAAATACAAACCAAGGCTCAGCGCCTGTCACTCAAGTGGGTAAGCACCAGCCACACACAGAGCTGGCGGGTTCAAATCCACCCCAGGCCTGCCAAACAACAATGATAACTACAACGAAAAAGTAGCTGGGCACTGTGGTGGGTGCCTGTAGTCACAGCTACTTGGGAAACCTAGGCAAGAGAATCA
>NW_003852579.1:687463-691680 GCF_000181295.1 Otolemur garnettii
CCCAGCTACTTGGGAGGTGGAGGCAGGAGACTCGCTTGAGCCCAGGAGTTGGAGGTTGCTGTGAGCTGTGATGCCATGGCACTCTACCCAGGGGGACAACTTGAGGCTCTGTCTCAAAAAAAAAAAAAGAAGCCAAATCCAGAGGAAAGGGTTCCTGTCAGGGGCATCTGCAAGTATAAAGAGTCTAAGATAGAAATGAGTTCAGTGAGTTTGACCAGTCAAAAGTTGGCTATGAGAGTAAGAGCAAGAGAGAGGGAGGAGGAGAGTTGATATAATAGTTGAAACTGGAAAGTTCAGGGCAGTGTCAAATTGGAGGCATGAGTTACATGAGAACACCTGCCATTTTCAAAATCAAATGAAATCTACTCTATGATTGTTTCCCTGATCTTTTTCCTCCACACCCCACTCCCACCCCCAACCTTGAAGCCTCCTTTGCCCTATGCAATGGCTGTCCTGTACCTCTCTTTTGTTTAGGGGCCTCCAAGGTGTTCCTCCCTTCAAGCCCCGATTATGCTGCTCTCAGGACATGAAGGGGAAGTATATTGCTGCAAGTTTCACCCGAGTGGATCAACTTTAGCATCTGCAGGATTTGACCGACTGATATGTAAGGCATAGTTTTTTAATATGGAATAATTGTTCTCTGCTAGATAGTGAACATTTTTTAAAATCTTGGGTGCTGGCCAGGCATTGTGGTGGACACCTGTGGTCCCAGCTACTTGGGAGGCTGAGGCAAGAGAATCGCCCAAGCCCAAGGAGTTGGCGGTTGCTGTGAGCTGTGACGCCATGGCACTGTACCGAGGGTTAATAAGTAAAACTCTGTCTGAAAAAAAAAAATCTTGGGTGCCATAAAAGTTGCCAGTCTTGCTCAGCACCTGTGGCTCAAGTGGCTAAGGCACCAGCCGCGTACACCCAAGATGGCGGGTTCAAATCCAACCCGGGCCCACCAAACAACAATGACGGCTGCAACCAAAAAATAGCCAGGCGTTGTGGCAGGCACCTGTGGTCCCAGCTACTTGGGAGGCAGAGGCAGAAGACTCGCTTGAGTCCAGGAGTTGGAGGTTGCTGTGAGCTGAGATGCTACGGCACTCTGCCCAGGGGGACAGCTTGAGGCTCCTGTCTCAAAAAAAAAAAAAGTTGCCAGTCTTAAGTTGCCAACATAACAATCCACATGGCTAATATGCTAAAATTGGACTATAAAAATGTTGAATGATTATCAGTGTAGAACTTGGTATCTGTGTAGTAAATACCAGAAGGAAAGAATTTTACTAATTGTTACATGAGTTGCTCAGGTTGACAATATCTTTCTCATGGAGGCAAATCTTGAGCTGATGTAGCAAGACAATTAGCATTCTAGCCTTAAATGGTTAGTGGAAGTAATGAGAGAAAGAACCTTTCTTTTCCCAAAGGTATGAGATCTTCCTCTTGATCAACTCCCAGAATCCTAGCATATTGGAAGAAAGGAAGGAGATCCTAAAGTACAACTCACATAAATAATCTACCTGTACATTATTGGGATTTGCTACCAGATTCTCAGCTATATAAGTTAGAAATACTCATTTTTGAAAAATAAGTAGAAAAGGTCATTTGGGGAGAATCATGAGAAAAAGCAAGAGTAGGGCTAACAGAGCTTCTGACTTTTTTTCCTTCTGGTTTCATTTGCTGGATTATGAAATGAAATGAATTCTTTGGTTCTTCACTGGTAACTCTGTACCTCAAAGTGGATGCTCTCTGTCTTTACTGCCCATTTTGATTTGGATATTGTAGCTCTGTGATCCTTACTTAAACTTACAAGTAGCTAAGCATCTGGAAGTCTTAGCGATCTTTGCAGAATATATATGAATTATTGGTATACTTAATTTCGTGGAACAAACTACAGTTTTATCTGCAGAAAAATAACTAGTGTCTATAGTTCATGTCTATGTTGTTTATCTAGGTGAACCTTAATAATACTTAACAAACTTAACTCTGCTAGATCAACCTCCCTGCAGGTAGGAGCTGTGTCTGCTCTTTTATCCTAGCACCTGACATATAGTAGGTCTTTAGTACATGTAGAATGAATAAATAAATGTAGTATAAAGTCATTGCTGTGTGACCTTTAAATTCTAACTAGCTACGTTTTCCATAAATGCCATCCTTTTGCAATCTGCTTACAGATTCAGTACAAACAAGTAGTAGTAGATGCCACCTTTTTTTATTTTTTATTTTTTAATTTATTTATTTTGAGGCAGAGTCTCGCTTTGTTGCCCTGGGTAGAGTGCTGTGGCATCATAGCTCACAGCAACGTTAAACTCATGGGCTCAAGTGATCCTCTTGCATCAGTTTTTCATTTTTAGTAGAAACAAGAGTTTCACTCTTATTCATGGTGGTCTCAAACTTGTGAGCTCAAGTAATCCACCTGCCTTGGCCTCCCAGAGTGCTAGGATTACAGGTGTGAGCCACTGCACCTGACCTCACCTTTTTAAATTACAGGAAAAAATTAAGATTTTAAGAAATTATATCGATCATGGCTCGGCGCCCGTGGCTCAAGCGGCTAAGGCACCAGCCATATATACCTGAGCTGGTGGATTCGAATCCAGCCAGGGCCCTCCAAACAGCAATGACGGCTGCAACCAAAAAATAGCCGGGCATTGTGGCGGGCACCTGTAGTCCCAGCTACTTGGGAGGCAGAGGCAGGAGAATCACTTGAGCCCAGGAGTTGGAGGTTGCTGTGAGCTGTGATGCCATGGCACTCTCCCCAGGGCCACAGCTTAAGGCTCTGTCTCAAAAAAATTAAATAAAAGAAAGAAATTATATTGAACAATTTTTTTTTTTTGAGACAGAGTCTCACTTTGTCACCCTCAGTAGAGTGCTATCATGTCACAACTCACAGCAAACTCAAACTCTTGGGTTTAAGCAATTCTCTTGCCTCAGCCTCCCAAGTAGCTGGAACTACAGGTGCCCCCCACAACACCTGGCTATTTTTAGAAATGGGGTCTCACTCTAGTTCAGGCTGGTCTCAAACTCCTGAGTTCAGGCAATCTACCTGTCTCGGCCTCCCAGAGTGCTGATATTATAGGTGTGAGCCACCGCACCCAGATCAATCAATTTTTTTTAACCTTACGAATTATAAAAAATACTGCTATTGCTTCTATTTTGGTGTCAGGTAAATTAGTCTACTTTATACAACCAGTAGTCTTTCAAAGGAGTATAATTTGAGAACTGTTACTCTGATAGTAAGTACCCTTTCCATAATAATGAGTTTTTCTTTTGCCTAGTAATGCTGACAGAACCCTTGTCTCCCTAACAGTGTTGTGGAATGTTTATGGTGACTGTGATAACTATGCCACATTGAAGGGACACAGTGGAGCAGTGATGGAACTGCATTATAACACAGATGGGAGGTGAGTATTCTGGATAATGGAATGACAGTTGCTTCTCCTATTAGTTCTGCTTGACATCCTTTCACCTTTCAACCTTGAGTTTCCTCTCTGAGAAGACCTTGCTGTGAAAAAGTACCACATTAGGGTCCGGCATGATGGCTCACACCTGTAATCCTAGCACTCTGGGAGGCTGAGGCAAATGCTCAGGAGTTCGAGACCTGCTTGAGCAAGAATGAGACTCTGTACTAAACATAGAAAAACTGACTCAGTGCCCATAGCTTAGCATCTAGAGTGCCGGCCACATATACCAGGGCTGGTAGGATCGAACCCAGCTCGGGCCTGCTAAACAACAACAACTACAACAAAAAAATAGCTGGGCATTATGGTGGACACTTGTAGTTCTAGCCACTTGGGAGGCTGAAGCAAGAGAATCGCTTAAGCCCAAGAGTTTGAGGTTGCTGTGAGCTGTCATGCCATGGCACTCTACCCAGGGCCACAGCTTGAGACTCTGTCTCAAAAAAAAAAAAGAAAAGAAAGAAAGAAAGAAAAACTAGCCAGGTATTATTAATGAGTACCTTTTAAGACCAGTTTAAGACTTCGTCTCTAAAAATAAAAAGGTATTGTGCTGGGCACTGGCAATCCCAGGTACTTGGGAGGCTGAGGCAAGAGGTTTGCTTGAGCCCAAGAGTTTGAGGTTGCTGTGAGTTATGATGATGCCAAGGTACTCTACCCAGGGTGACAGAGTGAGATTCTATCTCAAAAAAAAAAAAAATACATTTGGGGAGCTACTTTATTATTCATATCACTTTTACCGTAAGTGGATGTTTATTGTCTATGTAGGCAAATACAAATATCTCT
>NW_003852579.1:692534-700733 GCF_000181295.1 Otolemur garnettii
TTGAGCCCAGGAGTTGGAGGTTGCTGTGAGCTGTGATGCCATGGCACTCTACCCAGGGGGATAGCTTGAGGCTCTGTCTCAAAAAAAAAAAAAACTATTTAGGCTTTAAACAAAAACATTGTTTATCTAACATTTGTTATCATAAACTAAAAATTTTAGAATATCTATAAACAATATAGAAATTTGGTTATATCAAGTAATTAATTTCAGAGTTCACAGGGTAGACCCTTATAACTGGGCCTAGAGCATAAGTAGGATTTTGGTGAGTGGGGTAAGGCATTCCAGCGTCATGGGCCACACTGGCAAAGCACAACAGGTCAGTCAGTGATCTCAAAAAATTTGGCACATTTTGGCAAATCAGAAAGACAGATTGTTAATGTTTGTTTTTACTACTTTTTTGTTCTTCCTTTCTAGTATGCTCTTCTCAGCATCCACAGATAAAACAGTGGCAGTGTGGGATAGTGAAACAGGAGAGAGGGTTAAAAGGCTAAAGGGACATACTTCCTTTGTGAATTCCTGTTATCCAGCCAGGAGGGGGCCCCAGCTTGTCTGCACTGGCAGTGATGATGGTACAGTTAAGGTGAGTATTGTCTGTCTGTGTTGTAGTTTCCTTTTTTTTTTTTTTTGAGACGGAGTCTCACTATGTCACCCTTGGGAGAGTGCTGTGGCATCACAGTTCACAGCAACCTCAAACTCTTGGGTTTAAGCAATTCTCTTGGCTCAGCCTCCCAAGTAGCTGGGCTTACAGGCACCCACCACAACACCTGGCTATTTTTTTGTTGCAATTGTCATCAAACCTGCCAGCCTTGGTGCATGTGGCTGGTGCCATAACCACTGTGCTACAGACGCTGAGCCCAAAAAATTTTTTTAATAAATTGGGCATAATGGGACATGTCTATAGTCCTGACTACTTAGGAGGCTGAGGGGAAGAATCACTTGAACCTATGTTTTTTTTTTTTTGGAGACAGAGTCTCATTGTATCACCCTCGGTAGAGTGCTGTGGCAAAATAGCTCACAGCAACCTCAAGCTCTTGGGCTTGACTGATTCTCTTGTCTCAGCCTCCCAAGTAGCTGGGCCTACAGGCGCCTGCCAGAATGCTCAGCTATTTATTTTTTTTGTTCAGGAGGTCCCAGGCCAGGTTCAAACTCACCAGTCCCAGGGCATGTTAGGCCAGCACCCTAACCACTTAGCAACAGGCATCCAGCCGCAAGTGGCCTTCTAGATTTCCAGGAATGTGTCAGAGCTTTTCAAAGGATACTCCTTACATTATCTTCTTCCCCAGCCTTTCCTCCCAAGCTTTTTGATTTGGCTATTATTTGCCCTGTTATCCCTTGCCCCAAGCAGCAGAGGCTAACGCACTTGCCTTTAAATGCTTTCAGGAAAATTCCAAGTTGAGCAAAATATATGCAAGCTCATCCTTTAGGTAACCACCAGACAGATAAAAACAATTATAATTCTTTGAAAGTAAAGAATAAGGTCATTTCTTCTTCTTCTAGTACTAAGAAACTATACTGGGAATGTTTGCTGTTGTCTTCAAAGTCTTAACTAATCGGCTCGGCGCCTATAGCTCAACCGGCTAAGGCGCCAGCCACGTACACCTAAGGTGGCGGGTTCGAACCCCCAGCCCGGACCCGCCAAACAACAATGATGGCTGCAACCAAAAAATGGCCAGGCGTTGTGGCGGGCACCTGTGGTCCCAGCTACTTGGGAGGCAGAGGCAGGAGACTCGCTTGAGCCCAGGAATTGGAGGTTGCTGTGAGCTGTAATGCCACGGCACTCTGCCCAGGGGGACAGCTTGAGGCTCTGTCTCAAAAAAAAAAAAAAAAAAAAAAGTCTTAACTAATCAGGGATGGAGACAGCTTAAGTTAAAACACTATAAGCATCTTACTGGGATTCAGGTGGGGTTTTTTCCCTCACTAAGAGTTTGCCTGTTTGCTTTAAACTTTCATTTAGTTTCTAGAGTTTTGACAGTTAGTTCTAATAGTGGGGTTTTGCCTGTTAATTTGTTGCTTTTGTGGAGAAGCTTTTGGCATTTTGGGGGTTTTTTTTTGTTTGTTTGCATTTTTTGGCTGAGGCTGGGTTTGAACCCACCACCTCTGGCATATGAGGTCTATGCCTACTCCTTTGAGCCATAGGTACTGCCCACTTTTGACATTTCTTATGCCATTTCCACTGACATACCCTTTCTAGTTTTGTAAATGTAGGTTGCAACTCTAATGTTAGCACCTATAGTTTGAAAAACAGTCGATGGCTTATGACTGGGCACAGTGGCTCACACCTGTTAATCCAGCACTCCGGGAGACCATGGTGGCAATATTGCTTGAGCTCAGGAGTTCAAGACCTGCCTGAGCAAAGTTTTTGTCTGTACTAAAAATCAAAAAGAATTGGCCAGGTTTTGTGGTTAGCACCTGTAGTTCCAGATACTCAAGAGCCTAAGGCAGTGAGATCGCTTGAACTCAGGAGTTTGAGCTTGCTGTGAACAAAGCTGAGATACCACGGCACTCTTGCCTGTGCAATAGCGTGAGACTATCTTCAAGATAAAAGAAAAATAATAGTTTAATATCCTAATTTGTCCTAAGAATAATATGAACTAATTGGGTAGTGGACTTCTACTTTTATGGCACGTTGATTAACTTTGTTAATTGAGCTGTTGACAAAAAGAATCTAAAAATACAACCTAAGTGGTTTCATCACCCTTCAGATAGATACCTTGGCAAAATTATGGCCACTTTTTACCATGTGTTTTACTAAGATATTGACGAAAGTTTCTGAACAGCTTCCCAATTAGAGATGTATTCGTGTCCACAGTCCTATACTTAGGAGTGTACTGTGCAATAACTTCTTAAAGAAATGTTACTGATATACTATCCTATTCTTCTGCTTCAGCTCTGGGACATCCGGAAAAAAGCAGCCATCCAGACATTTCAGAACACATACCAGGTGTTAGCTGTGACCTTCAATGATACAAGTGATCAGATTATTTCTGGTGGAATAGACAACGATATCAAGGTATGGTTAATGTTTATGTTGTCGTTCCCTTTCGCCTATCTCCACTCATGAAAGTAAATCTTTTTAAATTTTAGAGATTATGTTAGCTTTGCACTTCATAGCAACTAAAAGAAAGATGGTAACTTGGAACTCATTTTCTTTCTTTCCTATTCTCATTGAATTCCTAAATCAAGGGTCACATCTAAGTGCTGTCTCATCTAAGTGCTGTCAGCAACCAGGCAGTTAACGAGAAATGTGAAGTTCCTGGGTAAGGACTGTGTATAAAATAGAATATATTTTCTGACTAAAGAATTCAAAGTATTTTTTTAACCATCTTGATAGAATGTTTTGTGACTCTATGCACAACTCTCCATATTTTTCTTTTTGACACTATGGAAGAGAAGTTTTCTAAGTTTCGGTAATCAGAGATAATAGTAATGTTAGAGAAAGAGTTAAAGATATTAGCAGTCAGTAAGGAAGTACAGTGTATACAGCTCAGGCTTTCAAAAAATTGACTTGGGTTCTAATCCCAGATCCAACATTTTCTGGTTTTGTGACTTCAAGTAAGTTTTTTCACTTCTTTAAGCCTCTGTTTTCTCATGTGTTTGTTTTTGTTTTTGAGACAGTGTCACTTTGTTGTCCTGGGTAGAGCACAGTGGCATCACAGTTCACAGCTACTTCAAACTCTTGGGGTCAAGTGATTCTCTTGCCTCAGGCTCCCAAGTAGCTGGGACTACAGGCACCTGCCACAATGCCCGGTGGCATTTTAGTGACTGAGTCTCGCTCTTGCTCAGGCTAGTCTCCAATGCGTGAGCTCAGGTAATTCACCCACCTCGAACTCCCAGAGTGCTGGAATTATAGGTGTGAGCCACCACACCTGGCTGTTTCCTCATGTGAACAGTGAAGGTGGTAGTGATAACAACAATGGCATCTACCTCATAGGGATGCCATTGAGTCTAATGCATCAGAGCACCTAGCAGAATTCCTGAACTTAGCAAGTGCCTATAAAAGTGAAGTGTTACTTTGGGGCACTACACCATTCGTGTTTATACCTTCTGACTTCTTAACCAGCTTAAAAACGTTGACGTTATCTTCTGCTTTATCATGAGAATAGTAACTGTAAGGTAAATACTCAACTTCCTATGTTGTCTCTACCTAAAAATTGTACTGTATGTTCGTCCCTCCTTCCCTCCATTGCTGTTAGTGTGGATGAAATAGTCTTGCTTATGTCTAAAGGTAGTCCTTTAAATGTAAGGGTTTTAATCCTTCTTTCAACCTCTTCTTTCAACTACTTCTCATCAACATTTCTTCATGCATACGTCTCTTCAGTCGGAGAAGGTGGAATCTTCCTTCATTTCCACATGTTTTATCAACATCTAATACATAGTACTTTTTTGTCAAGTGTTATTCTCAGATCTTTATATCATTAATTCATTTAATCTTTATGACTCCATGAAATAAAGACTATTGATTTTACAAATGAAGAAATTTAGCCCAAAGAGGCATACCAACTTATACTAGGGTTGCATAGCTAATAAGTGATGGAACGTCATTTAAAACCCAGAGTTTGGTTTCAGAATCATGCTGTTAACACTTAAGAAATCTGAAGGTTGCATTCACTGTTTTCAGTTCCTTATATCTCTTTCATTCTTCAATTCTGTATCTCCTGATCTGATCACCCCTAACAATCTGGCTTTAGTCTTTTTTTTTTTTAATAATCACTATCCCATAGACAGCCTTCTGTCTTCCCTTTGGCAACAAACTTTTCTAGTCCCTAAAAGATACTACCCCTTCTCAGATGCCTTTGTGAATTATTTTCTCTATGCATCCTTTTTTTTTTTTTTCTTGAGACAAAGTTTCACTTTGTTGCCCAGGTTAGGGTTCTATGTGTCCACCTAGCTCACAGGAACCTCAAACTCCTGGGCTCAAGCCATCTTCCTGTATCAGTCTCGATAGTAGCTGGAACTATGGGCATGTGTACCATACTCACCTAATTTTTCTATTTTAGTAGAGCTGGGGTCTCTTTAAGGTTTTTGGTTTGGGGGGGTTTTTTTGTAGGGACAGAGTCTCACTTTATGGCCTTTGGTAGAGTGCCATGGTGTCACAGCTTACAGCAACCTCCAGTTCCTGGGCTTAAGCAGTTCTCTTGCTAGGTGGGACTACAGGCACCTGCCACAACGCCCAGCTATTTTTTTGTTGCAGTTTAGCTGGGGCCGGGTTTGAACCCGCCACCCTTGATACATGGGGCCGGCGCCCTACTCACTGAACCACAGGCACTGCCCTCTCTTTCAGGTTTGTCTAGAGAACTCCTCGCCTTAAGTGATCCTCCCACCACCTCAGCATCCCAGAGTGCTGATACTACAGGCATGAGCCACAGTATGTGCCCTCTCTCTGCATTCTTTAAATGCCATTATTCCCCAAGGTTCTTTCCTTGGTGTACTTCTTGGTATATACATTTTCCCCAGACAAACGTCATCTACTTCCATGACTTTATCATCTCTACTAACTATATTTTTAGCCCATATGTTAAGCTTCAGACTCCTATATATAACCAGCTACTCAGTATCCCCAGCATGGATGTCTCATAAGTATCTCAAGATATCACCATCTCCCATATTGAACTTCCCATTCGTTTTCCATTATATACATATTTGGAGAAATGTAGAATCAGAACACAGAAACTGAGATTATCTTAATAGCTAGTGCAGTTTTTTTGTTGTTGTTGTTTTTGTTTTTTGTAGAGACAGTCTCAGTTTATCACCCTCAATAGAGTGTTGTGGCGTTACTCAGGTCACAGCAACCTCCAACTCCAGGGCCTAGGCAGTTCTCCTGCCTCAGCCTCCCAAGTAGCTGGGACTACAGGCGCCCACCACAATGCCTGGCTATTTTTTTGTTGCAGTTTGGCTGGGGGTTGGGTTTGAACCTGCCACCTCGGTACATGGGGCTGGCGCCCTACCCACTGAGCCACAGGCACTGCCCTAGTGCAGTATTTTTCAAAGTGAAATTGGGAGGCCCACTGGCATCAAAATCACTGGGAGACTACTTTATATACATGAAAGTAATTTAGTATCATCAAGCTGAGATAATTTTTAATGTCTGCATTAATTTGTTTAGCTATCACGAACAGAGTACAGAATAATTTCTTTCTATCGCCCCAGAAATTTCACAGTGTTTTTCCCTTTGTGTCAAATCTTCTCCCTATCCCTAGCAGCTACCAATTATTGATCTCTTTGCTCTATAGTTCCTTTCCAAGAATATCACATACATGGAATCATATAGTATGTAATTTTTTTTTTTTTTTTTTGAGACAAAGCCTCAAGCTGTCATCTTGGGTAGAGTGCCGTGGCATCACAGCTCACAAGCAACCTCCAACTCCTGCCTTTGCCTTCCTAGTAGCTAGGATTACAGGCTCCGGCCACAACGCCCAGCTATTTTTTTTTTTTTTTTTTTTTGGTTGCAGCCAGCATTGTTGTATGGCAAGCCAGGCTGGATTCTAACCCGCCAGCTCAGGTATACGTGGCTGGCACCTTAGCTGCTTGAGCCATAGGCGCCAAGCCAGTATGTAACGTTTTAAGACTAGCTTCTTTTATTTAAGGTATAAAACTTTGATGCCCTCATCTTGACTGTAATGGACTAGCCAAAGAATAATACACTTGTGCTAGTATAAGGTCTTCTTACTACAAATAATAAGGCTAGCTTCAGGCTCTGTATCTAGACTGTTCATGGACTGTCTATAGACAGTACTGCTGTATAATTCTAAAGAAGGTATACTTGGTCCACTTTGAAAATTTGGAGGTTTTATATGTCTTCTCAAAGGTGCACACGGTATGTTATACCGTCTCTTAGGATAGGTTATTTCTGCTGTAAATTTCAGGCATTTTCTGTTGATATGTAACAATTTGGCTCTGAAATCTCAGTTTATCTCACCTGTAAGGAATGAAATATATTCCCATGGGTACAATAGTTTAGGTACACCACTACCTTTTTTCTAAAACATTGTATTTCTTTAGAAAGTATGCTGGTGCTATGAACTAGTTCAGTTACTCCATATATTTTATAAATATATATCATTTCCATATAGTCTTTATTTCCTCCTCCCCTTTTGGAGGCAGAGTCTTACTCTGTTGCCCATGCTGCAGTGAAGTAGTTCAACCTCAAATTTCTGAGATTGAGCAATCTTCCTGCCTCAGCCTCCGAAGTACCTAGGACTGCAGGCACCCATCACCACATCATCTAGTTTTTTCTATTTTTAGTAGAGATGGGGTCTCACTCTTGCTCAGGCTGTTCTCAAACTCCTGAGCTCAAGCAATCCACCTGCCTCAGCTTCCCACAGTGCTAGGTTTACAGATGTGAGCCACCATACCTGACCCTGGCTAATTTTTCTATTTTTTGTTTTTTGGGGTTTTTTTGCAGTTTTTGGCTGGGGCTGGGTTTGAACCCGCTACTCTGGCATATGGGGCTAGCGCCCTACTCCTTTGAGCCACAGGCACTGCCCTAATTTTTGTATTTTTTTGTAGAAACAGGCTCTCACTATGTTTCCCAGGCTTGGTTTTGAACTTCTGGCCTCAAACCATCCTCCCACCTGGGCCTCCCAAAGTGCTAGGATTATAGATGTGAGCCACCACACCTGGCCTGTCTTTCTAAACTAAAATGTCTTTAGTCTGCCCATCAACATTCTGATTTTTCTGCCAGTGCTTTATTTTCAGGGAATTTTATTATTAGACTTGCACCTAGTATTCCAACAACTGAGGCATCCTTGTTATATCCCCTATCAGGATCACTGCCTTCTCTTGCCAGCTTTGGGATTACCTTGTTTGTGCACTGTGTCTATCATACTCTGTTTTCTTTTCTTTTTTTTTTTTTTTTTTTTTTTTTTGAGACAGAGCCTCAAGCTTTCTCCCTGGGTAAAGTGCTGTGGCATCACAGCTCACAGCAACCTCCAACTCCTGGACTCAAGCAAGTCTCCTGCCTCAGCCTCCCGAGTAGCTGGGACCATAGGCACCCGCGACAACACCTAACTATTTTTTGTTTTTTGTTTGTTTGTTTTTTGAGACAGAGCCTCAAGCTGCCCCCCTCTCATAGCAACTTCCGACTCCTGGGCTCAAGCGAGTCTCCTGCTTCAGCCTCCCAAGCAGCTGGGACCAGAGGCGCCTGCCACAATACTCGGCTATTTTTTGGTTGCAGACGTTGTTGTTTGGCGGGCCCGGACT
>NW_003852579.1:701261-706149 GCF_000181295.1 Otolemur garnettii
GAATCCAGCCCAGGCCCACCAAACAACAATGATGGCTGCAACCAAAAAATAGCTGGGTGTTGTGGCAGGCGCCTGTAGTCCCAGCTACTTGGGAGGCAGAGGCAGGAGACTCACTTAAGCCCAGGAATTGGAGGTTACTGTGAGCTGTGATGCCACAGCACTCTACCCAGGGCAACAAACAGCTTGAGGCTCTGTCTCAAAAAAAGAAAAAGACAGGATCTTGCTCTGTTACCCTGACTAGATTGCCCTGGCATCATGTTAGCTCACAGCAACCAAAAACTCCTGGGCTTAAAAGGTCCTCTTACAAGCTCAGCCTCCCAAATATCTGAGAGTATGGGCATGCAACATCACACTCAGCTAATTTTTCTATTTTTAGTAGAGATGAGTCTCACTTTTGATCAGGCTGTTCTCAATCTTCTGAGCTTAAGCAACACTCCTGCCTCAACCTCCCAGAGTGCTAGGATTACAAGGGTGAGCTGCCGAAGCAGGTCTTTTTTTTTTTTTTAACCTCCAACAATGCCTGCCAATAATTAGTTGCCCTAATTTTCAGTAATCAGCTAATTAACCTGCTTGCAAAATATTATGCTTAACTCTCTTTGTGCCAATTCCTACATATTTTTCAGCTTTGCACAAAACAAAGTATTCAGGCCTCAAGGAGGAAAGTTTGGAATAGCACACAAGTGCTGTGAGGGTTGGCAGAGAGCATTCTCCTATAGTTACAAAGCTAAAGATTTCAATAGTGACTCATTGAAGAAAGGATAACAAACAGCTTGAACAAAATGTCAACTATTTCGAGCCTTTCCTGATTACTGAGGCAGCAAATATTTTGACATAAAAAATTATAATGTGGCTTGGCACCTGTAGCTCAAGCGGCTAAGACACCAGCCACATAGACCAAAGCTGGCGGGTTTGAATCCAGCCCAGGCCCACCAAACAACTGTGACAACTACAACCAAAAAAAAAAAAACAATAGGACAGCACCTGTGGCTCAATGAGTAGGGAGCCGGCCCCATATACTGAGGGTGGTGGGTTCAAACCCAGCCCCAGCCAAACGTCAACAAAAAAAATAGCTGAGTATTATGGCAGACACCTGTAGTCCCAGCTACTCAGGAGGCTGAGGCAAGAGAATCGCCTAAGCCCAGGAGTTGGAGGCTGCTGTGAGCTGTGACGCTATGGCACTCTACCAAGGGTGACAAAGTGAGATTCTATCTTTAAAAAAAGAAAAAATAGCTGGGTGTTGTGATGGGTACTTGTAGTCCCAGCTATTTAGGAGGTTGAGGCAAGAGAATCGCTTGAGCCCCAGGAGCTGGGGGTTGCTGTGAGTTGTGATGTCATGGCTCTACCCAGGGCAACGGCTTGAGGCTCTGTCTCAAAAAAAGAAAATTATCGTAATGTATGTTGGGCTCCACACATGAAAGAGTTAGTGACGGAGAAAGTGGAGTTGTCTGCCTTATATGTTGCTCTAGTATACAACACCTAACTCATTTCTGGATGAGGGAAAGTGTCTTGCTTTAAGGAACAGCAAAAATTTTGTTCACTTAGAAAAACTGCATTATGATATGCAATAAAATTTCAGGGAAATGTTGTATTACAACAATAACCTTCTTTGTTTTTCTTTTTCCATGTGACATCCAGATTATTTCTGTTGGCTAGTATATATATTTTATAGCTATAATCTGTCTGAATTTAAATGCTGTTTTGTATTTTCTTTTGTGTTTAATAGCTTATTATATAAATATTTTTACATTTGGTCTTTAGAGTTATTTTTAGAAACTATTTTAATAATAGCCACAAATCATTGAGGGCCTGCTATATTCCAGGCATATGCTAAACACTCTTTTGTAATCCTTATAACAAGCATAGAAACTAGATATTGTTAGCCCTATTTTACAGACCAGGAAACAGGCTCAGAAAGGGTTAGTATCCCAATGACACATAACTCTTGAATGGCAGAGACTGGTTCATTCTGACCAGTCATGCTATCTCCTGTCATGCTATCTCCTGTATGAGAAATCATGGTGTTGGGATGTAGTTGTGAGCCATAACTTAATCAACCATCTCTTTTCCCGCATGACATTTAGGCTATTTTCAGCTGAGCTGTCTATCTTACCTTTCTTCCACGTGGAATAGTGAATCTTCAATTTATTTTCTTTTAATAAATATGCTTTTCTATAGTGCATATGTATGTACAAATATTTGTGTATATACATGTGTATGTGTATATACATTTTATGATGTTGAATAAAAAATTTTAAGCATATATATTTTTGCATATTGTCTTGTTACATACATTTTGCATGCCTTTTTCAAATGTCAGGCTTATTTGTTTTATGTAGTTCTTTTTTTTCACTTGTGAGGCAGTCTCCCTATGTCACCCTGGGTAGAATGCCATGGCATCATAGTTCACAGCAACCTCAAACTCTTGGGCTTAAGTGATTCTCTTTCACTTGCCTCAGCCTCCCAAGTAGTTGGGACTACAGGCATCCACCATAATGCCTGGCTATTTTGTTGTTGTTGTTGCTATTGTAGTTGAGCTACAGGTGCCACCTTTTTTATTTTTAGACAGTCTCACTGTGTCGCCCTCGGTAGAGTGTCGTGGCATCACAGCTCACAGCAACCTCCAACTCCTGGGCTCACGTGCTTCCCTTGCCTCAACCTCCCAAGTAGCTGGGACTACAGCGCCCGCCACAACCCCTGGCTACTTTTTGGTTGCAGTTGTCATTGTCTAGCAGGCTAGGGCCAGGCTCGAACCTGCCACCTTCGGTGTATGTGACTGGCTCCCTACTCACTGAGCTACGGGCGCCGAGCCAGTTTAACCATTTTAAATGCTATTTAGTTACTTTGTTGTGATTTGAAAGTATTCTCTCTGAATTCTATTATTTGTTGTTTAACAGTTTATCTTAATATTTGACATTCATTAGTTTATATCTGTCTAGTCAGCATAGTAACTTTGACTCACTTATTAGAAAGACAAAAGTTTTGTCCTCTTTGACAGAAATCTTATATTTTGTGGTAAAGTAATATTTGGCCCACCAAACCAGATTAAGAAGGGATACCAATGTCTCTGGGCAATTGTCGCTTGAGTAATTCTGTTTCTCTTCTGTTACTATTTTGATCTCTGGGAGCATCTTTTTGTTTTTCAGGTCTGGGACCTGCGCCAGAACAAGCTGACTTACACCATGAGAGGCCATGCAGATTCAGTGACTGGCCTGAGTTTAAGTTCTGAAGGCTCTTATCTCTTGTCTAATGCAATGGACAATACAGGTAACTTGGGAAAGTAAAACTTTTCTGATGCCCAGGCACTGTGGACCCTAAAGAAAGTGGGCATTAAGTGCTGAAAATGTGTACTGGGATACATGAGGATCTAAGGACAAAGTCAAGGGCGGCTCACGGATTCCACCAGGCAATTAGAACATGTTGTAATGGGAAATTTCGGAAAGACTTGAGACAAGATACTCAAGAATCTAGAACTCTAGTCCTAGATCTGCCATCTAGTCCCTGAGCATCTTGGCATATAGCATTTCTTCTGTCTGAGCATCAGTTTCTTCTACATTAGTAAGAGACTTTACCATTAAGGCTTGTTTTGGCTCTGGTATGCTGTTAATCTAAGCAGGATATAAGAAACTCCAAGTGATTAGTTTCAAAAGAAAGATGTGAGTCTAGTGGGCCATTTAAGGCAGTTCTCAAGCATTTTCAGAGAGCACCAAGCTTGAGTAATCAATAGACTTGTATTCTTCTCTGCCCATGTATCTTCCCTCTCCACTCCAAAACCATTGGTGTGTGTCTTCTCATTGAAACACCTCAGCATTCTAGATTTAGGCAAGCACAAACTTCCCCCTTTCTCTTTGCTTATTTCTGAGTTGTAGTATGGGAGAATGGCTTTACTATAGCAAAAGAGGAGGGTGCTTTGCTGGATTATATGCTCAGTATTGAAGGAGTTTTGAAATGCCTTGGTATACAATTTCATGGGCTTGTCAAGAACTAAAATGCATTCACTGACTTTTTGTAACAACACTTGTATCTTATAATAATGTTTGTTGAATAAGTGGTCTTTACCTTTTGACTGTTTTCTCATGTTAATAGCAAACTTTCATGCGTAACTTTTTGCCTTTTTATGCCTAAATACAATGGTTGGTATTTTTTTCACACTCAAATAAAATTACATCACTCAAGTTCTACTATAGGTCTAGCTTTAGTTACAATAGCTATAGCTACTACTTAGAGTGAATGTTTCTACACATATCCTAATTTCAGTGGATTTACCATGGACTAATTCTAGCCTTTTTTGTTTTGTTTTGGTTTGGTTTAGTTTTTGTGACAGAGCCTCACTAATCTCATTATGGGCCCAAACTCAATGGGCCCAAGTAATCTTCCCACCTCAGCCTCCCAAGTAGATGGGAGAAGAGATTATAGGAGCATGCCACTGTGCCTGGCTAATTGTAGCTTTTTTTATTTTTTGAGACAGAGTCTTATTTTGTTGCCCTTAGTAGAATGCAAAAGTGTCATAGCTCACACCAATCTCAAACTCTTGGGCTCAAGTGATCCTCTTACCTCAGTCTCCCAAGTATCTGTGACTACAGGCACCTGCCACATGACCTGGCTATTTTTAGAGATAGGGTCTCGCTCTTGCTGGTTGATCTCGAACTCCTGAGCTCAGGTGATCCACCTGCCTTGGCCTCCCAGAGTGCTGGGATTATGGGCATGAGCCACCACACCTGACCCAATTCTGGCATTGTTAAAATAATAGTAAGAAAAAAGTAATTACATAAGAGTAAGAAGAATGGCTTGGTGCCTGTGGCTCACATGGCTAAGGCCCCAGCCACATACACCTAAGGTGGTGGGTTCAAATCCAGCCTGGGCCCACCAAACAACAATGATGGCTGCAACC
>NW_003852579.1:707445-715214 GCF_000181295.1 Otolemur garnettii
AGGCTGAGGCAGGAGACTCGCTTGAGCCCAGGAGTTGGAGGTTGCTGTGAGCGTGATGCCATGGCACTCTACCCATGGGGATAGCTTGAGGCTCCATCTCAAAAAAAAAAACAAAAAAAACTAAAAGAGTTGAATGGGAATATAACTAACACAAAGAAATGATAAATGCTTGAGATGATAGATACCCTAGTTACCCTCATTTGATTATTACGCATAGTATTCCTGCATCAAAACATACATGTAGGACAGATGTGATGGCTCACACCTGTAATCCCAGCACTTTGGAAAGCCATTGTGTGATGATCACTTGAGGGCTAGAGTTTGAGATCAGCTTGGCTAATAGACTTTGTATCTACAAAAAATAAAAAAATTAGCTGGGCATGTTGGCATGCACCTGTATTTGCAGCTACTTGGGAGGCTGAGGCAGGAATATCACTTGAGCCCAGGAGTTTAAAGTTGTAAGCTGTGATGACACCACTGCTCTCTGGCTCAGGCAACAGAATGAGACCCTATTTCAAGAAAATAAAAATCACAAGTATCCTATAAATATGTATAACTTATTTACCCATAATAATTTCATATTTTTAAACTTAAATTACAAAAAAAACCCATAATTTTCTCCTCATTTTACAGAGCAGGAAACCAAGGCACAAACAATCTCACTATATGCCTGATGTTACCCTTACATATTGCAAAACTGAATTAGAATCAAAGTTTACTTTTTCTGATTTTTGGTACAGCTTTCTGTTAACATATTTGAAATTTGGTTTGTATAGATTTGTTATCAACAGTAGTCTGTGGTATTTAGGTTGTCACTCAGCTTTGCTGAATGTGACTCTTGAGTTGTCAAAAGAATCACTTGCAAAATTTTTTTTTCTAAGTGAGTGTTACCCAACTGCATTCTATTGCAAATCCCCAACAGTGTGTTCAACATTTTTTTTTCTTACCCCCTTAGCTAGCTAGCCCCAGTTAATGGGACTTGGATACATTTTATTCCTGCTAGAAAAAGAAAAGAGATTTAACAGGTAGCAGGGTGTCGTATTAGACCGCTAAGGATACAGTGTTTATCATTGACATAATTTCATCTGGTGCTCAGGAAGCCTTTCGCTGAGTTACTTTGGTTGGTTTATTTGGATTTTTTTTGCAGTTCGTGTCTGGGATGTCCGGCCATTTGCCCCCAAAGAGAGGTGTGTGAAGATATTTCAAGGAAATGTACACAACTTTGAAAAGGTGAGTTCTACATGGCAGAGGAGTAGACTATTTCCATCTAATTCAAAGAAGCATTTAAGATGGTGCTAAGGATAGATAGCAGTAGCTCTACTAAGAATGGAATGCATTTCATTTGCCCTATTCTTAATCAGAAATGTCTTTGGCCAGAAATGAAACTAAGCAGTGTAGGGTAGAAGGTAGTCACATAGCCCAATAGAGAAGGGGTCAACCCTCAAACTAAAAATTTCTGACTTCAGTCCAACCTCAGCAGGATACAACTAGCCTTTTCATTACATGGGAACTTCACCCTCTTATATCAGTGTTTTTGTTTTTGTTTTTTTTTTTTTTGAGACAGAGCCTCAAGCTGTCCCCCTGGGTAGAGTGCCGTGGCATTACAGCTCACAGCAACCTCCAACTCCTGGGCTCAAGCGAGTCTCCTGCCTCCGCCTCCCAAGTAGCTGGGACTACAGGCGCCCGCCACAACACCCGGCTATTTTTTGGTTGCAGCCATCATTGTTGTTTGGCGGGTCCGGGCTGGATTCAAACCCGCCACCTTAGGTGTATGTGGCTGGCGCCCTAGCCAGTTGAGCTATAGGCGCCGAGCCGTGTTTTTGTTTTTATTTTTGTTTTGAGACAGAGTTTTACTATATCACCCTTGGTAGAGTGCCATGGCATCACAGCTCATAGCAACCTCAAACTCTCTTGGACTTAAGCAGTTCTCTTTTCTCAGATTCCCAAGTACATGGTACAATAGGCGCCTGCCACAATGCCTGGCTATTTTTCGTTGTAGCTGTTGTTTAGCTGGCCCAGACCGGGTTCGAACCCACCACCCTCGGTATATGTGACTGGCACTGCAACCACTGCTGTGGATGCCAGGCCTGTATCTGTGTTCTGTGTGCAACTCAGGCTTCTTTTGCTGTTACCCAGATGGTCTCCCTTCCCAGCAACCAGGTGTTAGAACCCTGAGAATACATCTCTCCCCTCAGTGAACATCACAGCCCCAAGTTTTGAGAAACAGATTCTTTTTCTTTTTTTTTTTTTTTTAACAGATTCTTTTTCAAACCTTCAAATTTCCAGGTCACTGCTGGGTGCCCATAGCTCAGCAGTTAGGGCACTGGCTGCATGCACCAGGACTGGTGGATTTGAACCTGGCCAGAGCCTGCTAAACAAACAACAAAAAAAAAAATAGCCAGGCTTTGTGGTGGGTGCCTGTAGTCCCAGATACAAGGGAGATTGAGGCAAGTGAATCACTTGAGCCCAAGAGTTTGAGGTTGCTGTGAGCTGTGACGCCATGGCACTCTACCAAGGGCGACATAATGAAACTCTGTCTCAAAATAAATAAATAGGCTCAGCACCTGTGGCTCAAGCAGCTAAGGCACCAGCCACATATACCTAAGCTGGTGGGTTCGATTCCAGCCTGGGCCTGCCAAAACAATAATAATAGCTGCAACCAAAGATAACCGGGCATTGTGGCAGGCACCTGTGGTCCCAGCTACTTGGGAGGCTGAGGCAGGAGACTCACTTCAGCCCAGGAGTTGGGAGTTGCTGTGAGCTGTGATGCCACGGCACTCTACCCAGGGGGATAGCTTGAGGCTCTGTCTCAAAAAAATAATAATAATAATAAATAAATTCCAGATCAGCTCTGTCAAAAGCAGCTTTTCTCCCCATAGAGAATTTGTTAATAGAGATTAATGGAGGGTTTTGGGAAAGAGGGTTTGTTTTTTCTTTTTGTTTTGTTTTGTTTTGTTTTGTTTTTTGAGCTCACAGCTCACAGCAACCTCCAACTCCTGGGCTCAAGCGAGTCTCCTGCCTCCACCTCCCAAGTAGCTGGGACTACAGATGCCCACCACAACATCCAGCTATTTTTTGGTTGGTTGCAGTCATCATTGTTTTTTGGCAGGCCTGGGCTGGATTCGAACCCGCCAGCTCAGGTGTATGTGGCTGGCGCCTTAGCCACTTGAGCCACAGGCACCGAGCCTAATGGAGGTTTTTTTGAGAGATCTTGCAATTCAGTTTTACTTCATAAACCATATCTTGTGTTTTGTTGAGTTTGGTATTTATTTTTCTTCAAGATAAGTAGAAACAAAAATTTAATGAGGATCAAGATAAATGGAGCAGAGGGAGCCTCCATTTATAGGAAGAACAAAATTTTGTTGCCAGGTTCAATCTTATTAACTGTAAATAAAGCATTTTCTACAGTTTTTATATGGTATAAAATAGCAAGGTATGCTGTTTGGGGCCACAGAATATAAAGATAATTACTGATCATCTTTCTGAGGGGAATAATTAAAACTCTCCTTAGGAAATTTAAAGTCTCAGTGATTCTCTAGTCTAGCAATGAGTAATGTGGTGTGTTACTATTAAATGGATTTATACTTATTTGTCATTATAGAATCTTCTGAGATGTTCTTGGTCACCTGATGGAAGCAAAATAGCAGCTGGCTCAGCTGACAGGTAAGGATTACTGGGTATGAAGTAAAGAATGATGTAGCTGTCCAGATATCTTCTCATGTTTAATACATGAAATGTAGATACAGAGCCAGAGCAAACAGTTACAACTGTACTTGGAGATGAAACTGTGTAATATAAAGGGTTCAAAAACCACATTAGATAAACACATCATTTTTAACCTCTTTGGATATATTTTAGACCTAGAGAATTAATAGTCTGTTTGACTCTTCTATTTCTTTTGTCTTTAAATGAAACTTAAACTCGTATCGTCTCTAGTCTTCCTCATCAGATTCTTCTGCCATGCTTCAGTTCATTTGAATACATGTCAGGTACCCACCTTCCCCACATCACCACAGTGCTACTCACATGGAACTTTCCTATTCTAACCTCTATTGTGCATTCTCACCTCGAGGTTCTCTCCCATGTTCCCTTTTCTCCACTGTTCAAACCCTCATATCTCTCTGTGTTACCTATAAACTTTCTTTGGTCCTCCCTCTTGCTCTCACCTCTGGAGCTTAACTAATTGCACTTTGCTCTGTGCTGTAGTCAAACCTCATACACCTCATCTTTGTTAGCATTTATTAGATACTACAGTTAGACATACATAGTGGGCCACTAAATTATTTGCCCCTAGAGATGAGGGAATAAGTCTTAGTCATCTGTGTGAACCCAGGGCAGTGCTTGTCGGTGCATATTCCGCAAATAAATTTCTAGCTCAAGGATGACAGCCAGATTTTACCCTGTTTATCAGTTGAGCTGTTGGTAATGGTTGCCTATATTGAGGATTCAGAGCTGCATCTGAGTCAAGAGGAAGTGCCATGATTGCTAAGTGAGGGGTGTGACAGCACGTAGACCAGGTATTCTTCAGTCAGATACTGCTGTATTTGGTATGTCTGTGGTAACCTGTACTTGGGAGGGAAACAGGTTAATTAGGACTATCTGGGTGTCAAGGCTGATGGGCTGATAAAGAATGATGAGATCTGGGGTGGTGCCTGTGGCTCAAGGAATAAGGCACCGGCTCCAAATACCAGAGGTGGCAGGTTCAAACCTGGCCCCAGCCAAAAAAGAAAAAAAAAAGAATGATGAGACCCTCTGATGGCAAATTTTGTATTTAGTTCCCTGAGGGGATGTCTTGACCCTTTTTAGCTTAACGCTGCCCATTCTTCCCAGTAGGGATTCTCCTATCAGATTGAAACAAGCACTGTCCTATAAATGGGACGCCTTTCCTAGACTTTCAGCATATTCCAGGGTTTGGGGACCTGGCACTGCCACACAGGAGCTTCACTATGGTCTGTTCTGTACCTTTCTATTTGTGAATAATACTTATATTCTAAAGTCTACTTTTTTCCTCTGACAAGTTTAATACCAGGAAAAATAGACAAGTTTTAGGTATTTTCTGGAGGGAAAAGAAAGAGTCCAGGTGAAATAGTGCCTCATTAATGATTTGAGTGCAAGTGGTTTCAAAGAAGACTGCCTTGAACAGGGAATCTAAAACAATTTCAGTTGTCAGGCTACTAAAGAAGACCTTAAGGAACAGACTAAGGTATCTTGCGTTCAAGAAAGAACCATTCAGAGTATTTTACAGAATTTTCAGCAAAGCTAGTTTATCTTTTCTTTGTAATTAAGCTTTCAAATTGCATTTGAGTACTTTTTCTGACAAATAATTTGCTTCTACCATTACCCTTTTTTGACTTTTAATGTCTCATCTTACCTCTTCCCCTCCCCAGTGTTCCTTGAAACTTTTTATGTGGAAGCAGGGCTCTGGTCTGAGGAAAGCCTGCCTGTGCCTGCCGGGGGTTGGCCAGATTTGACAGGCCACCTCTCCAATTAGCCCCAAGTCAATAAGCAACTCTATTACATAAGGAGCCTGTTTCCTGCCAAATGTTGCCAAACCAAAGTAAGAAGAGGACAAGAAAATCCTCTAAATTTAGCATCTAATTGGCAGCCATCAAGAGTGAGGCCTTGAAGTAAACCCTTAGAGATCTGGGGTTCTGCTGTCTTTTATGTGCTGGAGAAATGTTTCCTTCCTTCTCAGAAAACTGCTTTAGAGCTCAGCCTGGATTTGGCAAATTTCCCTTTTCTAACTTACAAATCACCTCCTCATGTTCAAACTTCATACTCCTACTGGTCCTATCAAGGACTTCAGGAAGGTTGGCCAGTCTCACTTAACCAAAGGTGATTGATTCAACCTCCTGATTCTATGAGATTCTGTGTTGATAATGAATGTACTAATAATAACAATAGGTATAATTGCTTCTTAGGTGCCAGGCACTTTGCATACATTATCTCATTATTTTTTTCATCAAAGCCATAAGATCAGTGTTTTTTCCATCCTTATAACTAAAGAAAGAAGTTCAGAGAAAGTCAATAATTGTCTTAGTTTAACGTAGCTAGTAAACAGTTGCTCTGAGCATTGAAACCAGGTCTTTCTAACTCTAGAGCTCATACTCTACCTCACTGTCCTTAGCTGTATTAATGAGGACCAGTTACTTGTACATGGCAGGGAAGCAGACAGTAGGGAGGTTGTGAGTATCAGAGTCAAGGAGTCTACACAGCTGGGGTTCCTGCTTCTCTTTCATCTTGCTTTGAACTTACACTTAGTTCCTGTGGAGCCTAGCCCATGGGAACCAAACAGTATCATTAAGAAACTCTTCTTTAGGCTCGGCGCCTAACCGGCTAAGGCGCCAGCCACGTACACCTAAGGTGGTGGGTTCGAATCCCCAGCCCGGACCCGCCAAACAACAATGACGGCTGCAACCAAAAAATAGCCGGGCATTGTGGCGGGCGCCTGTGGTCCCAGCTACTTGGGAGGCGGAGGCAGGAGACTCGCTTGAGCCCAGGAGTTGGAGGTTGCTGTGAGCTGTAATGCCATGGCACTCTACCCAGGGGGACAGCTTGAGGCTCTGTCTCAAAAAAAAAAAAAAAAACAGACACGAAGGCTCGGTGCCCATAGCTCAGTGGTTAGGGCTCCGGCCACATAAGCCAGGGCTGGTGAGTTCAAACCTAGCCCGCTAAACAACAATGACGACTCAACAAAAAAATAGCTGGGTATTGTGGCGGGTGCCTATAGTCTCAGCTACTTGGGAGGCTGAGGCAAGAGAATCACTTAAACCCAAGAGTTTGAGGTTGCTGTGAGCTGTGACAGCACAGCACTCTTGTTTAGGCTCAGCACCCGTAGCATAGTGGTTACAGCGCCAGCCACATAACACCGAAGTTGCCAGGTTAGAACCCAGCCTGGGCCAGCTAAAACAACAATGACAACTGTGACAACAAATAGCCAGACGTTGTGACAGGAGCCTGTAGTCCCAGCTACTTAGGAGGCTGAGGCAAAAGAATCGCTTAATCCCAAGAGTTTGAGGTTGCTGTGAGCTGTGATGCCATGGCACTCTGCCAAAGGTGACAAAGTGAGACTCTGTCTCAAAAAAAAAAAAAAAAAGTAAAAGAAACTCTTGTTTATTTGCATTTTAGACCAAAAGTATGTTAGGTCAGAACTAGGAATTTTATGATCCAGTACTGGCGAATGTGTCCTTTTTTTTTTCTTTTTTTAGAGACAGTCTCCTCAACAAGAGCAAGACCCTAGCTCTACTAAAAATAGAAAAATTAGCCAGCATTGTGACAGGTGCCTATAGTCCCAGCTACTCCAGAGGCTAAGGCAGGAGTTTGAGGTTGCTAACATCATGGCACCTTGGCCTGGACAACAGAATGAGAATCCTCCAGAAAAAAAGGAGGGGAGGGTTGCCAGGCAAGGTGGCTCACACTCCCTAAAGCACTCTGGGAGGCTAAAGCAGGTGGATTGCTTGAACTTGAGTTCAAGACCATCCTGAGTAGGAGTGAGATTCCATTTGTTTTTTGTTTGTTTGTTTGTTTGTTTTACAAAGGCCGGGTGCAGTGGCTCACACCTATAGTCTTAGCACTCTGGGAGGCCGAGTAGGTGGATTCTTGAGCTCACAGGTTCGAGACCAGCCTGAGCTAGAGTGAGACCTCATCTCGACAAGTAGCCAGGCGTTCGGCAGTGCCTATGGCTCAAAGGAGTAGGGCACCCACCCCATATGTCAGAGGTGGTGGGTTCAAACCCAGCCTCAGCCAAAAACTGCAAAAAAAAAAAAAAA
>NW_003852579.1:715234-716657 GCF_000181295.1 Otolemur garnettii
TGCCTGTAGTCCCAGCTACTCGGGAGGCTGAGGCAAGAGAATCACCTAAGCCCAAGAGCTGGAGGTTGCTGTGAGCTGTGACATCACAGCACTCTACTGAGGGTGATAAAGTGAGACTCTGTCTCTAAAAAAACAACAACAAAATAGCCAGGCATTATGGTGGGTGCCTATAGTCCCAGCTACTTGGGAGGCTGAGGAAAGAGAATCACTTGAACCCAAGAGTCTAAGATCCCTGTGAGCTGTGACACCACCATGGCACTTAACTGAGGGCAACAAAGTGAGACTCTGTCTCCAAAAAAATTAAAGAAGAATAAAATAAAAATAAAAAGTCTAATTTTGTGGGCAGCACCTGTGGCTCAAAAGAGTAAGGCTCTGGCCCCATATGCTGGAGGTGGCGGATTCAAACCCAGCCCCAGCCAAAAACCGTGGGAAAAAAATGTCTAATTTTTGGGTGGCGCCTATGGCCCAAAAGGGTAGGGTGCCGGTGCCATATACTGGAGGTGGTGGATTCAAACCCAGCCCCAGCAAAAAAAGAAGAAGAAATGTCTAATTTTAGCTCTGCCACTGATGAACTGTATCACCTGGGAAAAGTCACTATACCCCAGTTTTCTTGTCTGTAACATGAAGGTTTTAGACCTAACTAGTTTGTGTTTGCCCCTTCCCATCCTAAAATTCAGGATTCTTACTGCCTGTTAATTCTCTGGAAAATTGGGTGAATTTTTGGGTAATGTTTATATAGCACTGTTTGGATATGGTACATGTATTAAGAAATTCACTGGGGAGCGGTGCCTGTGGCTCAGTGGGTAGGGTGTCGGCCCCATATACCAAGGATGGGGGGGTTCAAACCCAGCACCTGCCAAACTGCAACAAAAAAATAGCAGGGCATTGTGGTAGGTGCCTCTAGTTCCAGCTACTTGAGAGGCTGAGGCAAGAGAATTGCCTAAGCCCAGGAGTTGGAGGTTGCTCTGAGCTGTGTGACGCCACAGCACTCTACCGAGGGCGATAAAGTGAGACTCTGTCTCTACAAAAAAAAAAAAAAGAAAGAAATTCAGTGGGGTCAGTACCCCATAGCTCAGTGGGTAGAGCACTGGCCACATACACCAAGGCTGGTGGGTTTGAGCTTGGCCCTGGTCCAGCTAAAGAAAAATGACAACTGCAACAAAAATATAGCCAGGTGTTGTGGTGGGTGCCTGTAGTCCCAGCTACTTGGGAGGCTGAGGGAAGAGGATTGCTTGACCCCAAGAGTTTGAGGGTGCTGTAGACTATGACACCACGGCACTTTTTTCCTTTTTTTTTTTGAAACAAGAGTCTCACTATGTCACCCTGGGTAAAGTCCCATGGCGTCACAGCTCACAGCAACCTCAAACTCTTGGGCTTAAGTGATTCTCTTGCCTCAGCCTCCCAAGTAGCTGGGACTATAGGC
>NW_003852579.1:717328-718873 GCF_000181295.1 Otolemur garnettii
AAAAAAAAAAAGGGAAATTGTAGGACTCTCCTAGGAGAAAATGGGAGAGAATTCCCTGTGAATCCAGAGGCAAAAGCAGGTATCTGTTTTATGTGAATTTCCATGCAGACAATCTTTATGGGTATCAATTGTTGTCTTAAGTGGTGAGAGTAAGAGTAACACTTCATTTTTTTCTCCATCTCAAAGAGAGATTGGTCAGTCTGTTTATTCCTGGCTCTTTTGGGTTTGCTTGCATCAAATCTATGCCTCAGTGATGTATATGAATAAAAGGATTATGTTTCTTAATATTTAGATAGAAATTGTAACTAAAATCTTTTTCACTAGCTAAACCAAATAATTTAAGCCTTGAATTTAAGGAGAAAATGTAACTTTCTCCAGGGCTAAGCTAAAGCACATTTACAAAATGACTAGCACAAGTATAGGTTCCTCTCTTCTAGAATTATGGGGAAGGTATTTTTCTTGGGGTTTGACTGACAAGGGACACCAGGATTTAGAGCCTGATAATGTATTTCTCACAACACAGTCACCCTCGTGGTTTTGAGAGGACTTCAATTGAAAAGTCAGGCTACAGTTTCCTGTGGATGGTAGTTAGGAGGGGAATTCAAGCTAAATCCAATTGCTCTTTTATACCAAAATTGGCTCTTGACATAAGAACCCTTGACCTGGCTCGGCGCCTGTGGCTCAATCGGCTGGGGCGCCAGCCACATACACCTAATAGGGCGGCGGGTTCGAATCCCCAGCCCGGGCCACCAAACAGCAATGATGGCTGCAACCAAAGAATGGCTGGAGCTGTGGCAAACACCTATAGTCCCAGCTACTTGGGAAGCTGAGGCAAGAAAATCATTTGAGCCCAAGAGTTTGAGATTGCTGTGAGCTCCAACACCATGGTACTCTACCAGGGGCAACGAAGTGAAACTATGTTTCAAAAATAATAAAAATAAATAGCTGTTGCTTCCATTTCCCATAAAAGGCCCTGCCTCTCTAAGAGAATCATTTAAGCCCAAGAGTTTGAGGTTACTGTGAGCTGTGATGCATGGCACTCTACTAAGGGGGACAAAGTGAAACTTGGTCTGCAAAAAAAGAAAACAAACAAACAAAACACCATGCCTTTCTTTACCCCTAACTCTAGAAGGCTTTACCCTTGCTCTTCATGATACCTTGCAGGTTTGTGTATGTGTGGGATACCACCAGCAGGAGAATATTGTATAAGCTGCCTGGCCATGCTGGCTCCATCAATGAAGTGGCATTTCATCCCGACGAGCCGATCAGTAAGTCTGGCCTGACTCTAGGGAAAGGGAAATTGTAGCTGGGCGAGGTTGCTCACACCTATAACCCTAGCACTCTGGGAGGCCAAGGCAGGTAATAGACTGCCTGAACTCACAAGTTCGAAACCAACCTGAGCAAGTGCGAGACCTTGTCTCTAAAAATAGCTAGGCATTCTGCCAAGCACCTGTAGTCCCAGCTACTTGGGAGGCTGAGGCAAGAGGATCATTTGAGCCCAAGAGTTGGAAGTTGCTGTGAGCTGTGACACTACTGAACTCTACT
>NW_003852579.1:718893-721250 GCF_000181295.1 Otolemur garnettii
AACTCTTGACCCCAAGTCTCCTTGATCTTTCATTGTTTCCAGTTATCTTCTCTGTTCTTTTTAACCTCAGTTCTCTCAGCATCCAGTGACAAGAGACTGTATATGGGCGAGATTCAGTGAAAATACGAGTGGAAAACTACAAGGTTGCTTGAGTTGAGACCTCCAACTGCATAAGTGGCGTCACACGTTACCCAGGCTAGCATCCTCCCTTCAGATGACCAGATGACCATCACTAGGAGAAACAGAGGAGGCAGTGGCCATATTCCAAAAACCACTTCTATCCCATTTCACCAGGATGATTAAAGCAAGCGCCCAGTGGCCTCTAAAAACCACCTGCCAGATTTCAGGGACTTTTTTTTTTAATATGTTTTCTTCAAAGGGACAAATATTGATTGGTTTGTTTTCCTGTTTTCTAATCCAGGCTGAAGACAGAATATGACATATTTGTTGGTTGGGACTTTTTTTTTTTTATTCAATACCTGACTTGTATGATATGTTCTTTCTGTGTTTCTCTGAATCATTTTGTATTAAAAGCCAAATAGATGTCTTTTTACAAGAGCCATGAGGATTGGATTTATTGCTGTCTTTTCTTTAAGGCTTGATTGCTATAAATTAGAGTGGGGCATGACATGGCCAAGTAATACAATACATTTAAATTTACAAGAAGCTGTTTGCTTGTTTTTTTTCCCCCTTCTCTATGTTTTTAGGTTTACTCCCATGAAAATGACAAAGTAATTACGTATCAGTAACAAATACTTTTTTCCTCCTAGAAGCAGAGCAGCCAAGAGGTGATAAAGTCTAAAAGAACCTGATTCTTATTTACTTGAACACAGTCTTTAATGAAAAGAGTCTGTGTCTACTCTGCCTCCTGCCAAAAGCACTTTTCTGAGCCATAGTTCCCATACTCAGACTCCTAAAGTGGGCAGATTTGGGGCAGTCTCAGCTGGTAGAAATGACATTGGATAGTATGCTGCAGCAAACTCAAATGGAATATGAGAATGTTTTAGTAGAACTTGGCCATGGTGTTATTTTGAGACTTTTTTTATGATTCTGCTTACCTGTCTGTCTTTTCATAAACTGGCAGAGACATTAAGGAATACTGTTAGTTGTCCTCTACCACTAAGACAGGGTACTGTCTCCCTGAATCACTAGCTAACTGTATCCAGCACACAAACAGGCACTAATGAATTCCATCTGGCACTGGTGAGTGGACTGTATTTTTTTCTGAATCTCCTATCTCAAAACAAAGTAGTCTTCACAGCTTCAACCTGTTCTGAGCTTGTTTGGTTTTAGACTTTTAGCTCACAGGCCCGAATCTATTTATCTTAAGGTATATTACCCTGGGTCTGGGGAATAATCATTCAGCAAACATACCAACCTCTGTTTTGTGGCGGGCACAATAATAGTTGTTGCTGAGGACAGAGATAAAGTACTGTCCTTGCCATCTTAAGAAATGCACAAACCAGTAAAAAAAGAAATCTCAGATTAATTACTTTTTTAAGTGAGCACATGCCAAAGATTTATTTAACTCATTAATGAAGGAGCCAGCAGGATGGTAAAGCTCTCAAACCAATTACTTTTAATACAGTGAATGAAGTTTGAATAAAGTGTGCTAGAAGCACAGGAGGAAACAATTTATTGTGCCTAGGAGAGCTGAAGTTTCACAGATGTGATTATGCTTAGATTGGGACTTGGAGATTGAGTAGGGCTTTCTAGGTGGACAAAGAAGCATTCCAACGAGCAACACAAGTGTCTTAAAGAGTAGGGCACCAGCCCCATATACCAAGGTGACAAGTTCAACCCTGGCCCTGGCCAAAAAAAAAAAAAGAAGGTGTTCCAGCAAACAGGCACAAGCTTGAAAGTGACATTATTTGGTAAGCCCAAAGAACTTGAGTGTGGTTAGCTAGGGAGTAGGAAAGAAAGTTGCAGAATTAAGTAGGAGCCCAAATCCTGGAATACTTGCACTTCATACACTTTATCCTATAGATTGAGGTTTCTTAAAATATATCCCACAGAGAACTGCTTCCCAGATAGTTTTTTAGATACTTTGAGGCATAAAGATCCTGTAAGTATCTAACAAGTGACACTTGTTTCTCTACTGTAAGACTGCTTAGACTCAAGCAGGCGTGTTCAACCTTTTGGCTTTTCTGGGCCACACACTATGCAAATACTAACAAAAAGACTGCCTACGGCTCGGCGCTTGTGGCTCAAGTGGCTAAGGCGCCAGCAACATACACCTAAGGTGGCGGGTTCAAATCCAGCCCGGACCCACCAAACAACAATAATGGCTGCAACCAAAAAATAGCCGGGCATTGTGGCGGGCGCCTGTGGTCCCAGCTACTTGGGAGGCTGAGGCA
>NW_003852579.1:722077-727069 GCF_000181295.1 Otolemur garnettii
TTGTTTGGTGGTTCCGGACTGGGGATTCGAACCCGCCACCTTAGGTGTACGTGGCTGGCGCCTTAGCCGGCTGAGCTATAGGCGCCGAGCCGACACTGCACTTTTAAAAGCCTCCCAATCCCTTGAGAAGATAGCGGTGATTGGGAAGAACCCTGCAGGTTGCAAGGATTTTCCTCTAACCTTAGCCTCTTCAGTCCCCCCTAGTGCCTTCTTGAAGAGGCTAGAGCTATTAGCAGGAAATAATAGTACCACTTAGAATTTGAAGAAAATAGAAGCCCCAACCTGGGGAATAAAAATTTGAGTGTAAAACATCCCCAGAGGGTACAAATTGTATTCTCACTTTGGGAGAGAGAGATTGCTCCCGAATGAGTAATGGCATCTCTGGTTTTCAGTTAATTTCCCTTTATGACTTCCACAGTCTCTAACACTTAATATTGTTGGCACTTAAAGAGCCAAATTTCTTTTTTCACTGCATGGCTGAGTTTTGTGGACTGAATTTTCAGGGAGGTAGACTTTCAGGTCACTTTGGGGGCTTGCCTGACACAATTATTTTTTCTCCTAGTTGGTAACCCTAATCCCATCCACTCCTAATCCCCTATACAGTTTATTTACAAGCCAACCCATCAAAACACAACTTGGTGCTGTCTTCCCTAACTTCCCCTGATTGTACAAGCACAGATGACCCCTTTTCAGGTAAAGGAAGGTAATCCCTGGAGACCTTTATGGAGTTATATAAGAATGAGTCTTGTAGGGAGGCAGATCCAGGCCTCCAGACCTTGTCTAATGTTCCAGGTAAACAGATAATAGGCACAGATGTTGGTTTTAAAGACAAGAATGGGCTTGGTGCCTATAGCTCAGTGGTTAGGGCACTGGCCAAATGCACCAGAGCTGGTGGGTTCAAACTTGGCCCAAGCCTGCTAAACAAACAAAACAGCCTGGTGTCGTGGCAGGTACCTGTAGTCTCAGCTACAAGGGAGGCTGCGGCTAGAGAATCGCTTGAGCTCAAGAGTTTGAGATTGCTATGAGCTGTGATGTCGCAGAACTCTACAAGGGCGACATAGTGAGACTATCTCAAAAAATAATAATAATCTTTGTAGGTCCAACACGGTGGCTCACGCCTATAATCCTAGCAGCTCAGAAGTTCCAGATCAACATGAACAAGAGCAGTGACCCTTTCTCTAAAACTAACTGGGTGTTGTGGCGGGCACCTGTAATCCCAGCTGCTTAGGAGGTGGAGGCAAGAGGACCACCTGAGCCCAAGCGTTTGACATTGCTATGAACTATGATGTCACAGCACTTTACCAAGGGCAACAAAATGAGATTCTGTCCCAAAATTTATATATATATATATATTTTTTTTTTCCAGAGACTAGGTCTAGTTAGTAGCTAGAAAAGATAGATCAGGGGCGGCACGTGTGGCTCAGTGGGTAGGGCACCAGCCCCATGTACCAAAGGTGGTGGGTTTGAACCCAGCCCCAGCCAAACTGGAACAAAAAAATAACCAGATGTTGTGGCGGGCGCCTGTAGTCCTAGCTACTTGGGAGGCTAAGCAAGACCTGGAGGTTGCTATGAGCTGTGATACCACCGCACTCTACCAAGGGTGACAAAGGAAGAGTCTGTCTCTAAAAAAAAAGAAAAAGAAAAGACAGGTCAGGGTCTTACTAGAGTTGCTTCTCCACAACTACAGAGTATTTGCTTCTCACTGAATTAGAGTGTGCTGCTTATTAATGTCTCATGGTAAGAGGATGGGAAACTGAGGTAAGAGAGCTCTGAGCAGTGTGGCATTGTGCGTAGTTGGGCCTTAGAGAAAGACTATTACGGCTCAGCACCTGTAGCTCAGCGGCTAGGGTGCTACCCACATACACCAGGGCTGGCGGGATTGAACCCAGCCTGGGTCTGCCAAACAATGACAACTGCAACAAAAAATAGCTAGGCATTGTGGTGGGCGCCTGTAGTCCCAGCTACTTGGGAGGCTGAGGCAAGAGAACCGCTTAAGGCTAAGAGTTTGAGGTTGCTGTGAGCTGTGATGCCACAGCATTCTCCCCAGGGTAGACAGCTTGAGACTGTCTCAAAAAAAAAAAAAAAAGGCTGTCAGGCCATCTGGGTTAGGACAGGATTGTTTTTTCCAAGAGCCTTTGGGTTTTGACAGCTGATGTTTCAGGATGAAAGGAGGGGCCAAATTTAAAATTGACAGCCCCTGATCCTGCAGGACCAAATGAAGCCGAGTCTGAGCTCTGAGCCTACCCTCCAGTCAGTTTTCTCTACATCCCAGACACATAATGATCCTTCTCTGAAAGAGTCCTAGGTGGACGCCTACCCTCTGCATCAAGCCCTAGGCTATACCAAACCTCCTTTCTTCTAGGCTTCCATTTCTTCACTTGACAACTGCAACCCATCTAGACTCTTACATTCTTCTTTAACTTACATCCTCTAAAGTGGTTCTCAGTTTGGTGCCCATAGCTCATCGGTTAGGGCGCAGGCCACATGCACTGGGGCTGGTGGGTTAGAACCCAGCCAGGGCCTGCCAAACAACAATGACAACTACAACAACAACAGACCAGAGAATCACTTGAGCCCAAGAGTTTGAGGTTGCTGTGAGCTATGACGCCATAGCACTCTACCCAGGGCGACAGCTTGAGGCTCTGTCTCAAAAAAAAAAAAAAAAAAATGACAACTGCAACAACAAAATAGCCTGGCTTTGTGGTGGGCACCTGTAGTCCCAGCTACTTGGGAGGCCGAGGCAAGAGAATCACTTAAGCCCCAAATAAAAAAATAAATAAAGTGGTTCTCAACCTTGGATAATTTATCCTCCTGGAGTACATTTGACAATGTCTGGAGATATCTGGTGGAGTACTATGGGCATATAATGGATGGAGACCAGAGACACTCAAAGAATTAACTGCTCTAAAATGTGATTAGTGAGGTTGCTGAGAAACCCTGATCTATAGCAGTGATCCTTCCACCAATAGCATCAGCATCACCTGAGAACTTACTACAAATGCAATTTACTAGAGCCGCTCCGAGATCTACTGATTCCGAAACTTTGGGAGAAAGAAACGTTTAGCAGCCTGTGTTTTAACAAGTTCTGCAAGTAATTTTTTTTTTTTCCTGAGACAGATTCTCACTCTGGCATCTTAACTAGAGTATCATGGCACTATAGCACAAAGCAACTTCAAGTTCTTGGGCTCAAGCAATAGTCTTGCCTCAGTTTTTTATTGTTAGTAGAGACAGGGTCTGGCTTTTTTTTTTTTTTTTGCTTAGCCTGGTCTCAAACTTGTGAGCTCAAGCAATCCACCCACCTTGGCTTACCAAAGTTGCTAGGATTACAGGCATGAGCCACCATGCCCAGCCCACCAACTTTTCATTTGAAAAATTTCAAAGCTAAAATTTAAAAGATTAATATACAGAACATCTGTAATATGTAAAGTTTATGTCTATATTCCACTTAGATTTAATAACTCAGTGGTCTTTTGTATCACATGTGTATGTACATACCTACAAGTTTTTTTGTTTTTGTTTTTCTGAGACAAGGTCTTGCTTTGTTGCCCCAGGGTAGAGTGCAGTGGTTTCACTATAATTCACTACAACCTCAAACTCCTTGGCCTCAAATGATCCTCTTGCACTGGCCTCCCAAACTCTAGGATTCCAGGCATGAGCCATCATGCCCCAACCATGGTGTAGTGTTAGCTCTTTTACAATTTGTCTAGCAGAGCTAAGTGTGATGGTATACACCTATAATCCCAGCTCCCCCAAAAGCTGAAGCAGGAGGATTGCTTGAGCATAGGAGTTTGAGGCTGTATTGAAGTATGAAAGTGCCACTTCACTCCAGCCTGGGCCACAGAGCAACACCTCATTTTTCTTTTTTTAGAGTATAATGGCATCATCTTAGCTCATGGCAACCTCACTCTCTTAGGCTCAAAAGATTCTCTTGCCTCAACCTCCCAAGTAGTTGGGACTATATGATGCCTGGTGAGTTTTTCTATTTTTAGTAGAGATGAGGTCTCACTCTTGCTCAGGCTGGTCTCTTACTCCTGAGCTCAGGCCTCCCAGAGCACTGGGATTATAGGTAAGAGCCACTGCACACAGCCTAAGAAGGCAAATTTACACTGAACAGAAAAAGCAACAGAGCTGTCCACAGCATGGTAAGGAGTTCCTTATCTCTCTGGAGATGCGCAAGTAGAAGCTGGGTGACAGTTTGACAGGAATTCCTGTTAGATTGATTCAGAGAATTAGAACCACTCATCAGAATTCCTAGGGAATATATTAAAAACCCCCATAACCTGTGCAAGGTGCAATAGCTCATGCCTGTAAGTTTAGCACTCTGGGAGGCTGACATGGGAGGATTGCTTGATCACTTGAGCTTAGGAGTTTGAGACCAACCTGGGCAAGAACAAGACCCTGTGTCTACTAAAAATAGAAATAAAAGGGCAGTGCCTGTGGCTCAGTCAGTAGGGCACCGGCCCCATATATCAAGGGGCCCCGGCCAAACTGCAACAAAAAAATAGCTGGGCATTGTGGCAGGCACCCGTAGTCCCAACTACTTGGGAGGCTGAGGCAAGAGAATCACCTGAGCTCAAGAGCTGGAGGTAGCTGTGAGCTGTGATGCCATGACACTCTACCCGAGTGTGATAGAGTGAGACTCAGTCTCTAAAATAATAAAATTTTAAAAAAATATTTAATTAAAAAAAAAAAGAAAAGAAATTAAAAAAAATATTGGGCAGCACCGGTAGCTCAGTGGGTAGGCACATACACCGAGGCTGGTGGGTTTGAACCGGCCTGGGCCAGCTAAAAACAACAATGACAACTACAACAACAACAAAAAAATAGCTAGGTGTTGTGGTGGGTGCCTATAGTCCCAGCTACTTGGGAGGCTGAAGCAAGAGGATCACTCGAACCCAAAAGTTTGAGGTTGCTGTGAGCTGTGATGCCATGGCACTCTACCCAGGGCGACAGCTTGTGACTCTGTCTCAAAAAAAAAAAAAAAAGAAAAAA
>NW_003852579.1:728038-735407 GCF_000181295.1 Otolemur garnettii
TTTTGAGACAGAGTCTCACTCTGTCCCCCTGAATAGAGTGCTATGGCATCATAGCTCACAGCAAGCTGAAACTCATGGGCTTAAGCAATCCTCTTGCCACAGACTCCCGAGTAGCTGGGACTACGGGCGCCCATCGTGACACCCGGTAAGTTTTTCTATTTTTAGTAGAGATGGGGTCTCCCTCTTGCTCAGGCTGGTCTTGAGCAGCTGAGCTTAAGTGATCCACCCACCTTGGCCTCCCAGAATGTTGGATTACAGGCCTGGACTGTGATTCCAAGATGACAGTTATCCTCAGACTCTCAGATAAGTAATCTTAAGATTCTATGAACTGTTTGCTAAGAAGATACACTTAGACGAGGGCCTATGCAAAATGACAAGGGGTAGGAAACCAGCAGGAATGTAAGACCTTCGCCAAGGGGCAGACTTGAGATGACTCCATGTCTTCCTATCCGCCCTGGACAAACCCATTGCAGTGTAATGGGGGCCCGACACAGTATGAGGCTGTTCAGACAGATGCCCTCTTGCCCTCTCCCAACGTCCTCTGCTAAGCTGGCCTGAGGGCAGACTTGAGCTGAAAGTGTATGCAGCTTCCAAGGGCTGGTAAAAGGGAGATTTGTCTCAGCTTTTTGCAGATTCTGTGCTAGACTCTGGACCCCACAGCCCAGATAAGGAGAGCAAATTTTCTATGAACTTTACTGCTGTCAAAGATGGGTAGGATTAGCCTCAGCGAGATGGCTCACGCCTGTAATCCCAGCTCTCGAGGAGGCTGAGGTGGGTGTATTGCCTGAGCTCACAAGCTCAAGACCAGTCCGAGCCAGAGTGAGACTCTGTCTCTAAAAATAGCCAGGTGTTGTGGCAGGTTCCTGTAGTCCCAGCTACTCAGGAGTCTGAGGCAAGAGAATTTTTTTGAGTCCAAAAGGTTGAGGTGGCTGTGAGCTATGATGGCACAGCACTGTACCAAGGGGGACAAAGTGAGACTCTGTCTCAAAACAAAAACAAAAACAAACAAAAAACAAATTTAAAATGGAGATGATAATGATAGTACCTATCTCAAAGGGCTTTTGTTGTTGTTGTTGTTGTTTGTTTGTTTTAGTCTGTCTCACTTTGTTGCCCTTGGTAGAGTGTCTACCAAGAAACTTTTCTGGACCTTGCCCTGTGTCCCCTTTCATCTGGCTGTTCATTGGTATCATTTATTTATTTATTTATTTTTCAAAACAGAGCCTCAAGCTGTTGCCCTGGGTAGAGTGACATGGGATTACAGCTCACACCAACCTCAAACTCCTGGGCTCAAGCCAGTCTCCTGCCTCCACCTCCCAAGTAGCTGGGACCACAGGCACCCGCCACAATGCCCAACTATTTTTTGGTTGCAGCTGTCATTGTTGTTTGGCAAGCCCAGGCTGGATTCAACCCCGTCAGGTGTATGTGGCTGGCACCTTAGCCACTTGAGCCACAAGCACCGAGCGATCATTTATTTTTTTATTTTTTAGAGACAGAGTCTCCCTTTATTGCCCTTGGTAAAGTGTTGTGCTGTCTCAGCTCACAGCAACCTCCAACTCCTGGGCTTAGGCAATTCTCTTGCCTCAGCCTCCCAAGTAGCTGGGACTACAGGCGCCTGCCCAGCTATGTTTTTGTTGCAGTTTGGCGGGGGCCGGGTTTGAACCCACCACCCTCGGTATATGGGGCTGGCGCCTTACTCACTGAGCCACAGGCGCCACCCACATTTGTATCATTTTCAGTAAACCCTCAAACATAAGTAAAGTGCCTTCCTGAGTTCTGTGAACCAGTCTAGCGAATTATCAAACCTGTGAAAGAGGTTATGGGACCCCCAGTTTATAGGCCTTTTGGTCAACAGTATGGACAGAGATTTATGACCAGCATCTGAAATAAAAGCAATTTTTCGAGAGTGAGCCCTTAACTTGTGGGGTCTAACTTTCCGTAGTAGTTAGTGTCAGCATTGAACTGGAGTGTTGGCCACCCAGCTGGTGTGAAGAATTGGTTGGTGTTAGAAAACATCCCAGAGGCTGTAATTAGTGAGCATGTTCAGTCCTCTAACTTCAAAGAGGAGAAAATTATTGGGTTTAACATTCAGCTATTTTATGAGTGAACTTTCTCAGGAGCCTTCAGTGCTTTAACCCACAGGGGACTCATGGTGGGAGATTCATTCACCGACTAGCTTTGGTTTAGGGGAGGAGAGGGACTTCTGACTCCATTAATCTCATTACTTCAGCAGCACCTACCATGCCCCTCTTTAGGGCTGACCAGGACTCTGCCTTCTCACTCAGGAAGCATGGGTTTGTTCTGAATCATCTCTATCCTTCACCCCCTCCCCAAATCCTGCTTCATTTTCCCCACAGTCTTTCGCTGATCCTGGAGTTAGCCATCCTTCATAGTGACTGCTGCAAGTCCTTCCTGAAGCCGTCCCCTGCTCCCACTAAACCACTTGCCAAAGACATTTCCATCTGTTCTTACAGTGGGGTTGCTTTCTCCCTTAGAACCCTGACTTCCAAGTGGTAAAGAGGGCACAAGATGTGCTGGACCCTGAAACTAGGAAAAGGGGAATGATGGCTGTGCAACCATCCATTCACCACACATTTGCTGATTCCTGCCAAGATCTAAATCCTGCAGGAGGCCAGGTGCAAAGGCTCATGCCTATAATCCTAGCACTCTGGAAGATTGAGGGGGAAGGACCTCTTGAGCTCAGGAGCTAAGACCGGCCTAAGCAAAAGCAAGACCCTGTCTCCATTACAAAAAAACCCAAAAACCTAGCCAGGTATTGTGACAGGCACCTGTAGTCCTAGCTACTTGGGAGGCTGATGCAGGAGGATCGCTTGAGCCCAGGAGTTTGAGGTTGCTGTGAGCTAGGTTGATGCCATAGTACTCTTGCAGGGCAACAAAGACTCTATCTCAAAAAAAAAAAAAAAGAATTTGGAGGGGAAATGCATTCTAGTCAGAAAGAACAACATAGACCAGGCTGAGCGCAGTGGCTCACACCTATATGATCCTAGTACTCTGGGAGGCTGAGGTGGGTGGATTGCTTGACCTCACATGTTTGATACCAGCCTGAGCAAGAGCAAGGCCTTGTCTCTAAAAATCGCTGGGCACTGTGGCAGGTGCCTGTAGTCCCAGCTACTTGGGAGCTGAGGCAAGAGGATCACTAGAGCCCAAGAATTTGAGGTTGCTGTGAACTATGATGTCAGGGCACTCCACCTAGGACAATAAAATGAGAATGAAATGGCGTGAAATGAGAGAGAGAGAGAGAGAGAGAGAGTCAAGAGCCTCAAAGGACTGGTCACAGCCTCAGCAGAATCCACTGTTATTGTAAGGATTACACAAGATAATATATGTCAAGAGCCTGCCTCAGAGTAAGCACTCAGTAAATGGTAACTATTATTATATTGTTATTATTGAATTGCACTGTTAGCCTCGCAGAGGGAACTGGCAGAGATTCCATCTGGGAAGAGGCCCTGCAGAGGATCTGTTAGCCAATGTTACATCTGGGCTGAGCTTTATTCTTTTGTGGGACTCTTTGGAGAATCTGATGAAAGCTGTGGACCCTTTCCCCAGAGAAAGGCACATCTGTTCACATGACGCTTTGCATATTGTCTCAGGGACTTCATAGACTCCTGGAAGCCTGTCTAGTCATAGAACTTGGTTGGACACAGCTGTTATTTGCCAAGCATGGCTGAGAAAAGTTCCCACTATTACCTCAGTATATTATTCCAAGGGAACCTCAGCTCATGTGTGATATTCAACTCTGAGAATATCCTGTGTGTTTTATTATTTTATTTTATTTTATGAGACAGAGTCTCCCTCTGTTACTCTGGGTAGAGTGCTGTGGCGTCATAGCTCACAGCAACCTCAAACTCCTAGGTTCAAGTGATCTTGCCTCAGCCTCCTGAGTAGCTGGGGCTACAGGTGCGCACCACCACACCTGGCTAATTTTTCTATTTTTAGTAGAGATGGGGTCTTACTCTTGTTCAAGCTGGTCTCAGAACTCCAGAGTTCAGACGCTCCTCCAGCTTCCCAGAGTGCTAGGATTATAGGCATGAACCACCTGGCCTGGCCTGTGTTTACTTGTCTTAAGCCCTCACTGGACTGTGTGCTCAGTGAGAAAAGAGACTTGGGTTCATTCTCTTATTTCCAGTGGAGGATACCAGCACATGGCAGGTATTTCATAAATATTAGGTAGAAAGTATGGCTTACTGAATTTAATGACAGATCAGTTGTCATTGTAGGGAAGCCTAGAGGATGACCTAGGAATTTCCACTCGTGTGATGGTAACCACCAAAGTGAATATAGGAAGTTAGGAGTGGGATAAAGATGATTAAATGTGTCCAGTTTGAGTGCTTTGGGGGTGCCTTGGAGAAGACAGTCTTTTGCTAGCAAATCCTTCTGATTCCCTCCCCACTGCGGCCCAGGTGAGGGGCAGACCTCTGCAGTCATCCATCTTGCTGGCATGCTCTTCGGAGCTTGTCTGTTCCCTGGGTTGTGAAACTTCATGGATCTGCAACAGTGCTGCAGGTCTCCTCTCTGGCTCCCAAAGCCTCTAGGAGTGGTTTTACAGTCAGGGCTCAATAAATGCCAGTGGAAGGAAAGAAGGAAGAAGGAAACTGAGGCCACACACTTAAGAGGGAGGCTGGGATGAGGAGCAAATCTGGGCATGCAAATGCAAATGGAAGTTCCAGTTGGAACCCCAGACCCTGGAAACAGGGTGGGCCAAGGAGTGCTCCAGTGTCCTCAGGAGGCCAGGCACCCTCCGCCTGACACTGAGACTTTATTGTTCTTACTTTGTTCACGAGAAAACTGAGGTCCAGAGAGGTCACGCGATTTGCCCAAGGTCACACAGCCAGTGAGCAGAGAAATAGAGATTTGATCCAGAGCAGTCAGTACCCAAGCCTGCACTCTTCCCAGGGCACTCCCTGCCTCTCCTCCACCCTCCACCTCCTTGCCCCTTCTCCCCACCCTCCAGCTACTGCCCCGCCCCACTCTTCCCCTGCACTTCCCTCCCCTCCCTCCTCTCGGTGGCGGCCGCGGAGCCACGTGGTGGGGCCGGGAAGCTGCGGCGGCCGAGTGCCCGGGCTGCTGCCCCAGCTGGGCAGTGCTGCTGTGCGCCGCGCCGCGCTCGGTGCCCGCTCTCCCCGCCCTGCGCTCCCCGCCAGCCGCCCCGGGGCAGGAGGCGCGCCTGACGGCCGGCCCGCCAGACAAAGGAGGCGCGGCGCGGCGGAGCCAGCGCGGGCGGACGGACCATGGACTCAGAGCGCGGCCGGCCGGCCCCAGCCCTGGGGACCTGCCGCTTCCGAGCCCGGCCCTAGGCTCCCGGCCCCGCCGCCCGGGGCGCCCAGAGGGGAGGACGCGGCGCCCGCCCCGCGCGGAAGAGGCGGCGGCTGCTGAGCGAAAGGGGTCGCCTGGGCGGGCGGCCCCTGCGGCCCCCGGAGCCATGGGCAAGTGCAGTGGGCGCTGCACGCTTGTCGCTTTCTGCTGCCTGCAGCTGGTGAGCGCCACGCGCCCGGCGATCGGGGCAGGGTGGGGCACGGCGGGGCGCGGTCCCGGGGCGTGCGAGTGGGGTGTGTGTCTTAGTGTGTGTGTGGTGCGAGTGCCCGCGTAGGGGGTGGCCTGGAGTCACTGAGCACCGGGCGGAGCCTGCTCTGCTGGCCGGGCTGTCTCTTTGTGTGCGCTTCTCCCCGCTGTACCCGACGCTCCCCAGGTCCCTGAGTGCGTCCTGTGCGCGAGTCCCCCTGCCTGCTGGACGGACGCCTGGGGCGCTACGCGTCTGACCCACTCTGTACGAGTGGCCTCCTGTCGCGGGATGCGCTTTGGGACTGTGGCTCTCTAGGACTGGGGGTGTGTCTGGGGCAGGTCTGTGGATCCGCTGAGGTCCCTGCCGTGGGTTTCCCTCTAGATCGCTGGTTTGCTTGGGTCTTCCTCGGGTCTCCGGTCTCCGCCCCAGTGTGAGTGTTTCTCACAAAGTCTGTGCCCCTGTCTCTTTCTCGGTTTCTCTTTGGTGTGCCTCTAGACCTCTGACCATTGCTGGTCCATATTCAATCTGTGTGTGCTGGGATCTTAAAGACTCCAAAAGTGCTCAACCCTCCTTTGTGCTATTTCTCCCTCCCTTTACCCTGCTTGGCTGGGCAGTCCAGAGAATAGCAAGCCACCTCTCAGGAGCCGGTCACGAGGAGCTGCCAGGTCCTGACCCAGCCTGGATCACCCTGCCTGCTCTGGTCTGGCCACTGTGGCCATGGATGTTCCATCAGTCATCAGAGTCACCAGGGCAGCTTCTCTGCCAGGGCTGGCACCAAAGGGGAGACACTTGGGTGCCCTGGGTAGGCAGGGTCAATACATCTAAGGACACTGTGCGTAGCCGCAGCAGGAGGCCTTATCCCAGGAAGGCAGGAGAAGTGAATTTGGGGGCTGAGGGGAGCCACCTCTACCTTTCAAGTCAGGCCAGGCAGGTGAAGGAGAGGTCAGGGTTCTCCCGCCTGCCCTAGAGCTGAGGGTCAACACTACAGGGTAGAAACTGTTTCTCTTCTGGACAGAAGCGCATGGGAAACTCCATGGTAACGCTCAGGTCCAAGTATGAGTGGGGACAGCCTGTGCCTCGCTCATGCTGGACTCCTCGCTCTAGGTCTCCATTCTTGCCTGCATCCGTCGCCTCCTCCCATCACAGGTGCCAACAACAATGCAGAGTGAAGCTTTGAGCCTGGATGTGCAGACCTCCTCATTCATCTTGCTTCTGTCCTCTTGGGGACACCAGCTCCAATCCTGCTATCCACAGACTTAGCCTACTGGGCAGTGGTAAAAATAGCCCCAGCTCTGAAGATGGTAGCTTTGCTGCCAGCACAGGGAGACTGGGCAAGTGACTTCCCCTCACTGGGCTGCCTCAGTCTGCTTGTCTATAAAATGTTCATCCCTGAGGACTGCAGAGGGGATTAATTAAGAGCAGGTAGAATGGAACCTCCAGAAGGGTAGAGGTTGTCTGTCTTGTTCCCTGCTAAATCCCTAGCAGCTGAAGCAGTGCCTGACACTCCATTAATATTTGTAAAATAAATGAATGAATCAGTTACTTGGCAACTCTTAGCTCACACTGGAAACACCCTCCTTTATCTATACTGAGGAAGGTAAAATGCCAAGAAATGTTAAAAGATTTCAGAAAATTCGGTTTCTGTGTTTGTTAATTCTTTAATTTTATTTTATTATTCTTTATTATCTTTTAATTTTTATTTATTTATTAATTTCTTGAGGCAGAGTCCCACTTTGTTGCCCTCGGTAGAGTGCCATGGCATCATAGCTCATAGCAACCCCAAACTCTTGGCCTCAGGCTCGGCGCCTGTGGCTCAAGCGGCTAAGGCGCCAGCCACATACACCTAAGGTG
>NW_003852579.1:738975-741570 GCF_000181295.1 Otolemur garnettii
AAAAAAAAAAAAAAAGGGTTGCAGCATTAGGAGGCATTAGGAAGGTGGAGAACCACTGACTTAGAGGCTTTCCCCACCATTAGAGGTTGTGGAGTTGGATTCCGGTTCTGCCATGTCCTAGCTAGGCGCCTTTGGGCAGCTTGTGATAGTGGCATGAGATCATTTGTGAGGTACCACAGGGAGGGACTTGAAAACTGGTCTTTTGGCTCTGTCACTGTCTGGGCTGATAGCACAGTGGGTCCCTCCAGCTGACACTAATCCCCAGGAGCCCCTGTTACCTGGCAGCTTCCATAATGTGTTCCCTGGATGTTGGAATTCACTAGCCTGAGGGGAGAAGGGAGTTAAAAATGTCTTTCAGCTGAAAATGTAACAGGGGGAACTGTATTGTTTTTCTTTTTCCAATGGAATTTGATCACTACAATAAAGCAAGCCAGTTCTAAACACTTTTCTGTAGTTGAGATAGACTTGGATAGATTTGCTTTGGGTGAGGAATTGGGGTATGAGAATGTTATAGGGGTGAGGAGAAGCAGGTAAAGACTGCCTTTCAAATAGACAGGTGCAAGATAGGCTCTGATGGGACAGACCTGGGTTCTAGTCCCAGGTCTATCACTTCCTAGCTGTGTGATCTTGGGCAAGTTGCTTACCCTGTCTGAGCCACAGTTTTGTCATCTATCTGTTAAATAGAGATGATACAAACAATTCCTAATTCTTAGGGTTGTTGTGAGAATTAAACCCATGTAAGGAATTTAGCATTGTACTATGTATAGAGTGAGTACTCAAAAAATTACAGCTTTTTATTATTATCTTGATTCATATCATGGGATGTTTCCCTGGAATTATTGCCCAAACATATCCAAGTCCCCCCTGCACTGTCCTTTGTGGGAGGAGGCAGATAGCTGATCACTTAGCTGAGGGCCAAGAGGCCAGATTCAAGCTCAGCTTTGCCATTGCCATCCTGCCAGTTTGGACAAGTCTCGTCTCTATTCTTGGTTTTTCCATCTGTAAAATGGGAAGAATCACTGGTTCACTGGGATCCTGCCAGCTCTGCCTGCGTGTGATTCAAGGATGATATCTGGGCTGGGGGTGGAGATTTTGTTATATCTTGGTCTGGTTCTGTTCTGTAGTTTGTGGAGTTCCTTGTTTTCCCGGCTTCTATTTGGTATATCATCTTGACAGCATGGTTAATACTGGTCACTCCCTAATTTTTATTCCTTTGCCTTTTTCCTCCTCTGTCCAGACCCTGCTCTTCCTTCCTATTCCACCTCTTTCCTGAGGCCTCACAGGCCCCTGTATTCTTCCTGGAAGGGGATGAACCGGGGAGGTTTGCCCTAGGGAGTCATCGTCAATTTCTTCATCATCATTATCACTCCCATTTTAGGAGTCCTGTGCTAAGCGTTTTATGTGCATTACCTCATTTAACCAAATGAGCATACATATGTAGCACACTTGGCAATGTGCCTCGTACATGTTAAACGATCAATAAACGTTAGCTATTTCACTGTTTTTATCCTTCTTATTATTGTAATTCCACATAATGGGGTAGATGTGTTTATTTTCCCCTTTTTCGGATGAGGAAATTGAGGCTCAGAGGGGTAATGAGGTTGCCCATCAGTGACAGAATCAGGATGTGAACGCTCTTCTGCCAGCAGAGCCACCCTCTCAGCCCTGTGCCACTCCGCTGCTCACATTTAATTGGGCTGTGACCTCAGACAGGTGCAAGCCTCAGTTTCCTCATATGGAAATGGTAATATTTCAATAGGCTCATGCATAGTACTTGGTACTGTGAGCCAGTAAGCACTCAGTAATCTGTCACTGCCATGGCTGCTCGTGTCCCAACTCTGTGTGACCTTGGGACACATGCTTCTGCTCCTCCTGCCCCAGTTTCTTCCTTTGCGAAAGAGGAAGCGTCATCCCTACCTCTCAGAGTTGTAGAAACGGTTTCCTTAGCCAGGTGCCAGGTAGCTATGCAGAAAAACAGTGGTTTTATTCTTTTCTCTTTGTAGAAAGCTCTTTGCACTCTGGAAGGTGGTGGGTGAGGGGGAAAATACGTAGCTTCCAGCTGAGCTGCGAGTAATGGTGTGAAACATGGTCAACCTGATTGATGTCGTTATTAGCAATAGTGATGGCGAAGACCAGAGGGAGATGGGCTCCTGTGGGGCCTGTGCTCTGAAGCAGCTGCCTCTGTCAGCTCAGGCTCCCTCTGCTCTAGGGGGCTTGAGGCCCTTGGGCCAGTCAGAAGGATGAAATTTTAGGGGCCACTGGCCCCTTTCATTCCTCAGCTGCCTTTGGACAGGGTAGAGCTGGGATGATCAGCTCCCTTTTACAGCCCTCGAGGCCCTTAGAGGGTGGGCAGAGTAGGAAGAGTGGAAGAGAGGGTCTCTGGGGGGCCTGGGGAAGGCCCTGCTTCTGCTCTTCTGTAACCGGGCATTGTGGTGGGCGCCTGTAGTCCCAGTTCCTCGGGAGGCTGAAGCAAGAGAATTGCTTAAGCCCAGGAGAAAGCCCAAGAATTGGAGGTTGCTGTGAGCTGTGATGCTACGGCACTCTGGCACTCTACCTTGCAGGGCAACAGCTTGAGATTCTGTCTCAAAAAAAAAA
>NW_003852579.1:741764-743227 GCF_000181295.1 Otolemur garnettii
CCCCCTGGATGAGGGGCTCTTTTACAAATGGAACTTTACCCTAGAAGTAAGACTCTTGGGCTCAAGCGACCCTCTTTCCTCAGCTTCCCAAGCAGCTGGGAGTATGGGCACCTGCCACAACACCTGGCTAGTATTTCCTATTTTTAGTAGAGATGGGGTCTCAGTCTTGCTCAGGCCCAGAGTGCTATGATTACAGGCGTGAGCCACCATGCCAGCCATACATTCCAAGTCTTAGTTTTGTTTTGTTTTTGAGACAGAGTCTCACTTTGTTGCCCTTAGTAGAGTATCATGGCGAGGAGTATCACAGCTCACAGCAACCTCCAGCTCTTGAGCTTAGATGATTCTTTTTTTTTTTTTGGAGACAGAGCCTCAAACTGTCGCCCTGGGTAGAGTGCCATGGCATCACAGCTCACAGCAACCTCCAACTCCTGGGCTCAAGCGAGTCTCCTGCTTCCACCTCCCAAGTAGCTGGGACTACAGGCGCCTACCACAACGCCTGGCTATTTTTTGGTTGCAGCCATCATTGTTTGGCAGACAGGCTGGATTCAAACCCGCCAGCTCAGGTGTACATAGCTGGCACCTTAGCCTCTTGAGCCACAGGCCCCAAGCCAAGGCTTAGGTGATTCTCTTGCCTCAGCCTCTGGGAGTAGTTGGGACTATAGGCGCCCGCCACAATGCTCGACTATTTTTTGCTGCAGTTTGGCCAGGGCTGGGTTCGAACCCGCCATTCTCGGTATATGGGGCTTGGTGCCCTACCCACTGAGCCACAGGTGCCACCCATGGTCTTAGTTTCTTTATGTGGAAAATACGGGGTTCAATGGGACATTATGATAATTTCCTTTTGTTTGGTGTCTGGTATAAGCCAGGCGCTGTGCTAGGCACTTTATATAACTTGTCCTTCATTGCTCTCTGTCTTATCCAAAGCCACATAATTAGTTACTGAATGAGGATTCTGTCCCTCCATGGCTTCTAGCCTGTACACCCCCTTGCTTCCCCTGAGGGTTGGGGGATGCTGGAGTGGAAGCAGGTGGAGGAAGCCAAATTTTTTCTTAGCCTCAAGGGGTTGTTCCCAGATGCCAGATATTCTGAGCTGCTTATTCAAGTGCCCCCTCCCCATTTCTGTCCACCCCAAGCTCTATGTGGGGCTTAAGAGATCTGTGATACAGATTGAGAAAAAGTTACCCAGGGAAGAAACTAACCTGTTTCTTAACTGATCAGTCCTCTTAACAACTCTATGAGATAGGTGTGGGGTTTTGTCTATTCTTTTTTTTTTTTTTTTTGAGACACAGTCTCACTCTGTGCCCCTAATTAGAGTGCTATTGAATCATAGCTAATAGCAACTTCAAACTCTTGGGCTTAAGCAATTTTCTTGCCTCAGCCTCCCAAGCAGCTGGGACCAGAGGCGCCAGTCACAATGCCTGGCTATTTTTTTCTTTTTTGTTGTTGCAGTTCTCATTGCTGTC
>NW_003852579.1:744654-752545 GCF_000181295.1 Otolemur garnettii
TGCCCACGGAGCCACAGATGCTGCCCAGGGTTCATACTCCTAAATGCCCAGGAGATGAGACTGCAGGTTCTACAAATCTGAGCACTGTGGGGTAGGAAATGGGATGAGTTCACCTTTCTCAACTAGCAGAAGGCCATGCTGGACCTTGGTTTCTCTTCCATAAAATGGGAATACTAATAGTGCCCAGCACATTTGGACTATAACGAAGGTGACCTGAGATAATGCAGGGATAGCTGTGGGCTCAGGGCCTGCCACTCACAAAGAGGGAGTGTGAGAGGACAGTGTGGCCCTCTCTGGGCCTCTGTAGGAGGAGAAGGTTGGACTTACCATCTCAAAGGACCCTTGAGCTGTCAATCAGTAATAAATTCTCTGTCTTCCCAGGTGGAAATCAGAGTTGCTACCATGACCCACATTGCTACAGGCAGCGGTGACTGATGGATTATCAGGGTCTGGGGACAAGAGGGCACTTCTGCCTCTGATAGCCTGTTCAGGGCTTTACAGCTGGGTGTCAGGTTGTCAGGGACTCTGGGGACCTCATCTTTCCTCTGTCTATACATACGAGTATGAGTCTCTGCACTGTCCCTGTCCCAAGTGCTTATGGTTCTTATTTTTTTGTTTTGTTTTTAGTGTAAAATCAAGTCTCAGACCACAGAGATTCAGAACCGGGTGGTTCTGACCTATCACTAACCCCTGGCCTACCACATATGAGATTCCAGAACTCCAAAAACACTAATTCTATTGGATCAGAGAGTCAGAATTGCCACTAGTTAACTCTACCCAGAATTGAATTCAGCAGATAATTATGAAGCACCCACAAAGTTCCAGGCACAGTTCTAGGTGCTGAGTTACCTTAGGGAATGAAATACATGTGCAGCTGCAAGTCAGAATCCTAGAGTCCTGGTACTCACTTGCTGTGCAGCTTAGAGCTGGCCCTGGCCCTCACTGACCCTGTTTTTCAAACCCAGTCCCTGAAGTGGGAAACGGTGGGAGGAGGGTGTTGTACTCTGCCAGTGGTTTTCAGACTCTACAAAGGCTCTGCATGGGTGGGGGCTGATAACCATGTGGTGAGTTCCCTGTCCCTGGCAGTTATTAAGAATTTAGGTATGGGCTCGGCTCCTGTGGCTCTAGTGGCTAAGGCGCCAGCCATATACACCTAAGGTGGCGGGTTCAAATCCAGCCCAGGCCTGCCAAACAATGACAGTTGCAACCAAAAAATAGCCGGGCATTGTGGTGGGTGCCTGTAGTCCCAGCTACTTGGGAGGCTGAGGCAGGAGACTCGCTTGAGCCCAGGAGTTGGAGGTTGCTGTGAGCTGTGATGCCACGGCACTCTACCCAGGGGGGACAGCTTGAGGCTCTGTCTCAAAAAAAAAAAAGAATTTAGGTATATATGGGAGTGCCCGTAGCACAGTGGTTAGGATGCTAACCACATGCTTTGGGGATGGTGGGTTTGAACCCGACCCAGACATGCCAAACAAAAAAATAATTTAATATAGGGTGTGGGGCACAGTAGCTCACACCTGCAATCCTAGAAGTCTGGAAGGCTGAAGCCAGAGGATCCTTTGAGTTCAGGAGTTCAAGACCAGCCTGAACAAGAGAGACATTCCCATCTCTACTAAAAATAGAAAAAATAGCCTGGTGTTGTGGCGGGCATCTATAGTCCTAGCTACTCAAGAGGCTGAATCAGGAGGATCCCTTGAACTCTCAGGAGTTTGAAATTGCTGTGAGCTAGGCTGAAACCACAGCACTCTAGCCTGGGCAACAGAATGAGACTCTATCTCCGAAAAAAAAGAACTTAGGTATAGGATGATGACTACTTGGACATTTGATGGATCTAGTGATGACCCAGGTCCCTAAGAACCACACTTGATGCTGGTTTTAAGTCCTGAGGGGACAGTGCCAATAGTATACAATGGTATATCGATTATGAATAATGAAAATATGAACACTTTTGTGCTCTTAGTATGTCCCTTTGTCTCAAGCATACTCCTTCCTGCCCCCATCTCAAATCCCAGGGCCTGATGAGCTCTGGCACAGGATGGAGTGGAATTGAGAGTCTGCGGCCTTTTACCCCTTGCCTGCTCTGGCCATCGCTGGCCCTACAAGGGCAAAGATTCTGAAATTTCTGGCCAAAAGTTGGCTCCTTAGCCTTTTGGAGGTGGGGGCAGGAGGGAGGTTCTGCAGCCCCAGCCTGAACCAGAGATGTGGGTTTTCAATTACACAATTAAATGCACAATTAGGCATAATTACCAGTGCTCAGAGCCCGAGACTGCTCATAATAGGCGTGTAATCTACTGCAGCCTCTGTTTATACTACTCAGTGCGCTCCCTAATGATGCCAGGATGCCTTTACACTGCACCGTTGCCATGGAGACAAGCCCGCCACCACTGCCACCACCATGCAAAGCTGACAAATGGTGTTCTGGTCCCGGACCCTTGGATTGTTTTTGAGGTCTCTGCAGCCAGCTGTGGAGTAGAAGGGCCAGCCAGATGGGCCCAGAAGGCAGGTCAGCTCTCCCTGTCCTATGACCCACTCCACAGGTTCAAGCCAGGCTTGGAGCCACCAGTGAGGGTCGGGGAGGGCAGCATCAGCCCCTCTCCCCCAGAGTCCTCAGGCCATGAGCAGGACAGGGGTTGCAAAAGGTCTTAGGGTTATCCATTCATGCCTTTGATCTCTGGACAGGGGGCCCTGGCTACAGCTGGTTTCTAGATAAGCCTGGCTCTGCAGTGAACTGTCTCTGTGACCTTGGGCAAGTCCTTGCCCCTCTCTGAGGCTGTGTTTCCCCATATATAAAATGGACTGCAGGGTCTCTGCATGTGGTGTAGTCTAATAGAGAAGATTGATCGAACACTTCCAACCTGCCTCCTACTGTTGTAACTGCTTCCCTGAAGTAGCTCTTTCATCCTTATCATACCCCTGTGTGGTGGGTGCAATTATTATCCCTGTTTTACTGAAGCTAAGTCTGAGGCTGGGAGCAGTTACACCAGGCAGTAGCAGAGCTGAGAAACAAACGCAGCCCCCCAGCCCTGGCTCTTTTTTTTTTTTTTTTTTTTTTGAGACAGAGTCTCATTCTACTCATTCTATCCCTTTGGGTCAATTGCCTTGGTGTTGTAGCTCACAGCGACCTCAAACTCTTGGAGCTTGAGCAGCCTTCCTGCCTCAGCCTCCTGAATAGCTGGAAATATGGATGCCTGCCACCATGTCCAGCTAATTTTTCTATTTTTATTAGCGATGAGGTCTTACTCTCACTTAGGCTGGTCTCTAACTTACGGGATCCTCCCGCCTCAGCCTCCCAGCATGCTAGGATTACAGGCGAGAGGCACCACGACCAGCCCCAGGCCCTGCTCTTAAGCCCTGTGCCACATGGAATCATGTGTGCCATCTCCTGTCATCTGTACAACAGCCCCAGAGGTGGAAATTTGTCATCCTCATTGCCATTTACTCAATGAGGATGGCTGAGGCTCAGAGGAGTGAAGTGATTTGCCCAAAGTCACACAGCAAGACAGCAGCAGCAGCAACCAGTATGGTCTGGCTGATGTCAAAAGCCAGGATTCCTATCTTTGGCTTCTCGGTGGAAGTCACAGAAGGGTAGACAGATTTTTGTCCAGATTGGCCTGCCCCCAGCCTCTGTGGAGGCAAGGAGTCCCAGGGTACTTGACTTTGACCTTGAAGGAAATTTTGGTCTGATTCTTCCTCCATTAGCCCCCTCCACTTTGATCACTAGAAGTAGGACCTATTTTTATACTCATTTTTCTTTCTGGTCCATTTCTCTGTAATTCAGCACATTATGTGTGGATACCTACTATGTGCATATCCCTGGACATACAGATGGATAAAACATAATGGGTTTGAGTCCTGCTGCTTAATGCATGATATTGGGCAAGTTGCTCGACCTCTTTATACCTTAGTTTCTTCATCTGTAATGAAAGTGACAGTCTATACCTTGCAGGGTTGTTGGCAACATTAGCAATAACAACTATCACTTATCAAATGGTTACTACGTGCCAGGCACTTGACTATGGCCATTACATGCCCAGGGCGAGCCTCTATAACATGTAATCTGTCATTCCCTTTTAACAAGTGAAGCAGTTCAAGACTCTTGAAGTGTAAAGTACCATCCCTGGGGCCATCTAGCTGGTGAGTGGCACAGTAGGCATCTGAGTCCAGACCCCATCAGGTGGCCCACTGGATACCTGCACTTGTTGCTCACACAAATATGGTGACCCTCCTACCACTTGGTTAGAACCTCTGGCCAGTGTCTCTTAGAGAATGAGGCCTTGGAACAGAGTGCACTCTGGAGGGGGCAGTGCCCACCTGGCATAGCTCTGGACTCTGTCTAGATAGACACTTCCCCACTGATTTTCTAAAATCTGGGCGTTCTTGGCTCGGCACTTGTAGCTCAGTGGTTAGGGTGCCGGCCACATATACTGGGGCTGGAGGGTTCAGACCTGGTCTGGGCCTGCTAAATAAAAACTACAGAACAAAAAAACAGCTGGGCGTTGTGGCAGGCGCCTGTACTCCCAGCTACTTGGGAGGCTGAGGCAAGAGAATCACTTAAGCCCAAGAGTTTGAGGTTGCTGTGAGCTATGACGCCACAGCACTCTACCGGGGGCAACAAAATGATACTCTGTCTCAATAAAATAAAATAAAGTCTGGGCATTCTGAGGGGGGCTATCAGACATCCCCTCCACCCTCGTACTGCATGGCTGGGACACCTGAAGCCCAGAAATGGTCTTTGACTTGCCCAAGACCACAGTGCAAGTGAGAGGTAGAGTGGGGCCTAGGACAGGAAGCCGATTTAAGACACTTTAACATTACCATCCCTTTACCCAAACTGGTCTGTTGGGAAGAGGTTTGGAGGTTTGCTTCTGTGCCATGGTTCCATGTAGGAATTTTCAACTTACAGTGAGAGTGTCGAAGTACAGAATGCATTTTCGACTTAGATGGGCTCACTGGGACTTGGCCCCATTGGACGTGGAAGAGCATCTGTATTCAGAACTTGCATGCTGCTGCATGCCCAAGCATTTGTGGGGCAGACACTGGCACGTAGAGATTTGTGGATCAATAAACATCCCTTCCCGCTTCCTCCCTCTTCATTTATTCATGAACTCTGAACTCCTTGGCTCCAGAGAAACTGCCTGGAAGAAAGCAATTAGAGCATAATTAGAACCACTCCTATCGTCAGCTCTCAGCGGCAGCAAAGGGGGGCTGCTAGGGGGTGGGGGGTGGCCCCAAACCTCAAAGCTGCCCATTCAGCTCTTGCTCACCGCCCCCTAAAGCTCAGCTTTTCTAGAGTTCTGGACACTGGAACACCCCAGTCAGTGAATGAGGACCTCATCCCTGGAGGCATTCAAGCCCTTGGTAGGACTAGTCTGCCCTCCATGTTGAGTTAGAGCAGATGATCTCCACGCGGAGCTTCTTGGGTGCTCTGGCCAGGGACTGGGCCAGGCGTCCTAGGGAAACTGGGAAGCATAACAAGGCTTTTGCTTTCCAGAAAACATCCGTTTAGCCCATTGTGGTGTATGAAGTCAAGGACAATAGGAAATGTAAATTACCTGGAGGAAGCAATTTACTAGGCTGGCTCCATTCATTGCCAAATGATTAATAGTAATAATAACAGCACCCGCAATCAGTGTTTATGGGGCATTTCTGAGCCCAGAGCTGCGGACACCAGCAAGGAGAAGAAGGCACTTACAAGTGGGCCTTCCTTCCTCCTTGAGGAGCAGGAGGACATGATATAGGGAGGTGCCACAGACACTTGCCCTTGTGGTGGCCCTAGGAGGCAGACATTATCATAAGGGTATTGTCTCCAATGTACAGATGAGGAAACTAAGGCTTAAGAAGTGACAGCCTGAACTAACACAGTATTGGTGCAGGACTCCTCCTACCCAGGCCTTCCAGACTCCTTGAACTTTGCTCTTTACCAGGTTTGAGGGTGTGGTTTGCTCTCTCTTGCTTTCTGCTGTCCAAAGCTTCCTCTTTGGGGGTCTTCGAGAAGCTGTGTGATGTGTGCTCTTCTGCGGCCATCTCCTTATGAAGGGAGTGCCCGAGTCTTCCTACTCCTGTCTCTCACTCTGAGAGAGGGTGAAGAGAGACAGAAGAGGCCGGGCACAGTGGCTTACAGGCGTTGGAGCTCAGGAGTGCCACACCAGCCTGAGCAAGAGCGGGACCCCATCTCTACTAAAATAGAAAAACTAGCTGCGTGTAGTGGCACATACCTGTAGTCCCAGCTATTCAGGAGGCTGAGGCAAGAGGATTGCTTGAGCCTAAGAGTCTGAGGTTGCTGTGAGCTATGACACCATAGCGCTCTACCCTGGGTGACAGGGTGAGATTGTTGTCTCAAAACAAAAAAAGAAAAATGAGACAGAGAGAGATGGAAGAGCCTCACCACTGGTCTTGATCACCACCCTAGAACGGCCGCTGCTGCCATACCCTGTTTTAGCAAAGGAAGGAAAAGACCTGGCAGAGGAGATTCTCTGGCCTCTTGAAGGGAGGTCACCACAGATAAAGAAGCCCATGCTGTAACCAGGGAGATGGCCCTCCACCCCTTAGGCTATGACAGGGAGGGTGTGGCTCATGATGGGAAAGGGAGGAAACTGCCACCTGCGGTCTAAATGGCCAGCGGAGGGGATGATGGGCTGGTGGGGTCAGAGAGGAGCTTGGGGCTGTAAGGTCAGAGTGCTCCCTCTAGGGAATAGGGATGAGGTGCCTGGGGACAGCCAGGCTTTCTTCTTCCCTTATCCTGCCCCACCTGAGGGGAGGTTGCCATGACAGCCAGCTCCCATCACTGACCCCTCTGTAGGGCCCTGGCCCCTTTATCCAAATGACAGGTGGTCACTCTGGCAACAGACTCTGTGCCCAGCAGGGGTCTCTAACTTCCCAGTGATTGCTTCCCTTTCACACGTGAAGGTAGATTGTTCTGTCTCTATAGAGGAGAGGGTCCGTGTCAGGCTGATTTTCAGATGTGGGCCTTTTAACAGCCCCTCACCTGACCGCCTTGGGTGCATCATAATACAGTACAATTCTAATCCTGCCTCCCTTCTGTTGAAAATCTGCCCATGAATCTCAAACTTTGACACACATCAGAATCACTCGGAGGGCTGGTTATGAGACAAATATCTCGTCCCCACCCCCAGTTTTTGATTGAGTTGGCCTGGGCTGGGACCCAACAATTTGCTTTTCCAGCAAGTTCCAAGGACCCCACACAGAGAATCACTGGTCCAGGCCAGTGGGCCTTGGAAGTCTACCCAGGCCTGCCTGCCCTCCCTCCTTACCACCTCCATGTCCCCAAACTAAGGCCACATGAACCTAGGCACCCTGGGTCCTGTCCCCCCTTTATCTCCATAGGATATATAGGCTGGCCAACCCATCATTTCCTCCTTAGAGGGTCTCTGTACTCCCTCACCACACAGTGACTTCTTCCTCTGGGCACTGACTCCTTGTCCCCACCACCTCCGTCAGAGCTGGTATTATGCTATTGTGATTCTGCTCCTCTTTCCACGTCAAATCCCTCTGCCTAGACTGTGAGCTCCTTAAGGCCTAGAAAAGTGTCTGAGAGTGGCACTGACTATGGCCCTTAGAGGGTACCCAATGAACATGGGATGCTTGAATGAACCCCAAGAGCAGGTGAAAGGCCCCAGTAAATAACCACAAAGCTCCATGATTGATTTAGCCAGGCAGATAATCTCTGGGTGCTCACTCTGTGCCAGGCGCTGTGCTAGGTGCAGGACTCAGATGCCATCAGTGATCATGTTGGGACATGTACAGTGAGAGCTACACAAGAAAGGAAGATAGTAAAGAATCTGAGTGTGCGGGGCGGCACCTGTGGCTCAAAAGGGTAGGGCACCGGTCCCATATGCTGGAGGTTGTGGGTTCAAACCCAGCTCCAGCCAAA
>NW_003852579.1:753908-755807 GCF_000181295.1 Otolemur garnettii
GCTTGAGCCCAGGAGTTGGAGGTTGCTGTGAGCTGTGATGCCACACCACTCTACCCAGGGTGACAGCTTGAGGCTCTGTCTCAAAAAAAAAAGAATTTAGTCTAGACATGGTGGCTCATGCCTATAATCCCAGCACTCTGAGGAGGCTGAGGCAGGAGGATTGGTTGAGCTCAACAGTTCGAGATCAACCTAAGAGTGAAATACTGTCTCCACTAAAAAAATAGAAAAATTAGCCAGGCATTATGACCAGTGCCTGTAGTCCCAGCTACTTAGGAGGCTGAGGCAGGAGGATTGCTTGACCTGAGGAGTTTGAGGTTTCTGTGAGCTGGGCTGAGGCCACAGCACTCTAGCCTAAATGACACAGTAAATCTCTGTCTAAAAAAAAAAAAAAAAAAATTTGTAAGCTAAAGGGCAAGTGCAGTGGCTCACTTCTATAATCCTAGCACTCTGGGAGGCTGAGGTGGGAGGATCTCTTGGCTCAGGAGTTCAAGACCAGCCTGAACAAAATCAAGACCCCTGTCTCTACTAAAAGTAAAAAAATTAGCTGGATGCAGTGGTGTGCATCTGTAGTCCCAGCAACTCAGGTGGCTGAGGCCGGAAAATTGCTTGAACCCAGGAGTATGAGGTTGGTTGGAGCTAGCCTGGGGCAACAGAGTGAGACTGTCTCAAAAAAAATTTTTTTTTGTCAGCGTAGTTTATAACTCAAACATTTAGGTACATGGTGTGTAGGCCTCAATTGGTACCCTTGCACTGGTCCTGAGGGTCCCCATATGTTAGAGAAGGGTCTGGACTTGGGGATGGGATGCAGGCAGAGGCTCCCTGGACATATGATCAGCCTTGGTGCTGCCAGCTGCTCAGCCTGTCACTGCCTGTCTGCTGATCAGCAGCCCCACAAGCCATTTGAGTGGATTGCAGTCCCCAAGCTGCCACTAGCTGTCTTCCTCAAGACAGGCCACCAGGGACTCGGATCATCTGTTGAAGCAAGAGGCTGTCCAGGTTCCAGGCTGGGAATCGCACCGTGGTTGTCCACTATGACAGCCTGGGCTGGTTGGAGCCCCAGCCAATAGAACAAGAAATAGGGGGGGGAGGCACGGTTTATCAAGACCTGCTATAGCCAAATCCTTGAGGGACCTGATGAATTCTCACCCTCCCAGCTGCACTCAGAGAGGGTGAGATTTCTTCCCATTTGGCAGAAGAGGAAGCAGAGGGGGCTGGAGTCCTCCCTCTGCTGCTCTGTGAACACAGGCAAGCTGCCTAGTCTCTCCAAGCCCCATCTCTTCATCTGGAGAATGGAGATGACTGTACTGGCCTCTTAGGGCCACCCAGAAAATTCAATGACATAATCCACAAAAAGCACTCAGCACAGTACCTGGCACTTGGCTAAGGCTTAGAAAATGGTAGCTGCTGTAATAATGGCCAATACAGAATCATTGCTAGGTGCTTAGAAGGCAGGTGTGGCCATGAAACATATAGTCATGATTGTTTGCTGAATGGCGTCCTCCTTCAGGGGTCCTCAAACTATGGCTTGCGGGCCACATGCAGCCCGCCTAGGACATTTATCCGACCCACCGGGTGTTTTTACCGCTGCTGCCTGTCCTGCTTAGCAGCCGACTTGTTCCAGGGCCCTCAGTCCGGCCCTCCAACGGTCTGAGGGACAGTGAACTGGCCTCCTGTTTAAATAGTTTGAGGACCCCTGTGAGTCCTGGGATGCAGGACTCAAGAGAGCCCCAGAGGACATCCCTCCCACCTCTTGTTCATACACATGGGTGCACAGAGGCCCCCTGTGGCAGCTGTGCACTGGAGGCCCACTTCCTGACTGCCCCAGGAAAAGACAGGAGCCTGACACCAGGTCCCCATGGACTAGGAAGCAGGTGTTGCCATTCCTGGGAAAGATGGAGC
>NW_003852579.1:756001-758407 GCF_000181295.1 Otolemur garnettii
GGTAGTCTCCTTGTTTCTGGGTGGGGGTTGGTGGGGAGCAGTGGCCAGGGTGCCCGTCAGTCTGGGAAGCGCTACCAAATAAATAATAATGCTGCCAACATTCCCAGGAGTTCGGACTCAAACCCAACTGATGCCTGATGACCTCAAAAAAGAATGTCACTCTTCTGCCCTGGAAAAGAGGGGCTCACACCAGCTCACCTAGCTCTGTGAAACTCATGGACTCTGGAGCCGCAGGACCTGGCTCAAATCTTAAGCAGCTGTGTGACTTTGGGCAAGTTATTTTTTGTGTGTTTCAGTTTTCCCACATAACGAAGCAGCCTTGATCTTACTCTCTGCCTGGCGTGTTTCTTTGAGGATTAAATGAATCAAAGCGTCCTAAGCGTTAGAGAGATGCTTGGCATATAGTGAGTGTTAGCCATTATTACTTCGTAGAGTCATTCTGGAGATGAAATGAAATGCCCTGTAAAGAGCTGTGCTGAGCAGACACAGCAGCAGGCTGTAAGAGCCAGGCCTTCCTTCCCTTTCTCTCCCTACCCCTGTGTTCCTCCAACAGGTTCTGCCAGCCACTCTGGCCCTGGGCCAGGAAGTGCTAGTGTTCTTCTGCCCTCCTCTGTAATCTTCTCGGCCTGCCTGGGAGATGAGGTGGGGGTGGGGAGGGAGAAATCCTCCTTTCTTGGCAGCCGTGGCACTTGCAGTTACCTGGTTAAGCACTCAGGCTCTGGGACCAGACCACCTGGGTTTGCCACAGCTCTGCCCCAGCTTCAGCTCTAAGATCTTGTCCTCTCTGTAGAATGACAGCAGTGGCCCATCCCTCATTTGCAGTTGCGAGACCTGAATGAATTGGGAGACAAAAAGTGCTGGGACAGAGAAAATGTAGTTCATGCTTGTCTTACAGTTCAGAGCCAGCTTTTTGAAGGGAAACCCTTCGAGCCCACTCAAAGCCCCTCTCAGGTGCACTCTGAGTGGGGGCTTTTGCAGGTCCCAAGTGATCCTTCTTACAGCCTTCCTTAGGCCAAACACCCACATTTCCCGTAGCAGGTAGATGCCAGGAAAGGAAGTAGGAGGCCGGAGGGGGACTGCTCCTCCCTCCTCCATCTATCCCTCCATGCCATGGGACTCAAGGCAGGGGACTGGGGCAGATTAACAGACCTTCAGCTTGCAGGTAAGGAAGGCAGTGCAAAGAGAAGGATGCAGTCTGGCAGGCGCCCCCTTCACCTCCCAAGCCTCGGTGTCCTCAATAGTCCGGTGGAGCTAATAATCCCACACCACAGGGCAGCAGCATACATCACAAGCCGAGCTGTGAAGAGCTGTCCAGATGTCGGTGGCTGCTGAGATTCCCCACTGGAAGGAGAAGTGGGGAAGCTGGGATCTGAGCCAAGGCTGGGGCAGTTAAGTGGTGAGGGGGATCCCAGAGCCCCAGGCTAGGAGGAGGGGATGCTGTGCACTTTTGCCCAACTGGCTCCTGCCACCCATTACTGTTGCTAGGCAGACTTCCCCACCTGGCTTTTAGTCAGAGGAAGTCAGAAGTGGTTGCTGTTGCCATAGCAGTGAGGCTGGTTTTAATCAGTATTTCCTTCCTGGGAGCATCAGTACAGGAGGTACTCTTAAGTCAGTCAGGGAATTGGATTCTTTTTTCTCTATCAGGTCACATGAAGAGTGGCCTCAGCCAGAAGAAGAGACCTTGCAACTACTTCCAGATGTTGACCACCCACTGTAGGGCCCCGATAACCTCCAGTGTAATGTTTGGGCCCAGAGGTACTCAGGGAGTGCAGTGCCCAGGCTGCTTTCGTGCTCAGCCTCCAGCCCTGCTGCTGGGTTGGCCTCAGGCAACAGGGCACAGTGGCCCTTCCCTTTGGTGCCCTGCCTCCTCTCATTCCCCTGCTCTAGCCTTGCTGGTCCTTTTCATCCCTTGTACTTGCCCGCCCTCCTCCCTCTATGGCTTCTTTGCACACGCTCTCACCCTGCTGAACCATCTTCCCTTTCTTCCCCTTCCTTCTCTTCCTTGTGGGAATCTTCCTTGGCTGCTCCCACGATAGCTCTTGTCCTTGGCACCCTTCCTTCAGAGCCCTTAGCATGACAGGAATTTTGCTGTGTGTGTGCACGCATGGACACGCACTGAACGTAAGCTCCAACAAGGCAAGAGCTGGGTCTAGGTTTTTTCTTTGGGGCGGGGGTAGGGCCAGCATGGTGGCTCACACCTGTAATCCTGGCACTCAGGAGGCTGAGGCGGGAGAATCACTTGAGATCAGGAGTTTGAGACCAGCCTGAGAATGAGCAAGACCCCGTCTCTACTAAAAACAGAAGACATTAGCTCAATATTGTGGTGGGCATCTGAGTCCCAGCTACTCAGGAGATAGGAGGATTGCTTGACCCCAGGAGTTTCAGATTGCTGTGAGCTAGGCTGAG
>NW_003852579.1:760944-764882 GCF_000181295.1 Otolemur garnettii
GAGCCAATTAAGTTTTTTTTTTTTTGAGATTAAAGTCTCACTTCATCACCCTTGGTAGAGTGCCATGGCATCATAGGAGTGCTTGACACTTCAGCCTTCCAAGTAGCTGGGACTATAGGTGCCTGCCACAAGGCCCAGCTATTTTTTTTTTTTTTAGAGATGAGGTCTTGCTCTTGCTCAGGTTGGCCTCGAACTCTTGAGCTCAGGCAATCCACCTGCCTTGGCCTCCCAGAGTGCTAGGATTATAGACATGAGCCACCACACCCAGCCTTTGCCCATTTTTAATTGGGCTATTTATCTGTTTATTAGTGAATTATGACTTCTTTATATATTTTGCATTCAAAATCTTTTTCAGATATATGATTTTGCAAATATTGTCTCCCGTTTTGTGGGTTGGCTTTTCAGTTTCTTGATAGTATCTTTAGATGTATAAAAATTTTTCATTTTTATGTTTGATTTCTCTAGTTTTTCTTTGACTACACGTGTATTTGGCGTCATAATTAAGAAACTGTTAGCCTGGGCAACATAGTGAGACTCCATCTCTACAAAAGCAATAGAAAAATTAGCCAGTCCCAGCTACACAGGAGGCCGAGGCAGGAGGCTTGAGCCCGGGAGTCTGAGGTTGCTGTAGGGCTATAGTCAAGGCAACAGAATAAGACGCTGGGAAGGAAGGGAGGGAGGGAGAAAGGAAGGAAGGAAGGAAGGAAAAAAGGAAGGAAGGAAGGAAATGCTTGCATAATCCAAGGTCATGCAGATTTATAATAGTGGTTCCTTTGGGAATTTTATAATTTTAGCCCTCACATTTAGGTTTTTAATCCGTTTTGAGTTAAATGTTGTATGTAACGTCACCAGTTATCCCAGCACCACATGTTGAAAAGACTATGCTTCCTCCATTGAATAGTCTTGGCATTCTTGTTGAAAATCAATTGACCATAAATGTATAGGTTTGGCCTTGGACTATTTGATCTATGTGTCTGTCCTTAGGACAGTATCACACTTGTGGGGTTTTGTTTTTGGAGACAGAGTCTTGCTCTGTTACCTGGGCTAGAGGGCAGTGGTATCATCATAGCTCATAGCAACCTCAAACTCTTGGGTTCAAACCATCCTCTTGCCTCAGCCTTCCAAGTAGCTGGGACTACAAGCATGCAGCACTGTGCCTGGCTAATTTTTCTCTTTTTAGTACAGATGAGGTTTCCCTCATGCTCAGACTAGTCTAAGCTCGCGTGATCCTCCTACCTCAGCCTCCCAGAGTCACCACACTCAGCTAGTACCACTCTTTTTTTTTTGAGACAGAGTCTCACTGTATCACCCTTGATAGAGTACTGTGGCATGATAGCTCACAGCAACCTCAAACTCTTGGGCTTATGTGATTCTTCAGCCTCCCAAGTAGCTGGGACTACAGGCGCCAGCCACAACAGCCAGCTACTTTGTTGTTGTTGTTGTTGTTTAGCAGGCCTGGTTTGAACCCACCAGCCCCAGTGCATGTGGCAGCACCCTAATGACTGGGCTATGGGCGCTGAGCCATTCGTTTGTTTTTTTGAGACAGAATCTCACTTTGTTACCCTTGGTAGAGTGTTGTGGTGTAATCTCTCAGAGCAACCTCAAACTCTTGGGCTAAAGTGATCCTCTTGCCTCAGTCTCCCAAGTAGCTGGGACTGCAGGTGCCAGCCACAACGCCCAGCTATTAGTTTTAGAGATGAGGTCTCATTCTGGCTCCAGCTAGTCTCAAACCTATGAGCTCAGGCAGTCCACCTGCCTCAGCCTCCCAGAGTGCTAGGATTATAAGGTGTGAGCCACCTCCCCTGGCTCACTATCACCATCTTTTTTTTTTTTTCTTTTCGGTTTTTTGGCTAGGGCTGGGTTTGAACCCACCACCTCCGGCATATGGGGCCGGCGCCCTACTCCTTGAGCCACAGGCGCCACCCCACTATCACCATCTTAACAATATTAGGTCTACCAATCCGTGAACAATGGATGCTTTTCTGTTTGTTTAGGTCCTTCATTTCTTCAACAATGTTCTGAGGTTTTCAGCATACAAGTCTTCCACTCCCTAGATTAAATTTCTCCTAAGTATTTTCTTCTTTTTGATGCTATTATAAATGCAGTTGTTTTGTTTAGTTTCATTTTTGGATTGTTTATTGCTACTGTGTAGAAATACAACTTAGTGGCCAGGCACGGTGGCTCACACCTGTAATCCTAGCACTTAAGAGGCTGAGGCAGGTGGATTGCCTGAGCTCAGGAGGTTGAAACCAGCCTGAGCAAGAGTGAGACCCCCATCTCTACTAAAAATAGGAAAACTAGCTGGGCATTGTGGCAGACGCCTATAGTCCCAGCTACTTGGGAGGCTGAGGTAAGAGGATTGCTTGAGCCTAGGAGTTTGAGGTTGCTGTAAGCTGTGATGCTGTGGCACTCTACCCACGGTGACAGAGGGAGACTGTCTCATGAAAAAAAAAAAGGTAATACAACCAATTTTTGCATATTGATCTTGGATTTTGGAAGCTCACTGACCCAATTTAGTAGCTCTTCTAGTTTTTTTGTGACTTTTTTTAGGTTTTTCTATATATGAGATCATGTCATCTGCAAATAATGACAGTTTCACTGCTTTCTTTCCAGTCCAGATGCCTTTGATTTCTTTTTCTTGCCTAACTGTCCTGGCTACAACCTCCAGTACACTATTGAGTAGAAGTGATGAGAACAGACATCCTTGTCTTGTTCCTGATCTTAAAGGGAAAGCTTTCAAGTCTTTTACCGTTAAGCAAAACCATTAAGGTTTTGCTTTTCACTAACCCTTTATCTCCACTGTCTAGTGTTGACTGACATTCAATGATTATCTGTTGGCTGAATGATTGCAGTAAGAATGAAGAGGACTCATAATGGCTGCTAGAGCCCAGTCTCCCCATGGTCTTTCTTTCAGTGACTCTAGATGTCCATGACCCTGACCTCAATCTTGGACACTTTCTCCTTGCTGCTCCCTGCAGCCTGCTGGCTTGACCAACAACATGGGTCCTGTTATAAATGATACCCTCTGCAGATAAGGAAACGGGCTCAGCTGTGTTGAGTGCTTATGAGCTGTGTGGCTGGTGGGAGACGCTGGCTTCTCTCAGGTTGCAGTTCTCGTACCTGCTGGCTTCGGGAGAGGAGGTTACTAAACCATCATGGCTGGGCGTGGTGGCTCACACCTGATATCCTAGCAGACTGGGAATCTGAGGCAGGAAGAGTGCTTGAGTTTAGGAGTTGGAGACCAGCCTGAGCAAGAGTAAGATCTCATCTAAAAAATAGCCAGGCATTGTGGCAGGCGCCTGTAGTCCTCGCTACTCAGGGAGACTGAGGCAGGAGGATTGCTTGAGCCCAGGAATTTGAGGTTGCTGTGAGCTATGACAGCACCACACTCTACTGAGGGTGACAAAGTGAGCCTCTGTCTCAAAAAATAAAAATAAAGACATAATGCATCTTTGCAGAGCATCATTCTGTCCCGAATTCGGAGGGGAAAAGGAGACTGTACTTCAGGGGAATATTCTGGATGCATATCCTTTTATGATAGCAGATTTCCAGGAGATTCCTCCTCTTCTGCAGCAGGCTCCCTGGAGGTGGGCTCTGCTCTGCTGGGGTGCTCAGGTGTGGAGTGGAGCCTGTGTTCTACTGGGGGTAGTGGGACAGTCCTCCCTTTTGAGCCATGACATGGGTGGGGGGATGGGATGGCTCCCAGGCTGTCAGTTATGCCATTACATTGATCCCTCAGCTGGGAGGCAAGAAGAGTAGGGGGTTACATTTCCCATTTTACAGATGACTAAAGAGTCTGTTAAAGAACAGGAATGGGGGCTCGGCGCCCGTGGCTCAAGTGGCTAAGGTGCCAGCCACATACACCTAAGGTGGCGGGTTCGAATCCAGCCCGGACTCGCCAACAACAATGACGGCTGCAACCAAAAAAAAAAATAGCC
>NW_003852579.1:765989-773370 GCF_000181295.1 Otolemur garnettii
AAAAAAAAAAAAAAAAAAAATACATCTCAGCCACATTGGTGGCACAAGGGTTTGTGGTTCCAGGAGGGCAGGGAGTTAGGCCACAGTGGTGATGCTTTGGGAGCCCAGAAACACTAGTGGGGATACGTGGGGTCGTGGCAGACAGGCAGGCTCTGGTGCCTGCAGGACTGTGTTTGAATTCTGCCTCTGCCAGTTCCTTGCTGTGAAACCTGAGGTCTGTAAACTCGCCTCCCTGAGCGGACTAAACGAGATGGACATGAAGTAGTGCGTACAGGGTGGGCTTGGGGCAAGTGCCATAGGGTGGGCGGTGCCAGTTTCAGTCCTGCCTTCTCCCGGCTTCCAAAACTTGACACCTGAATTCCATCTCTTTGAGTCCCATAGATTGGGGACACCCAGAGGGCAGGGCAGAGGCTGTTTCTCTGTGCACCCTGCACAGGCCTGGCTCCAGGTAAGCACCATGAATGCTTCATGGCAAATGCAAACACAGATGGAGCAATGGCCGGCTGGGCCTGGCAGTGCTGATACTTACTGGGCTTTCCAGCCTCCATCCCATGCTGGGCAGATACTACCCTCTGGTTGTTTTTATTCTGGTCTTTCCCACCCAGCTCCATCCTTCTGGCCACTCCTGACATTCTGAACACTGCCTTAATTAATTCTCTCTACCTAAGTGCCCGCTTCATTAGGGTGCTTTCTGCCACGAGTTTTTGGCTTAATTATGTGGTGTTGTTCATTATACTTAGTCAGGGAATCTGATTAATCACCATTTTATTTATCCAAATGTTCATTTATCTGCAGCCGGTGTCTCCGGGGAGAGCCTTGTTTTTGCTGAGTTTTCCCTGCCTGGATTGTCTTCTCCTGCACCCTGGTCTCAAGTGCTCCTTAGAGGGCACCTTTGCTTCCTGCTAGGGGGCCCAGCTCTGGGAGGTGGGATTGGGGGTACCTCAGCAGGTTGGACACAGGGACTTGGGTAGACTAGTGTGGGCATGGCCTGGGAGAGTGGGACACCAGGGATGGAGGAGGATTCTGGGCCCTGATCTCAACCAAGAAAGGCCTTGCATCTCCACCTGACCTCCCACCTCAGGCCCATCCTCTTCCCTCAGCCAGAGAGCACTGTGCCCAAAGCACCCAGCTTCCATATCCCTCTGCTCAAGCTTTTCCTGCCTCCTAGGGACCAACAGAATAAAGCCCTGGGTTTGAGGTCCAGCCACATCTCTTCCCCACTGCCACTCCTCACTTCATCCAACCACAACTGCCCTCGGCCCCCACACTGTCCGTACTTTCCCACATATCAGGTGGCCAACTTGTCCCAGTTTGCCCAGGACTTTTGTATTTTGCCCCTGAAAGTGCTGCCCCCTGATAAACCCCATGGTCCCAGGCAAACCTGGACAATTGGTCACTCTACCCTCAGCTCAGGGTTTGTCCCCCATCAATTTCTTCTTTGAATATCTTTGTTTCCTTAAAAAAGTGTTACTCCTTGGCCTCTTTGGCCTGTTGTCATGACAGTGGAGGCCCGTTCACTGTCCCTGGCGAATTTATCTTACTCTGTAAATCTATCCTTCTCATTCTCAATAAACTTTGTTTCTTGCTTAAAAGTGATAATAAGAAAAGTATTCCTCCTCAATGTAAAAACCTTGCAGAAATAGATCTGTTTGCTTTTCAAAGACCCCGTAATACCACTTCCCACAGTTAACAAGTTAACAGGTTGGTGATTCTTTTTCTGCTTATTGAGAAAAGTAGGGGCCAAGTGAGGTGGTTCACACCTGTAATCCCAGCACTCTGGGAGGCCGAGGCAGGTGGATTGCCTGAGCTCAGGAGTTTGAGACCAGCCTGAGCAAGAGCGAGACCTGGTCTCTACTAAAAATAGAAAAACTAGCTGGGCATTGTGGCAGGCCCCTGTAGTCCCAGCTACTCGGGAGGCTCAGGCAAGAGGATCTCTTGAGCCCAAAGAGTTTGAGGTTGCTGTGAACTATGGTGCTATAGCACTCTCCTGAGGGGGACAGAATAAGACTGTGTCTCAAAAAAATAATAATAATTGTGATACTCAAGTGGCTGCACCTATCTCTTCTCAGTTCCTATCTTGGCCCTCTTTCCACACCCTGTTGTAATGTCTACCTTGTGTTCCATAATTTACTGTGTCCCCTTCTGAGGGAATCTGGAATGTTTTCATTATTATAGTCAATTCAAAGTCAAATTAATTTATCATTTATTTTTATTTATTTACTTATTTATTTTTTGAGACAGATCCTCAAGCTGTCACTCTGGGTAGAGTGCCATGGCATCACAACTCACAGTAACCTCCAACTCCTGGGTTTAAGCAATTCTGCTGTCTCTGCCTCCCAAGTAGCTGGGACTACAAGCCCCTGCCACAACACCCAGCTATTTTTGGTTGCAGCCGTCATCGTAGTTTGGCGGGCCTTGGGCTGGATTCGAACCCGCCAGCTCAGGTGTATGTGGCTGGTGCCTTAGCCGCTTGAACCACAGGCACTGAGCCTTTTTATTTTTTTTTTTTTCAGAGACAGAGTCTCACTCTTTTGCCCTACGTAAAGTGCCGTGGCGTCACAGCTCATGGCAACCTCTAGCTCCTGGGCTTAGGCTCTCTTGCTTCAGCTTTCCAAGTAGCTGGGACTACAGGCACCCACCACAACGCCCGGCTATTTTTTGTTGCAGTTTGCCCGGGGCCAGTTTCGAACCTGCCACCTTTGGCATATAGGGCCAGCACCCTACTCACTGAGCCACAAGCTGCCCTCAAAGCCAAATTTAAATATCACCTCCTCTGTAAAGCCTTCTTTGACCCTACCAGTGATGCCAGGTATTTTTCTTATTACTCTCATTATTTTAATAATAGTATTTGAAATACATATTTTGTTTATTTTTAAGAGACAAGGTCTTACTCTGTTACTCAAGTTGGAGTGCAGTGGCATGATCATAGCTCACTGTGACCTCCTGGGCTCAAGTGATCCTCCTGCCTCAGCCTCCCAAGTAGCTGGGACTGCAGGCATGTGCCACTATGCCCAGCTGTTTTTTTATTTTAGAGATGGGGGTCTGACTGTTACTCAGGCTGATCTCAAACTCCTGGCTTCAAGCAGTCCTCCTGCCTCAGCCTCCCACAGTGCTAGGATTGCAGCTGAACCATTAGTTAAACATGTATGGAGTGCTTACTATGCAGCCACTTGACATATATTATCTCTTTTAATTTTCACAACTCTGGGAAGTGTGGAGACCACTATCATCCCATCCCCATTTTACAGGTGAGAAAGCTGAGGCTCATGTGGAAAATAAAACCCCAGTTCATGCTGGCAGCTGGCAGAGCTAGAATCTGGAAAATAAAACCCCAGCTCTGGCAACTGGCAGAGCTAGAATCTAAACCTAAGCAGTCTGACTCCAGAGTGTGCCCTCTGTTCCACTCCCCCAAACTGACGCTTGTGGTTTTCCAAAGGGTGCACTGCAGTGGGTGCTGGGGCCCAGAGCAGGGTCTGAGGCACCATCAAGGGCAAGGCCAGAGGAAGTGTTGATGAAAGGTCAGATCTGCAAAGCTGGAAGCCTCTAGCTTCTAATTCACCTCCTGTGAGAACCAGAAATGATGGTGGAGGAGGGCCAGATGGGAGACAGTAGCATCCAAGGAACAGGCTCTGCTGGGCTCCCATGGGGTGTCTGAGGTCTCTGGATCTGGGCGAGGAGCCCACCCCACAGGCAGAAAGCAATACAGAAGAGAGTTGGAGGAGATGCCCGGAGGCCTGGTCCTGGGAAGGAATCTTGAAGAAGCCCTCTTAGTCCTCTTGGCACCACTGTGAGGTGGGCATCCTTGTCTCCATATACAGAAGAGGAAACTGAGTCACAGAGAGTACTGGCCTGCAGGCCAGTCTCTGTACTGCTCCATAATGCCTCCTACCACGGCCCCCATGGTTGGGCCAGATGGACTAGGAACTTTTGTTTGTTTGTTTGTTTTCAAGACAGAGTTTCACTTTGTTACCCTCGGTAAAGAGCTATGGCATCACAGCTTACAGCAACCTCAAACTCTTGGGCTTAACATATTCTCTTGCCTCACCCTCCCAAGTAGCTGGGACTACAAGTGCCCACTATAATGCCTGGCTATTTTTTTGTTGCAGTTGTCATTGTTGTTTAGCTGGCCCGGGCTGGGGTTTGAACCTACCAGCCTTGGTGTATGTGGCTGGTGCTGTAACCACTGTGCTACAGGCACTGACCCTGGACTAGGAACTTTTAATTTTTTTTTTGCAGTTTTTGGCTGGGGCTGGGTTTGAACCCACCACCTCTGGTATATGGGGCCAGCACCCTACTCCTTTGAGCCAGAGGTGCCGCCCATTTTTTTTTTTAAAGACTTCCCTGGGTGACTCCTGTGACTCAAAAGGGTGGGGTGCTGGCTCCATATGCCAGAGGTGGCGGGTTCAAACTCAACCCCAGCCAAAAAAAAACCACTTCCCCTTGGTAGCACCCCACACTGCTTGGCCCAGGATTTATGCAAATTAATGTAAATGTATGCTAATTAGACCACTGCCAGGCATTTTGTTCTAATGGAGCTGCCAGCTCTCAGAGGTGTGGTGAGATAGATTTGCCCAGAAGGGGCCTGCAGAACCCCCAGCTGGGGAAGAGGTGGGGACAGGTCAGTGGTCACTGAGATGAGAGGGTGGGGTTGCCATAGAGACAACAGGCCAGGCCCCTGCCTCTGCCTTCTCTCAAGACCAGAGCTGGCTGGATCAGCGTGCTGAGATGTCCTGCCTCCTTAGCAACTCCAAGCTGGTCTCTGAGGGCTAATTATGTGCAAGGTAGTGACCAGCTGCTCCCTGCTCCCCCAGGCCCAGCTGAGATAGAGGATTGGGCCACAGCAGGAGGTCGTGAGGACAGACAGATGGCAGGCTAGGGCCTGGGGGCACAAGGACTTGTCCTGAGGAGGAGGGAGATAGATCACCACTACAGAGCAGAAGTGGCCTCCTGCAGGGCCCGGGGGCAAGATTTCCAAATTCGGGGCATGCAAACAGAAAAGAATGTTGTGAGGAAGAGCAAGGGCTTGGCCCCCAGACAGGCTGATCAGAGTCTTAGCTCTTCTGTGTCCCCTCAGGCAAACCCCTGCACTTCTCTGGCCCTGTCTGTGAATGGAGGCAGGATTAAGAAGAGCGGTGATAAGAGTAGGAGGTTTAGTAGGCAGTAAGTGCTCAATAAAGTTTTCCAAGAATGACCCCCCAAGAGAGGTCATTTATCTCCTTCTGGGAGATTTTTGTTTTGTTTCCTAATGGGAAAGAACTTCTTGCCCCTCTGACAGATAAGATGTCATTGGTGTCTGTGCTGAGGAGGGAAACTGTAGGACTGTCATCCTCTAGAGGACAGGAACTGCGTCCTCTGTGTTCACCACTGAGTTCTCAGGACCAGAAATGTTTGTAGGTTCAATGAATGAGTGGACCTTAAGTACTCGGAATAGCATTGGCTGAAATGCGAGATGAATAAATGTTAGCTGTTGGGCTGGGTGACTCTGATTCAGGGCAGGCTCTGTCCCCCCACTCTGTCCTTTCTCCTCCCCTGACTGTCAGGTGGGTGGGTAGAGTGGTGAGTGTAGAGACCAGGATTCAGAGACCAACTCTACCATGTCCTGAGTGACCTCAGAAGACCAAGGTAACTGCTTCATATCACAGCAATGAAACCAGGGCTTTGGGAGAGGAGGGGAGGTGGATCTACATGTAGTTAGTCTGAAGGAAGTAAGGATGTGAGGGACACAATGGACCAAGGGCAGCCAAGCCAGCATCTGGGGAAGAAGAGCCATCAGGCCCTCAGCAAAGGTCATAGAACCTCAAGCCAGAACCCCTGCAAGGCAGGAAAGCCACAGCAACACCAAGCCTAGACATCAGTTTGGAACTACTGTAGTCCCCATTGTACAGATGAGAACACTGAGGCCCAGAGGAGAGATGTACCCAGGGTCATACAGCACAATATATATATAGATATATATATATTTTTTTGCAGTTTCTGGCCAGGGCTGGGTTATGAACCCACCACCTCCAGCATATGGGGCCAGCGCCCTACTCCTTTGAGCCACAGGTGCCGCCCCATACAGCACAATCTTGGCAAAGTAGGAGACTTTCAGGTCCTGAGAGCCAGGCAAGTACTCTTCACATCGTCTAAGTGATAAGTCAATAATTTAAAACATTTTTTCTTTTTTTATTCTTTGAGACAGAGTCTCATTCTGTCCTCCTGGATAGAGTGCCATGGTGTCATCATACTCACTGCAACCTCAAACTCTTGGGCTTGAGCAATCCTCTTACTTCAGCTTCCCGAGTAACTGGGACTACAGGTGCCCACACAATAACTGGTTAGTTTTTCTATTTTTAGTAGACACAAGGGTCTCACTCTTGCTCAGGGTGGTCTCAAACTGCTGAGCTCAGGCAACCCACCTGCCTCTGCCTCCCAAAGCGCTGGGATTACAAGCATGTGCCACTGGGCCCGGCAAAACATTTTTTTCTTAACTTAAAAAAAAATTTGCTATAACAAAGTTCAGAAATACAGAGGCGTGTATAGTTAAAATTAAAAGTCTCCCTCTCTCCCTAGTGACAACTTTCTATCTCCGTTTACCATGTCTTTCCCTGGCTCTTGATCCTGCATGCAGAGCTGCACACATTTGGTGTCTGGGCGTGGGGGTGGTTACACAAATGGAATCACATTGTTCTGCAGCTTGTTTCACTTTAACAGTGATGGCCTTGGCCATTTTCCAGTGGGACAGAAAGAGGCAGAAGGGCTTCAGAAGCCCTGGAAGAATGCACATGTGTGTGCATGCGTGTGTTCATGCATGCATGCGTGCATGTGTGTGTATTGGGGGCTAGGGAGGATTCTCCACAGCTCACTCTGTATAGTGGAAGGGATGCTGGCAGAGGAACCTCCACTATCGGCATCCACAGAACTGTGGTTTCTGTTATTAGACTTGAGCAATGCAAGGCAGCATCCACGCCATTTGTTCACTGCCATATCCCCTGGACCTAGCCTATGACCTAGCACATAGTAGGTGCTCAAAAAGTATTTGTTTGCCCTGGCATGGCGGCTCATGCCTGTGATCCTAGCACTCTACAAGGCCAAGGTGGGAAGATTCCTTGAGCTCATGAATTTGAGATCAGCCTGTAAAAAAAACAAAAAATTAGCTAGGCTTTGTGGCAGGCCCTTGTAGTTCCAGGTACTCAGGAGGCTGAGGCAAGAAGATCACTTGAGAGGTAGCGCCTGTGGCTCAAAAGGGTGGTGCACTGGCCCCATATGCCAGAGGTGACGGGTTCAAACCCAGCCCAGCCCTGGCTAAAAAAAATAATAAATAAATAAAGTTTCTTTTCAAAAAAGGAAGATCACTTGAGCCCAAGAGTTTTTTTTTTTTTTTTTTGAGACAGAGCCTCAA
>NW_003852579.1:773540-785198 GCF_000181295.1 Otolemur garnettii
CCTGGCCATTTTTTGGTTGCAGCCATCATTGTTGTTTGGCGGGCCTGGGCTGGGGATTCGAACCCGCCACCTTAGGTGTATGTGGCTGGCGCCCTAGCCGCCACAGGCGCCGAGCCGAGCCCAAGAGTTTGAGGTTGCTGTGAGCTTGAACGCCACAGCACTCTACCGAGGGCTACATAGTGAGACTCTGTCTCAAAAAACAAAGTATTGAGGGAATTGAATCCCTGCTAGGACCCATCTTCCTTGACTTTGCCAAAGACCACCTGCTTTCTGTGACTCTGTTCCTTTCTGTCTCTTGTTGGGTATTTATTTCAATTCATGCTCAAATGGCATTGACCCCAGATAGACCCCCAGGAATGGGGGCAGAACTCAGGGATTGTGAGGAGACCCTCCCCTTAGACAAGTCACTCACTTGCCCCCTCTCTGCCACCAGCCCGTTTGCTCACCTCCATAATGAGCGGTTGGACCAGTGGATCTCAAGAGTCCTTCAACTCGGCCATGTGAGGCTTCAGTCCCACTCCCTCATTTCACGGATGAAGGGCTGAGTCGAGTTTAATTTTGTCAGCTGCCTCAGAAATCCACTGGGAAGCAGGGCTTGAGTACCAACTATGTGCTAGGCACCTGATTGGCTGGGAGCTCTGTATATATTCTGTTTGACTACTCAGAGCCCTTTATTTTATTTTATTGTATTTTATTTTTTTCTGAGACAGAGTCTCACTTTATCGCCCTCAGTAGAGTGCCATGGTGTCAGCTCACAGCAACCTCCAACTCCTGGGCTTACACGATTCTCTTGCCTCAGCCTCCTAAGTAGCTGGAACTACAGGAGCCCACCACAACACCTGGCTATTTTTTGTTGCAGTTTGGCCAGGGCTGGGTTCAAACTGGCCACCCTTGGTATAGGTGGCCAGTGCCCTAACCACTGAGCTACAGGTGCCGAGCTGGCTAATCTTTTTAAACATTTTTTTTTTTTTGAGACAGAGTCTCAAGCTGTCCCCCTGGGTAGAGTGCTGTGGCATCAAAGCTCATAGCAACCTCCAACTCCTGGGCTCAAGTGAGTCTCCTGCCTCAGCCTCCGAAGTAGCTGTGACCACAGGCGCCTGCCACAATGCCTAGCTATTTTGGGGGAGGGGTTTGCAGCCGTCATTGTTGTTTGGTGGCCCGGGCTGGATTCGAACTTGCCACCTTAGGTGTATATCGCTGGCACCTTAGCCACTTAAGCCACAGGCGCTGAGCCTTAAACATTTTTTTTGTACAGACAGGGTCTTGCTGTTGCCTAGTCTGATCTTGAACTCCTGGCCTCAAGTGATAATTCTCCCAAAATACCTGGAATTACAAGCATGAGCCACCATGCCCTACCCTTCAGGACATTTTACCAGTGAGGAAACTGATGCTCAGAGAGGGAGAGTAGTTTGACAAAGTCACACAATGAGTCAGTAACTAGACTGGAATAATTCAGGTCTGCCTGTCTCTAAATAGGGAGCCTCATCCCTCAGTGGACTAAAGTCAGTAAGAGACAGAACAGGGCTCAACCAAACCGTTCTTCAGAAACTTCCAGGGCACCTCCCTCATCATTCCCCAGACACCAGAAATCTATGCCCAGGGGCTATGGCAACAGAGCTGGATTTTAGCCAGGGAAGTAGTTGACTTATAGAATTGGCTGGAAAGGGCTTAGGCACGGAGGCTTCTGATGGGTTCCATGGCCCTAAGCCCCTGTCCCACCCCTGTCCTATCCAACTTCCTGGTGCTGGGGTGGGCCCAAATACATTATTCATCCCTCACTCCCCACCTCTCACCCCTGCACCTTGGAGTTGGTGTCTAGACAGACAAGAGCATCCTACTGAGAACAGAGGCAGCCCTGACTCTGGGCTGAAGGTTCCCATGGCAACAGTATCCCCCTAGGCTGGCAGCTACCCGATAAATAAATAATTAGGGGTGGGGGTGGGGAGTTCAGGGCAGGGGGAGGGGCAGCCAGGGAGCCTGGGGAACCTTCACTCTGGACAGGAGAGGGGCAGGTTAGGCTCAAAGTAGGCTGTAGGAATGGGATTGTCATTGTCAGGTGAAGGAAGAAGGCGGATGGAGAAAAGTGGCCAGATGTGAGAGAGATTTGGAACATTAGAGAGCCAGGGCTCAAGGACAGGCTGGGCAGGGAGGTGAGAGGCAAGAGGGAGACCAAGATCTAAAATTTGGGTTTCTCACTCATGCAGCTGGATACATCATGGGGCCCAAAACATTGGAAATGGACAGGGTTTGGTATATTAATTAAGTTTACAATGAGCCATTGGTTACAAAAGGGCTGGGGGCTGCAAAGTGAGTGGGTCTCACTGAAGCTTGGCTGGCCATACATTTCCTGGAACAAGTGGAGCCTGAAAGAGGTCCCAGGATATGGCCCTGGGACATTCTCACATTTGGGAGGATGAGTTGCCAGAGAGTGGCCAGAGAGGCCAAGGGATGAGTTTAACTTTTAGCACCTGCTTGTACTGGACCTGCACTTGCCACTGAAGTTACGGCAGTGAACAGCACAAGCAGAAATCCCTGCCCTCACGGAGCTTGCCATCCACTGCAGGAGACAGTAAGGAGTGGGTGGTGTGTTCGCCAGTCATTGAGCGACGTAGGAAAAATAAAGCAAGGTAGGGAGACAGGGAGCTGTGCAGAGAAATACAACTTTATTTTTTATTTATTTTCATTTATTTTTTTTAAGACAGAGTCTTACTATGTCACCCTCAGTATAGTGCCATGGCATCACAGCTCACAGCAACCTCAAACTCTTGAGTTTAAGCAACTCTCTTGCCTTGGCCTCCTAAGTAGCTGGGACTACAGGCACCTGCCACAACACCCGGCCATTTTTTTGTTGTAATTGTTATTGTTGTTTAGCAGGCCCAGGCTGGGTTTGAACCTGCCAGCCTGGGTGTATGTGGCCGGTGCCCTACCCACTGAGCTATGGGCACTGAGCGAGAAATATAACTTTAAATAAGACTCTCTTTGTGACTCAGTGATGAGGTACTGTGAATTATACCCCCTTTTTTTTTTGAGACAAGAGTCTCAAGCTGTCGCCCTGAGTCGTGTCATGGCGTCATAGCTCGCAGCAACCGCCAACTCAGGCTCAAGCAATCCTCTTGCCTCAGTTTTTCTGTTTTTAGGCTCAGGCCGGTCTCGAACTCGTGAGCTGGAGCAATCCACCCACCTTAGCCTCCCAGAGTCCTAGGATTACAGGCATGAGTCACCATGCCTGGCTGCATACCCATTTTAAGTTGACAAAGAAACTGAGGCACAGGGAGGTCAATGACTTGCTCAGAATTGCATCATCACCAGTACACCAGGATTCTGGCACAGGCTCTGCTCCCAGCCACCTGGTCATCCTGCCTCTGGGACAGTGCCATGGGCCAGAAGCCAGAGCAGAGTTTCGCTGGCGGGAGAGAGGGCAGTTGAGGTCAGGAAAGATGAGGACAATGAGGATTCACCTGCAGGATACAGTGACTTTCAGGTCTCCGGTAACTGAGAAGAACTCTGTACTACAGTGGGCCGAGGACTGAAGCGCTGGGGGCAGGGGGTAAGGAGACCTTTCAAGCAGTTTGGGATGTGAGAGCTGAAATTGATGAGGCATTGGCAGGAAGGATGAAGCGCTTTCTTTTTTTTTATTATTAAAAATGAGAGGGCAACTCAGCACCCTTAGCACAGTGTTTACAGAGCTAGCCACATATACCAAGGCTGGTGGTTTCAACCCAGCCCAGGCCAGCTAAAACAACAATGACAACTACAATTAAAAAATAGTTGGGCATTGGGTGGCGCCTGTTGCCCAGTGGGTAGGGTGCAGGCCCCATATACCAAGGGTGGCCGGTTCAAACCCGGTCCCAGCCAAACTGCAACAAAAAATAGCCAGGTGTTGTGGCAGGCGCCTGTAGTCTCAGCTACTTGGGAGGCTGAAGCAAGAGAATTGTCTAAGCCCAGGAGTTGGAGTTTGCTGTGAGCTGTGGGACACCATGGCACTCTACTGAGGGCAACATAGTAAAATTCTGTCTCAAAAAATAAGGGGGAGGGAGGGGCTTGAGCTTGTTTAGGAGAAGCTGAGTTTACAAGAAAAGGGACCATGGATGGTGTGCACTCCTGAGAAGAGAAGAGGCGTTGAGTCCAGAGTCCAGGTGGCGGGATTTGCCTTGGGCAGGATGAGAGACAGCGCCTGGGAGAGGGGAGGCCAGGAATCACTGAGAGTGAGGCTAGAGGAGACCCGGGGGGGTGCAGAGGGTAGTGAGATGCTCTGAAACAGTCGGGGGGAGAGAGAGTTCCCAGAACAACCTAGGTGAGTTGTGGGACCCTATCTGGGAACTCCGGACCCAGCCTGCCCTGCAGAGTAACCTCCTCCAGTGCTTAGTCACTGGGCCAACACTGAGAAATGCATCACTGCATTTCTATCCCAGGGTGGGCTTCTCCTGACAGGTGGGTGGAAAGGCAGAGAAGTGAGAGTGTTTGGGCAGGGGCGGAGCAGTGGAAAAGAGGGTGGTATAGCCACAGGGCCAGGGCCTCAGGGGCACGGGGTCCTGCAGCCTGAAAGCAGCTTGGAGACCCCATAAGACACTAGCCCCGCCCTTGGGCCTGAGGAATATGGGATGAGAGAAGGAAAAGGGAAAGCAGCATCCTTGGGTGCAATGTGCAAGGCTGCAGGGGCCCCTCCAGGAGGGGCTGAGGATATAACTTGCTGATTCGGAAGAGCATATGGAAGGGAGCCGTGGAGAGCAGGGCAGAGAGGACTGGTGGGCAGGAATACAGGGCTTATTCTGTGGGCAGGTGAAATCAGGGCTGCGAGGTGTGGGTGACTTGTTTTCATCTGTCACTCTGGGACTATGTGACTGGGGTGAGACTTGTGTTAGAAAAAATTACTGGGGGCAGGGCATAGTGGCTAATGCCTGTGATCCTAACACTCTGGGAGACCGAGGCAGGTGGATTGCTTGAGTTCCGGAGTTCGACCCAGCCTGAGCAAGAGTGAGACCCCTGTCTCTGCCAAAAATAGAACAACTAGCCAGGTGTTGTGGTGAGCAAGAGTGAGACCCCTATCTCTGCCAAAAATAGAAAAACTAGCTGGGCGTTGTGGTGAGCACGTGTAGTCCCAGTTACTCATGGGGCTGAAGCAAGAGGATTGCTTGAACCCTAGAATTTGAAGTTGCTGTGAGCTATGATGCTACAACCCCCTATCCCAGACTGAGTGAGACTCTGTCTCAAAAGAAAAAAGAGAAAGAAAGAAAAAGTATTGGCCAGGGGTAGTGGCCAAGTTTCCTCTGCTTCCCTAGGAGATCAGAGGAGAAGCTGCATCTGTTTTTTTGTTTGTTTTGTTTTGTTTTTTGAGACAGAGTCTCAAGCTGTCACCCTGGGTAGAGTCCCGAGGCATCATCATAGCTCTCAGCAACCTCCAACTCTTGGGCTCAAGCGATCCTCTTGCCTCAGTTTTTTTTTTTTATTTTTAGTAGAGACAGAGGTCTCGCTCTTGCTCAGGCTGGTCTCAAACATGTGAGCTCAACCAATTCACCCACTTCGGCCTCCCAGAGTGCTAGGATTATAGGCGTGAGGCACCGGCACCCAGCTGAGGCTGCATCTGTTGTCACCAGCAACTTCCATACTGGCCCCCTTAGGAGACAGATTCAAGAACCTAGCTTGGCTTATGTGCAGCCAACTGGGTAAAAATATCCTCAAAGTTGACTTTTTCTCTCAGCGCACATGCATTTGAAATTTTTGCAGAGGTGTAGGTTGCTGTTGCCGCCACACAATTCTTCCCAATCCAAGTAACAAAGACACACCAAGGCCAATTATTATTTACAATCTACACAGTCTTCAGATTATTGTCCCTAAGCTAGTTTAACCAGATGGGGAAGATATTTCTCCTATTTTGTTGTTATTATTTGTTAATTAGGTGCATATCACCGCTGCACAAGCAGAAGTTCTGCAATACTTTTTTTTTTTTTTTTTTCAGACAGAGTCTCAAGCTGTCCCCCTGGGTAGAGTACCATGGCATTACAGCTCACAGCAACCTCCAACTCCTGGGCTCAAGCGAGTCTCCTGCCTCTGCCTCCCAAGTAGCTGGGACCACAGGCGCCGGCCACAACACCCAGCTATTTTTTGGTTGCAGCCGTCATTGTTGTTTGGCGGGTCCGAGCTGGATTCGAACCGGTCACCTTAGGTGTATGTGGCTGGCGCTTTAGCCACTTGAGCCACAGGCGCCGAGCCACTTCACCTGAATATTAAAAGAGATTTTTTTTTTTTTTTGAGATAAGAGTCTCAGTTTGTCACCCTCGGTATAGTGCTGTGAAGTCACAGCTCACAGCAACCTCAAACTTGGACTTAAGTGATTCTCTTGCCTCAGCCTCCCAAGTAGCTGGGATTATAGGCGCCCAGCTATTTTTTGGTTGTAGTTGTCATTGTTGTTTGGCAGGCCCGGGCTGGATTTGAACCCACCAACTCCACGTATGTGGCCAGCGCCCTAACCGCTGAGCTACAGGCACTGAGCCTAAACGAGATATTTAAATCTTCATTCTCAGCCTCCTTTGGGCCTAGGTTTGCCGGTTTCATTTCCTATCCACCTCCTCTACTAGACTGAGTCGCCACTGGGTGGAGACTGTGACTTTCTCATTTCTGCTTGACATAGACTAAATGTTCTATGGATAAGTAAGTGATGAACCCTGGCTTGGGGGTGGGCGTGTCCAATGTTGGGCGGATGGATAAATGGGTCTGGATGGGTCGTAGGTGAATGATGTGAGTATGAAGAGGGAAGTGGGAGGCCAGAGTGATGGCTGAGAGTGGTGAGAAGAACCTCTGCTCCATGTCCAGTGGAGAGAGTGGTCCCTGTGGGCCAGTCAGGGAAGTCTCACAAAAGGAGGGAACTGCATTGCACTTTGAAGACCAAGGAGGACCTGGAATAAAGCAAAAGGGAAGTGTAGACAGGACTGTTGTTTCAGCCTCTTGGAGGCAGGAACTGATGGAGAATAAAGGATTGAGCCGGATGTTATTGTGCCTGAGGTGCCAAACTAAGCAGTTTAGACTGTTACGTTTTCTATTAATGAACCACCATTTGTCCAGTCTATTTGTTGGTTTATGTGATATCTATATCTACCTAACAATTCTCAGAGGAGGGATTGTCTTCTCTATTTATAGTTGAAGAAATAAGTTCAGAGAGGGAAAGCAACTTACCCTAAGTCACACAGCAGAGTCAGAATTTGAACCAGAGTTTGAGTGACTACAGTGCTGCTGCATGCTTTTTTTTTTTTTTTGAGATTGAATCTCAAGCTGTCACCCTGGGTAGAGTGCTGTGGTGTCACAGCTCACAGCAACCTCATACTCTTGGGCTTAAGCAATTCTCTTGCCTCAGTAGCTGGGACTATAGGTGCCTGCCACAACACCCAGCTATTTTTTGGTTGTAGTTGCCATTGTTGTTTGGCAAGTCTGGGCTGGATTCAAACCAGGCAGCCCTGGTGTATGTGGCTGGCACCCTAGCTGCTGAGCTATAGGCTCCGAGCCAGCTGCATGCTTTTTTTTTTTTTTTTTTTTTTTTTTTTGAGAGACAGTCTCACTTGCTCACCCTTGGTAGAGTGCCATGGCATCTTAGCTCACAGAAACCTCAGACTCTTGGGTTCAAGTGATCCTCTTGCCTCAGCCTCCCAAGGAGCTGGGACTATAGATGCCCACTACAACGCCCAGCTATTTTTAGAGATGGAGTCTCTGGCTCAGACCAGTCTCAAAACTGTGAGCTCAGGCAATCCACCTACCTGCCTCGACCTCCCAAGTGCTGGGATTACAGGCATGAACTACTGTGCCGGAACTTGCATGCTTTTTTTTTTTTTTAACTATCCCTATATCAATAAGGCCACAGATCTGATTTCAGGGTATTTAGTTTAAAAAAAAAAGTCACAGAGAACAGAACAGAGAGGGCTTTTCAGTGGGAATAGGGGTGATGTCACCTTGTAGGTGGGCATATTCAGGCAGGATGTCTCCCCAGCTACAGCAGAAGCCTGGGTAACTGTCACAGCAGCCTCCTCCATCCTCTGATCAGAGCCTCCTCTCCCCTAGGACCAGGTATCTGCTGAGTTGAGAACATCCAGCTGGACCCCAAACCACTGGAACTCCCAAGGCCAGGCAGAGTCAGAGTAGGGACAGGGAATAACAGAGAGAGATCATGGCAGCAGGTCCTGGACCAGCCTGAGGAATTTTTCCTTCAAGATTGGCAGACCACTGAAATCAAAGCCCTTAGCATTGTTCTAGTCCTGGGTGGGGAAGGCATTAAAAAAAAGAAAAAAGCATGAAATTATCTAGTCCAGTGACTTCTGTGTATGGAAGAAAAGCCAGGGCCCAGCAGAATATGTGGGCTGTCTAAGGTCACCTACAAGTCAGAAGCAGACTTTCCACCATAATTCACACCTCTTGACTCCCAGGCCATTGCCAACTGGGAGAGGTGGTATGTTGGTGCCAAGATGGGACAGGTGGCAGAGAAAGACCTATTCTGCCACCAACCTGCTGTGTGACCTTCAGCAAGTCACTTCCCCTCTCTGAGCCTCATGTTCTCTTTCCTCAAAATGAAATAATGATCTCAGCTCTGCCTTTCTGCCAAGAGATGTCCAGTGAGAGATGAACTTGACTACAAGAACCCTGGGAGGGGAGTCACCAATAAGAGGCAGGCTGATGCCAGGTGGGTAAATGCCAGGGTTGAACCTGGCACCTCCAGGCCCTCCTACACCACATGCCCAAGCCTGCAGCTTCTTTGGGTCCCTGCCCAAGCGGTGCCATCTGTGTGGTAGCATCACCTCCCCTCCTCCTGCCTCCCTGCCTGGAAAAAGCCTTCTGGGATCTTCTCACTTCATCAGAATCTTCCCTCTTCCTCCCCAGCCAGACCCTCTTCTCACCCCTTCCATACCAGTTAGGACTCTTGACTGCAGGCGACAGAAATCAGAAGTACAAAGAGGGAGAACTAGCTATAGGAATCGCTAGAGCTGAAAAGCTAAAAGATGTCATCAGGACACGCTTCTTGCTTGTTCAGTCTCCCTCCCATTGTCTCTCTGTCCCTTAACTGTGCCTTTGCCCTCAGGCAGGACATCCTCCTGAGGTGGCAAAGGTAGACACTAACAGCTCCAAGCTGGCACCACCCCCATTCGGGTATCCTGACTGAGAATAGTTCTGTCTGATTGTTCCAGCAAATGTCCAGGGTGATTCTCAGGGGCAGGGCACACATGGTGTCTTTGATTATGTGAATAGGCCTGGGTTACCTGCCCACCCCCAAACTAGAAACTCCTCAGCCATGCATGCCTCATGGACACAGTGGTGGGAAGTGGTTGTTCAAAACAAAAAAAGGTAGTCCAGGCTGGGCTCGGTGCCTCCTGCCTGTACTCCTAACACTCTGGGAGGCGGAAGGGTGGATTGCCTGAGCTCACAGGTTCAAGACCAGCCTGAGCCAGAGCAAGACCTTGTGTCTAAAAATAGTCAGGCATTGTGGCAGGCACCTGTACTTGGGAGGCTGAGGCAATAGTATTATTTAAGCCCAGGAATTTGAGGTTGCTGTGAGCTATGATGCCACAGCACTCTGCCAAGGGCGACAAGTGAGACTCGTCTCAAAAAAAAAAAAAAAAGGACACAATTGTAAGAGGGACTTTACATAACAAATGCAATCAATGTAACCTGGTTCTTTGTGCCCTCAATGAATCCCCAACAATAGAAAAAAAAAAGAGAGAGGGCCAGCGCCTGTGGCTCAGTGGGTAGGGCACTGGCCCCATATACCGAGGGTGGCGGGTTCAAACCCGGTCCCGGCCAAACTGCAACAAAAAAATAGCTGGGCATTGTGGTGGGCACCTGTAGTCCCAGCTACTTGGGGCTGAGGCAAGAGAATCGTCTATGCCCAGGAGTTGGAGGTTGCTGTGAGCTGTGTGACACCACAGTACTCTACTGAGGGTGCAAAAAAAAAAAAAAGAGAGAGAGAGAGACAGAGGAAAAAAAAAATGAGCAGCACCGTAGCTCAGTGGGTAGGGCACCGTGGCCACATACACTGATGCTAGTGGGTTTGAACCCAGCCCCGGCCAACTAAAACAATGACAACTACAATAACAACAACAAAAATAGCCAGCTTTGTGGCAGGTGCCTGTAGTCCCAGCTACTTGGGAGGCTGAGGCAAGAATCACTTAAACCCAAGATTTTGAGGTTGCTGTGAGCTATGATGCCACGACACTCTACCCAGGGCAACAGCTTGAGACTGTCTCAAAAAAAAAAAAAAAAAGTGGGATGCTCATGGGAAGCTAGGACTTTAAGACTGGCCTTGGCGACTTAGTGAGATTCTGTCTCTAAAAAGAAATACTTGTTTTTAATAATTAGCTGGGTGAGGGCGGCGCCTATGGCTCAGAAGGGTAGGAAGCCGGCCCCATATGCCAGAGGTAGAGGGTTCAAACCCAGCTCTGGCCAAAAAAAAATTAGCTGGGTGTAGGTCGGGCGCATTGGCTCACTCCTATAATCCTGGCACTCAGGGAGGCCAAGGCAGGTGGATCACCTGAGCTCACCAGTTCAAGACTAGTCTAAGCAAGGGTGAGACCCCATCTCTAAAAATAGCTGGTGTTGTGGCGAGTGCCTGTAGTCCCAGCTACTCTGGAGGCTGAGAATCATTTAAGCCCAAGAGTTTGAGGTTGCTATAAGCTATGACGCCATGGCACTCTACCAAGGGCAACAAAGTGAGACTCTGTCTCAAAAAAAAAAAAAAAGCTCTATCTCTTAAAAAAATAAAACCAAAAGTGATGGCCAGGCACAGTGGCACATGCCTATAATCCTAGCAATTCGAGAAGCTGGGGCAGGTGGATGGCTTCAGCCCAGGATTTTGAATTCAAGCCCAGCTTGGGCAACATAGTAAGATCCCATGTCTAGAACAAGCAAACATGGATTCTGTCACCAGAAAAGGATGTTGGATCATCAGATACAATAGGTATCTTGGCACCTTTGTTCCTAAGCATGTCAGCTGATCTTACACTAAGTATATCAGGTGAAAGATTAAACCAGGGGGTTGGGGGAATGGGGTTATGTGTATAGTTAGCTTTTGCTGTATAACAAATTACTCCTTGACTTGGTGGTCTAAGATAATCATTTTATTTCTTTCTTTCTTTATTTATTATTATCTTTTGAGACAGAGTCTCACTGTTTTGCCCCTGGTAGAGTGCCATGGCATCATAGCTCATAACAACCTCAGTCTCTTGGGCTCAATCAATTCTCTTGCTTCAGCCTCCCAAGTAACTGGGACTACAGGTGCTATTTTTAGAGATGGGGTCTCACTCTTGCTCAGGCTGGTCTAGAACTCATGAACTTAGGCAATCCGCCCACCTTGGCCTCCCAGAGTGCTGGCATTACAGGCCACCATGCCTGCTATTTAGTTCACAATTCTGTGGGTTACCTGGGAGATTCTTCAGGTCTAGGGTGTATCTGTGGTGAGTTAGTGATCTAGGCTGACCTAGGATGGCCTTGCTTTTGTGTCTGACTGCTGACTGGCTATCAGCTGCCCTACCTTCTGTTTACTCCACGTGACTTCTCATCCTCCAGCAGGCCAGCTTGTTTACAAGGTGGTCTTTTTTTTTTATGAGACAGAGCCTCAAGCTATCCCCCTGGGTAGAGTGCTGTGGCATTATAGCTCACAGCAACTTCCAACTCCTGGGCTCAAGC
>NW_003852579.1:785604-788611 GCF_000181295.1 Otolemur garnettii
CCAAACAATGATGATGGCTGCAACCAAAAATAGCCAGGTGTTGAGGTGGGCGCCTGTAGTCCCAGCTACTTGGGAGGCGGAGGCAGGAGAATCACTTGAGCCCAGGAGTTGGAGGTTGCTATGAGCTGTGATGCTCCAGCACTCTACCCAGGGTGAAAGCTTGAGGCTCTGTCTCAAAAAGAAAGAAAGGAAGGAAGGAAGGAAGGAAGGAAGGAAGGAAGGAAGGAAGGAAGGAAGGAAGGAAGGAAGGGAGGGAAGGGAAGGAAGAAGATACGAGACCAATTTTGCAATCTACTATAGCTCCCTCGGGAAAGAGGAGTGAAAAATGTTCCTTCTCTGTAGCCCATGGATCCCGTGGGCCAGGACAACCTCTAGATAGTCATCTTTGAGGAAGTGATTCACTCAGGCTCTGGGACTTCCCTAGGCCTCCAGGACCAGGGCTCAGCCCCTCGGAGAGGCAATGTAGATCCAGACCCTCAGCCCCTTGGAGAGGCAATGTAGATCCAGCCCCTCAGCTCCTCAGAGAGGCAATGTAGATCCAGACCACATGGGGAAGGTGCAGGAGGTGGAGCTGCTAGTGGGGGGAGGCCTCCTTGGCAGGGAAGAGGGTATTTGAAATCCTGGCTCCCGGCTCCCTTCAGCCCACTCCAAAGCAAGAATCTGCCTTAAGGACACCCCCCCCCGCCCCCACCTTCCCAGCATCCCCTTGGTAGGGAGGGGCTGGATGGCCCTGAGACTTGTGCCTTTTACCATGGTAACTGGTGCCACCTGCTCCCTAAGGTCAAGGAGTCGTCCCTGAGCTTCCCTTTCAGGGGCTGACTGTGGCCTCAGCATGTCTCTTCCACAGGTGGCTGCACTGGAGCGGCAGATCTTTGACTTCCTGGGCTACCAATGGGCTCCCATCCTGGCCAACTTCCTGCACATCATGGCGGTCATCCTGGGCATCTTCGGCACCGTGCAGTATCGCTCCCGGTACCTCATTCTGGTACGGCTCACTCAGCATCTTCCCAGGCTAACCCCTCTGTTCGCCCCTGCACACTCACCCTCTGCTCCTCACCCAGAACTGCCTCCCAGCACTGGGCACCCAGACCAGCTTGTCTGGGTTCCAACCCAGCTGGTGGGGTGAATGTCCAAATCCCAATGTTTCTTTGCTCAGAAGAGACAAGATTGGTATTTTTTTCCGAAGAATTTCCTGGGGAAATAATCCAAATATAAACAAAATGGCAGCTTGGCTCCCATAGCACAGTGGTTATGGCGCCAGCCACGTATACCGAGGGTGGCGAGTTTGAACCCGGCCCAGGCCAGCTAAATAATGAAAAAATAGATAAATTATTAAAAAAAATAAAAATAAATGGCACATGAAAGGGACACCGCTAAGAGTTTCACATGCTTCATCTCATCTTTACAACAGCTCTGTCAGGTGTATCTTACCGTCTCCATTTTCCAGATGATGAAACGGAGCCTCTGAAGGTTACGAGTCTTCCTAAGGTCACATAGCTAATAAAGGCAGGGCCAGGATTAGAGCATCAGGTCTGGAGTGAAGGCTTCTGCCATGGCACCACACTGCCTCAGTAAGCCACGGAGAGACAAGGGAGAAGTGGGCTTGTCTTGTTTAGTTTCTTGAGTTGCTCCAGGAAGCTTCAGGAAGGCCTGGCTTTTGTCCTTCCACCTGATGCTCATGGAGAATGTGGCCTGGAGCAGCTAGTGTGACTTTGAGGTCAGTGCCTTCCCATCCTCCAGCCCAGAAATCTGATTGTGATCCCAGTCCCCTCCCCCACTGCCTCTTCTCAAGCCCCTGGTCCCATGTGGTCTCTGTCAAACCCCTGTTTTCAGCTAGACTCACCCATTTCCCTGCTTTCCTTAGAGACCTCTTCACATGACTGTCCCAAGGGAAAAGGCTTTTCACCAGATTTACTACATACATGCTTGACACCTACAGCCACAATGACATGCAGTGTCATACTGCCCCCAGAGCCCACACACACTCTAGAACTTCTTCCCCCCAGTCCCCACAGGCTCAGCTCCCAGAAGCCAAGGGAACAGGGCCCTTACAAAGCTCTGTCACCTGACATAAGAGAACATATCTCTCCAGTTCTCAGGAAAGCCCCAGGCACCTCTGTCAACACCACTGTTTGCTAGGTGACAGCCACTGGAATTACAGGCACAGGAATCAAGTAGAAGCATCCAGCCCCCAAATCTATCCTTTCCTTTTCTTTTTTTTTGCAGTTTTTGGCCAGGGCTGGGTTTAAACCTGCCAACTCCGGCATAAGGGGCCGGCACCCTACTCCTTTGAGCCACACGCACTGCCCCCCAAATCTATCCTAACCTCTTCCTCCCTAACTCTCAAGGACAGCTGTGGGTAGAATGCTGTCCTCCCCAGACGTGCCCACATCTGAGATATGGAGAAACTGAGAGGCCAAGAGGGGTCTGCCCTGGCAATGCTGCTCCCAGGCAATGCTCCTCCAGCCAGGTGGAAAGTTGGACCTGTGTCCCTAGGTGCAGTTTATAGAGCAAAGAGGGAAGGGAGAAGAATGGCAGTGTGAGAGCTTCCAGGCTGGACTCCTCTACCATCCCTGGAGCCTTAAGTTGGTCTGTGGCATCATAGCCACAGCCTCCCAAGTAGCTGGGACTACAGAAACCCACCACAATGCCTGACTATTTTAGAGATGAGGCCTTTCTCCATAGCCCTGCCCCCACCTCCCCTCATCTGCTTATAACCAGAGGGCAGTCACAGCCATATGTGAGATGATGTCACACTTATACTTGGACACTAGGCTGCAGGATAACCTGCCGTCTTTTTTGGTCTAAAGTTCTTAGCATCTTTAATCATTGCTGACTCAGTTTTTCACAGAAGATCACAATCGTTTATAAGAATTAAGCCTCTTAAAAAAAAATGGGCGGCGCCTGTGGCTCAAAGGAGTAGGGTGCTGGCCCCATATAGAGGCCAGAGGTGGTGGGTTCAAAGCCGGCCTCAGCCAAAAACTGCAAAAGGGAAAAAAAAAAAAAA
>NW_003852579.1:788981-792148 GCF_000181295.1 Otolemur garnettii
AAAAAAAAAAAAAAAAAGACCTGAGCAAGACCCCATCTCTACAAAAAAGAGAAAAATTAGCTGGGCATTGTGGTGGATACCTGTAGTCCCAGCTACCTGAAAGGCTGAGGCAAGAGGTCATCCTGGGCACCTTTGGCACCATGCTTGACCCCAAGAGTTTGAGGTTGCTGTGAGCTGTGATGCCATCGCACTCCACCCAGGGCAAGAGAGGGAAATTCTGTCTCCAAAAAAAAAAAAGAAAGAAAGAAAGAAAGAAAAAAAAGAAAGAATTGCCAGGCGCAGTGGCTTACACCTATAATCCCAACACTTGGGAGGCTGAGGCAGGTGGATTGCCTGAGCTCACAGGTTCAAGACCAGCTTGAGCCAGAGTGAGACCTCATCTCTAAAAATAGCTAGGCATTGTGGCGGGTCCCTGTAGTCCCAGCTACTTGGGAGGCTGCGGCAAGGGAATCCCTTAAACCCAGGAGTTGAGGTTGCTGTGAGCTGTGATGTCACAGCACTCTACCGAGGATGACAAAGTGAGACTCTGTCTCCAAAAAAAAAAAGAAAAGAAGTAAGTCTTTTTCATAGAAAGTAAAGAGGTCCCTTATTTTCTCCACCACCACTTACAAGCTAGAAATCCCAGTTCTAGTCCAGGCATGATGGCTCATGCCTGTAACCCTAGCCCTCTGGAAGGCTAAGGAAGATGGATTGCTTGAGTTCACAAGTTCAAGACCAGCCTGAGCCAAAACGAGACCCTGTCTCTTAAAAAACAAAAAATTGCAGGTGTTGTGGCGGGTGCCTGTAGTATTAGCTACTCAGGAGGCTGAGGCAAGAGGATCTCTTGAGCCCAAGAGTCTGAGGTTTCTGTGAGCTTGACGCCATGGCACTCTACCAAGGGTAACAAAGTGAGACTCTGTTTCAAAAAAAAAAGAAAAAGAAACCCCAGTCCTGTGCCTCAGGCCCTCTGACATCTCACTTCTGTTTATCAGCTGGCCTACCATGAAGCACTTTATTTTTATTTCTTTTTTTTGAGACAAGAGTCTCACTATGTCACCCTGGGTAGAGTGCCGTGGTGTCACAGCTCACAGCGTGGTGTCACAGCTCACAGCAACCCCCAACTCCTGGGCTCAGGTGATTCTCTTGCCTCTACCTCCCAAGTCACTGGGACTACAGGTGCCTGCCACAACACTTGGCTATTTTTTGGTTGTAGTTGTCATCATTGTTTGGCAGGCCTGGGCTGGATTCGAACCCACCAGCTCCAGTGTATGTGGCTGGCACCCTAGCTGCTGAGCTAAAAGCACCAAGCCACATGCAATACTTTATAAGGCACATTCTGTCATTTCATAATTCATTCAGCACTGGAGACCGGTATTACAGTGCTGAATAAGGTAGGCAAAGTCCTCACTCCTAGTGGCTTGCCATCCAGAGCATGTTCATGCAAGTGTTATTTGTATTACAATCCTTGAGGGGTTGTTTAAACAACTCCTGAACACCATCCCAAGAAATTCACAATCAGTAAGTCAGTCAACAGATAAGACTCAAGAATCTGCATTTTATTTTATTTATTATTTTTTAATTTCTTTGAGATAGAGTCTTAGTTTGTCACCCCCAATAGAGTGCTCTGGCATCATAGCTCATAGCAACCTCAAATTCTTGGGCTCAAGTTATTCTCTTGCCTCAGCTTCCTGAGTAGCTGGGACTACCGGCACTGGCCATACACCTGGCTATTTTTAGAGATAGGGTCTAGCTCAACCTCAGGCTGGTCTCAAACTCCTGAGTTCATGGGATCCGCCTACCACAGCCTCCCAGAGTGCTGAGATTACAGGCATGAGCCACCATGCCCAGCCTTTTAAAAAAATTTTTAAGACAAAGTTTCACTCTATTGCCCTGGGTAGAGTGCCATGGCCCTCATAGCTCACAGCAACCTCAAACTCTTGGGTTCAAGTGACTCTCTTGCTTCAGCCTCCTGAGTATCTGGGACTACAGGTGCCCACCACAATACCCAGCTAGTTTTTCTATTTTTAGTAGAAACAGGGTCTCTGCTGGGCGCTGTGGCTCACGCCCATAATCCTAGCACTCTGGGAGGCCAAGGCGGGTGGATTGCCTGAGCTCTCAGGTTCGAGACCAGCCTGAGCCAGAGCAAGACCCTCTGAGGGGGCTTACGTCCAAGAGTTTGAGGTTGCTGTGAGCTATGACACCACATCACTCTACCAAGGGTAACAAAGTGAGACTCTGTCTCAAAAAAAAAGAGTGGGGTCTCACTAACTCAGAGCGGGTCTCAAACTCATGAGCTCAAGCAATCCACCCACCTCATCCTTCCAGAGTGCTAGAATTATAGGTGTGTGCATTTTAAACAGACTCCCCAAGTGATTCCAATATTTCCTATGCATTCTAGGGATGGCTGTCCTAGAGGACGTTGCTCTCAGCAAAGTAGACAGCATTAGCTACCTGAGGACTTGGATTTGAGTGCCAGCCCTACCTTTTCCTAGCCGTGTGATCTTGGAAAGCTTAAACCTTCTTTTGGCCTTAAATCAATCATCTCTAAAGAGGAGATAATGCCTACCTTACAGGGCTGTTGTAAGGACTGATGGATGTGAAAATGATTTGAAATTATAGTGTACTCTCTGAGTGAGGTATTATCATAATTTCTCCTGCAAAGGTGTCCTGAGTCTGTGAGCTCTGTCTCCACTGACACACCCATCCCCACTCTCCCAGGCCCTGCCCTGATCCCACCTCTGCTTTCCCCAGTATGCAGCCTGGCTGGTGCTCTGGGTTGGCTGGAATGCATTTATCATCTGCTTCTACCTGGAGGTTGGACAGCTGTCCCAGGTAAGCCTCAGGCCTGGCAGTGCTATAGGGCAGAGCCTGACCTTCCCATTCTCTCCCCCCGGGCTCCTAGTGTGGCATAGGTCTGGGGCATCATCTGTTCAAGAGACCTTCCTACACAGCTAAATAAGCTATGTGCCCCATTTCTCACCCACATATTTTTGTTTCTGACCTCTGCACTTCTCTAAAACAATAATGGAGCAAATAAGGCTGAAGACAAGTCCATGTGAAGATGAGCTGGGGGTCTCAGTAGACCACAAACTCAAGAAAAAGAAACAGTATAGGCTCGGCACCTATAGCTCAACCGGCTAAGGCGCCAGCCACGTACACCTAAGGTGGCGGGTTTGAATCCCCAGCCC
>NW_003852579.1:793335-800506 GCF_000181295.1 Otolemur garnettii
AAAAAAAAAAAAAGTTAAAAAAATATGTGACTAAGAGCACTGCTTTTGTAGTTTGACCCTGCTAGATTCAAATCCCAGCTCTAATATTCCCTCACTGTGTGACCCTGGGTGAGTAGCTTATCCTCTCTGAGCTTCAGTTTTCCCATCTAGTAGGTGGAGATAATAACAACTGCAATTTCTTGTGGTTGCTGAGGGGATGAAAAGAGATCATAGCTCTGCATGCTTGGCCTCTGATCTTCACCCCTGCTCCAGGCCCCATGCAAGTAGCGACCAGGCATTACGTATTTATCTGACTGAGTGGATGGACTGATGAACACATGGATGCACACCTGCATAAGAACTGTTCTAGGTCAGCCTCTTCTTCATTTAACAAGTGGGAAGACCAAGGTCCAAAGAGAGAAGAGGTTTGCCCAGGGTCACACACAGAGACAGGGATCAGTGGAGAGACTGAATGGGCTGTGAAGCATTCTGCACTGGGGATTTCACCAACAGCTGGGAAATTGAACCAGTTACTATTAATGTCCCTTCCAGCCAGAAATTCTGGGGCTTCTGTGGGTCAAGGCCAGCCCTTTTTGAGCTCACTGATGGAAGAGGGAGGCCTGCATGGTCAGCAGGTGCCACCTACTGGCTTAATGAGAACTTGCTGTACAGATTCCCACATCAAACTGGAAAGGAGGCTGTTACAAGCACCAGATGTGAAGCAGGCCTTTTATAAAGTCTCCTGGGGCCTGGGGAGCATCTCCCTCTCCCTCTGCCTCGTGCTCAGTATCCCAGGCCCCTCTGCCCCCAGGACCGGGACTTCATCATGACTTTCAACACATCCCTGCACCGCTCCTGGTGGATGGAGAATGGGCCTGGCTGCCTGGTGACACCTGTTCTGAACTCTCGCCTGGCCTTGGAGGACCACCATGTCATCTCTGTCACTGGCTGCCTCCTTGACTATCCCTACATTGAAGCCCTCAGCAGTGCCCTGCAGATCTTCCTGGCAGTGAGTCCTTCTGTGCCCCCACCTCACACACACTCCCAGAGGTGAAACTTCCACCTCTACCCTTTCATTGGCCCGCTAAGAGGGGATGCACTTAGGTCTTCCAACCTACATGTGCTTCTGTCTGGATTCCATATCTTGTACCACCCTTCACCCCTGCCCCAGGCCCCATGCAGGTAGTGAGCAGGTTTAACGAATAGGATGAGACATCAAACCATGAGTTTTTCCTAGTTTCAAACACCCAACACACCTGCTGTATGACCTTGGACAAGTCATTTGCCCACTCCAAGTTTGTCTCCTTATTCAGAGAAAGGAAGAAGTTATGAGAATAAGAAAGTGGCTCCAGGGCGGCGCCTATAGCTCAAAGGAGTAGGGTGCCAGCCCCATTTGCCGGAGGTGGAGGGTTCAAACCCAGCCCCAGGCCCAAAAACTGCAAAAAGAAAGTGTCTCCAAGAGAGTAGTAGTTCCCATTTCCAGGAGGGTCAGCCCTGTCCTAAGGGTCACGTAGTCCTCTTTCCTCTTAACAAGCCATTAAGGTATTGTCCAGTTCTCTCTGGGAAAACAGGCTTAAAGAGGTAAAACATTGTCTGTCTGAGGTTAGACTCCCAAAAGAATTGGACCAAATGTGTTTGTTTTAAGGTACAGTGATTTAACTTGAAGTTATTATAGGTGTGCCTTAATCCTGGCACGGCCCCTCCCCCCCCCCCACGCTCACACTCACCGGTCAGGTTGGGCAACACCAGGCAGCAGGGGCTGGGAAAAGACTCCCTCTCTTCCCTCTCTGATGTGTCGCTCCCTCCCCTAGCTGTTCGGCTTCGTGTTCGCCTGCTACGTGAGCAAAGTGTTCCTGGAGGAGGAGGACAGCTGTGAGTAAGGCACCCCCAGGGGCCCCCCCGCCACCCTCTCGTCTTCAGCACCTTGGACAGAGGCCCGGAAGAGGCCTTGGCGGGAGGGAGCCTAGGTCGGCCAAGGGGCCATTCTTGAGGGGAAGAAGAGGCCGCTGGGTGGATGGGTGTCTGCAGAGCCAGCCCATTCTGGAATAAGGGTCAGACCTCCAGGTCCAGGTCCCCAGGCCGTGGACTCAGCGTCTTTTCCCCATCTCGCTCCGCTCCCTTTGTAGTTGCTTGAGCCCCACCCCCAAGAGCTTTCTCTCTTAAGAGACCGCCTCCTAGGCTCCAGTCTCACGTCTCAAGTATCAAGGATTTGATCCCCTGCTGACTCAACTCCAGGGCTTGGCGACCCTCGGACACCCTCAGGATCCGGCCGCAGAGCCCCGGCCCTAAGGCTCTGTGTGGAGTCTAAGCCTCCTCAGCCCAGGGTTTCTCTGGCTTCACTTCTCGGCTCTAGGGGCCCTGCCCTCGGAGTCTTCCTTCTCAGGACCCACCGCTCCCCTAGCCCATTCCTAATCATGCACCACCTCCCCTCCCACAGTTGACTTCATCGGTGGCTTTGACTCCTACGGATACCAGGCACCCCAGAAGACGTCGCATTTACAACTGCAGCCTCTGTACACGTGGGTCATGGCGCTGAGCTGGGTGGGGCTAGAGGCACGGGTCATTAGTGTTGGGGAAAGCAGGAGTGGGGAGGGCAGCGCCCCCATACTTTCGGGGCCACTCCCCTAACCTGTCTTTCTTTGTTGCAGGTCAGGGTAGCTTCTGCCAGGCGCCGCACCCTTGGCTTCTGGACTGCCGGCGGCTGCAGCGAGCACAAGCCAAGATGGGCAGGCGGGCGCGCCCTCTGGCGGCTCATGGACAGACTGCAGCCTGTGCCGGCCCCTCCTGGGTCTACAGCCGAAGTGGACTTGGACTTGGCCCTTCCTCAGCCGGGACTTCAGGAGCGGGTTGGGGGAGGGAATGGCGGGGGGGGGCGGGGTTTGTATTTTTTTTATGACAGCCTTGGCGTGCGCTGGGCCTTCCTACCTTCTCCAGCCTCTCTCTTTCACCTTGGCCGGGCGTCCTGCCCCTGTCCAGAGAGAAATAGCAGGGCAAAATCTCACCGCATCTCACAGCACTCACTCACCAGCCTGGGCAAAGCTACTGTGAACTAGAAGCAGGAGTTCTAATCCTCCCAGTTCCACACTGACTGAGTGCCATCTATAGAAGCCCTTCTCCTCTTTGGGCCTCAGTTTCCCCACATCAAATAATTAAAGTAATCCCTTAGCAGGTCGACTCTTCTAGCCCTCTGGTTTGACTCAATTCCCTGGACAAGACTGGGATTATAGGATGGGCACAGTGGCTCACACCTGTAATCCTAGCACTCTGGGAGGCCGAGGCTCAGGAGTTCAAGACCAGCCTGAGCAAGAGTAGGAACCCATCTCTAAAAAAATAGCCGGGCCTTGTGGTGGGTGCCTGTAGTCCCAGCTACTTGGGATGCTGAGGCAAGAGAATCGCTTAAACCCCCAAGAGTTTTGAGGTTGCTGTGAGCTATGACACCACAGCACTCAAACCCAAGGCAACTGAGTGAGACTGTCTCAAAAAAAAAAGACTGGGATTATAATTCCCATTCCCATTTTGCAGATATGGAAACTGAGGCCCAGAGATGTGAAGTGATTTGCTTGAGGCCACCCAGCTAGGCTTTTGGTGGACCTTAAACACAGTGTACCTTCTGTAGTTTCAGAGTCCCATTTCCAAGCCTCCATCCAGCTTGGACACGCTGGAGCCTATATGGTTCCCATCACACTCACACACCACCACCACTACTTGCCAACACGTTTCTTAAAGCAATATACCCATTCGTTCTCTTATTGGGAACCAGATGGACAGAACCCAGAACCCTGAATTCAGCATGATCAACAGGGAAGACTTCCTATACTCAGCCTCTGTCCACCTTGGCAAACCTTTCACGCCCTCTCTAATAAAGTGGGGCCACAATTCAGTCCCCCCACTCCCTTCTAGGTCCCTAAGACTGGGTCTGCTATACCCATGATCACCTTCCCTCAACAACTCCACCAACTCCTGATGGCTCCATCCACTTCACCACTTGGCAAGCCTGTGGTCCCAGAGGGGAAAAGGGCTAGTCAGCACTGCCTAGACACCAGGGTTTACAGATCGCCATCGTCTATGGCCACTTAATATCCAGAAGCAACCTCTAACAAGTCCAGGAGGAGTTCTGAAGGGGAAGATGGGAGTGTGGATAATTGGGGTGGATGTCAGGACAGCCAGCACCCTCACTCTTCCTTGGAGGCAAATAGAAGTGAGAGCTCTTTCTCCTCACCTTCCTCTACACCAGCATCCTGTGCACTAGCTGGCGATTCCACAGGCAGGACAACTCCCAGTCTGGGAAACAGGAGCAGCCCTGGGTCAGGAAGGAGGGCAGAAGGCACAGGGAACACGAGGGAAGCGCAGATGGTTTGCACACCATAATGACCACTCTGCTCCTTGCTCTCCACCTCCTTCCTATCTAGCATTCCCTACTCTCCAAGGCCAAAATATCCTGAGCTAGGCTGGCAACCCTACCACACCATCCCATCTTTAGTCCTGTGCCAAGCAGCCAGCCCCAGAAGTTCCTCTGGCCCCAAGGTCCCAGATGGGCAGCCCAGACAGCTGGTGGGCACAGCTGAAGAGTGGGGGAAATTCCCTTCAGGATGGGTTGCTACTTTGCCCCGGGCCAGCTCCTGTTTCCAGCCCTCATTTCTCACTCCCAATCCCCAAGGCCCCTTTCTATTCAACGGGTGTAGCCACTGGTGCTTTGAAACCTTTTGTTTTTATAAGATTTGTTTTGCAAAGGGACCAGATTCTCTTTTCACTGGGATCTTGCAAAGTGGGGAGCCCTTCCCTGGTTTCTGTGCAGATGGGTTGATTAAAGATGGTGTTTTCTTCTCTATATTCCTGTCCTGCCCTCTGGATCAGTGAGACCTTCTAAGGGAGAAATCTCTGCACAAGGGTAGATGGGGCTGAGTCGATGTCATGCTTAGGGTACTGGCTGGCGATGTGGCTTTGGGCCAGTCACCGTCTTTTCCCTTACCCACATAGATACAGAGGTCAGAGGGGTCTCAAACCTGGCTTCATAGTCCCTTAAAGAGATTTCTACTATTTTTCTGATAAAGTACGTTTTGAATTTATGCTTCCAATTATTTTTGCATCTGGCTCTGCCCTCTTCCTGAAAATTCTGTCCCTGGCTTGGAATGAGCTGGCGCATGGTGCATTAGTCACGAATTCCTACATTCTACCCTTGACTTCCTGGATATTTTTCTGGTGATACAGTCCAAGAATCAACATTTTTTTTTTTTTTTGATACAGAGCCTCAAGCTGTCCCCCTGGGTAGAGTGCCGTGGCATTCCAGCTCACAGCAACCTCCAACTCCTGGGCTCAAGCGAGTCTCCTGCCTCAGCCTCCCAAGTAGCTGGGACCACAGGCGCCCGCCACAACGCCCGGCTATTTTTTGGTTGCAGCCGTCATTGTTGTTTGGCGGGTCCGGGCTGGGGATTCGAACCGGCCACCTTAGGTGTACGTGGCTGGTGCCTTAGCCAGTTGAGCTATAGACGCCAAGCCAGAATCAACATTTTTAATTTGTGTGTGTGGTATGTGTGTGTAAACAGGTAATGTGTATATATGGTATGGTTATATATATATGGTTCTGGGGGTGGAGGGGATTCGTATACCTGTTTTTCATATTTTTCCAAGGACAGTCAATTCTTCTAAAAATCATACAAATGTTTTTTCCCTTTTTCACACAAATGGAAACATTCTACTTATCCTTCAACCTCCTGCTTTCACTTAACTCAATCTTGGGACTCTTCCCCCAATAATTCCTATGGAGCTGCCTCCTGTTCTTCCACAGTGACTGGTCCTGATGCAGCTTAGGAGTAAGAACCAGACAGTCTTCCTTAAGGATGTCTCAGGCCCTTTAAGCAAACCCTGGTGGACCACTCCTTGACCGTGGAGTCCAGAGGAAAATAAGTCAAAGACCCTGCCACCAAGGAGCTCCTGATCTACTTAGGAACACAGAGGAAGGGCAAATGCTAAGAGCAGATACCAATAGGAGCTCAGGAGAGGGAGCTGACATAGTATCTAGGGTACAAATAGGAGACAAATTGGTTGGCGGAAGCTTCAGTGGGAAATGTGTTCATTTCCTATTGCTATCATGACAAATTACCACGATTGTATCTTAAAACAATGTAAATTTGTTACAGTTCTGTAGAAGTCCAATGTGAGTCTCACAAACTAAAATGAAGATCTCTGCAGGGCTGTATCGCTTTCCGGATGCTCTGGAGAGAATCCAATTCCTTGGTGTTTCCAGGTTCCAGAGGCTTCCTGCATTCCTTGGCTTTTGGCCCCATCTTCATCTTCAAAGCCAGCAACATCCCTTCTCTCTGACCCCTCTTTACCATCACATCTCTGACCACCACCAGTAAAAGTTCTCTGCTTTTAGGGACTCAGATAATCCAACATCTCCTCTGTATATCCTCATCTCCCTCTGTTTTTTGTTTTCTGTTGTTGCTGGGGGTTTTTTGAGACAGAGTTTCACTATGTTGCCCTTGGTAGAGTGCTATAGCAAGACAGCTCATAGCAACCTCTAACTCTTGAGCTTAAGTGATTCTCTTGCCTCAGCCTCCCAAGTAGCTGGGACTACAGGCACCTGCCACAATGCATAGCTATTTTTTTGTTGTTGTAATTGTCATTGTTGTTTGTCAGGCCTGGGCTGTGTTCAGACCCACCAGCCAGCCCTGGTACATGTGGCTGGTGCTCTAGCCACCAAGCTACAGGCACCAAGCCTTTTTTTTTTTTTTTTTTTTCTTTTTTGAGACACAGTTTGTTCTGATGCCTGGGCTGGAATGCAGCGATGCAGTCCTAAACCGAAAAATCTTGGGCTTAAGAGAACTCCTGGCTCAGCCTGCTGAACAGCTGAAACTACAGGCATGTACTACCATGCTGGCTAATTTTTAAAATTTTTTGTAGAGAAAGTGTTGGCTAGACTGGTCTCAAACTCATGCCCTCAAGCAATCCTCCCACTTCAGCCTCCCAAAGTGCTGAGATTACAGATGTGAGCCACCACTGCACTGACCCCATCTCAAAGTTCTTAACTTACTCATGTCTGCAAGTTCACCTGTCATGTAATGCATTCCCAGGTTCCAGGAATTGGAATCTGGACATCTTTTTTTTTTTTTTTTTTTTTTTTTTTTTTTTTTTGAGACAGAGCCTCAAGCTGTCCCCCTGGGCAGAGTGCCGTGGCATTACAGCTCACAGC
>NW_003852579.1:800949-806411 GCF_000181295.1 Otolemur garnettii
TTTTTTTTTTTTTTGAGACAGTCTCACTATGTTGCCCTCGGCAGAGTGCTATGGTGTCACAGCTCACAGCAACCTCAAACTCTTGGGCTTAAGCGATTTTCTTGCCTCAGCCTCTCAAGTAGCTGGGACTACAAGCACCTACCACAATGCCTGGCTATTTTTGTTGTTGTTATCATTGTTGTTTAGCAGGCCCGGGCCAAATCTGATGCATGTGGCCAGCACCCTAACCACTGAGCTACAGGCGCTGAGTCTGAGTTTCTCGCTTCTGCTTGTCAACATAGTTCTCAGGTATGTGTGTGATGACAAGTACTCACTTGTGTAGCAGTGATCAGCAAGGATCAGTATGGACTGTGTGAGTCAGCTGGGTCCAAATCCCAAATCCATCACTCCATGGGACCCCTCAAGCTGGTTTCTCAGGAAATCCAGTGAAATACACCTTGCTCCTGCCATCATGGGACCATCTCCCACCAACTCCTGTACATTAGAACACTAGGTAGGGCCGACTAGCTTGCCAAAACTGCTGAGTCATAAGGGTGCCCAAGGTATTCTTTGAAGCAATAGAATGAATTGACCCAAAGTGCATTTGACAAGCACATAGTCTGCTGGAATTTACAGACAATGCACATATTTTCTTCAGTGCATTAAAATTTGGATCTCGCAAATTCAAAACAGATTAGGGGTGAATTAGGGCCTGATGGTAAGGACTCATACCCTCCTAAGAAGATTCAGTACTCTCAAGAGCCACTGTGCAATGTTTCTCAGGCTTCCAAACTTTAAAAATTCCTTACCTATTCCTTCACTATCCGCCAAATAAAAGAAAAAAAAAAAAACCAGAAAATTCCTATTTCTAAACCTAAGTTGCTCTGTAACACACTGATATTATATCTCCAGGGTAGTGATGAGAATCTATGCTGCTCCAGTGCCCCAGGTGAAGCAGGTTTGGCAAATCCCAACCCCCCCACCCTCACAGGCATTCAGGTTTTTTGTTGTTTGTTTGTTTTTTAAAGAGACAGAGTCTAGCTTTGTCGCCCTCAGTAGAGTGCTGTAGCATCACAGCTCACAGCAACCTCCATCTCCTGGGCTTAGGCGATTCTCTTGCCTCAGCCTCCTGAGTAGCTGGGACTACAGGTGCTGGCCAGAATTCCTGGCTATTTTTTTTGTTGCAGTTTGGCCAGGGCCAAGTTTGAACCCACCACCCTCAGTATATAGGGCCAGTGCCCTACCCACTGAGCCACAGGCGCTGGCCCTCTCTCTTTTTTTTTTTATTGTTGGGGATTCATTGAGGGCACAAAGAACCAGGTTACATTGATTGCATTTGTTACGTAAAGTCCCTCTTACCTACTGAACCACGGGTGCAGCCCAGACATTCAGTTTTTTGAGACAGAATCTCACTTTCTTGCCCTTGGTAGAGTCCTATAGCATCATAGCTCACAGCAACCTCCAACTCTTGGGCTCAAGCGATTCTCTTGCCTCAGTCTCCCAAGTAGCTGGGACTAAAGGTGCCCGCCACAACACCCAGCTATTTTTTAGAGATGGGGGTCTTGCTCTGGCTCAGGCTAGTCTCAAACCCATGAGCTCAGGCAGTCCACCTGCCTCAGCCTTCTAGAGTGCTAGGATTACAGGAGGGAGCTACCTCTCCCTGCAAGGTATTCAGTTTTGAAACTCCACCTGCTCCATGGTCCTGAAGGCCTTGCCAAGTTATGCCTGCCGGCTCCTGCATATCAAGAACATGACTTTAATGTTTACTCAAAACTGAATTACATTTAAGCTCAATTTCATTTGTTACTGGCAGTCTTACAAATTTTTTTTAATGGATTAGTCATTTCCAAGGCTGTAATCAACTACTAGGTTAATTTGGTTAAAGGTAGGTTAATTTGGTTTTTTGAGACACTCTGTCACCCTGGATAGAGTGCTGTGGTGTCCTAGCTCACAGCAACCTCAAACTCTTGGGCTCAAGCAATACCCTGGCCTCAGCCTCACGAGTAGCTGGGACTATAGGCACCTCACTAGCTTTTTTTCTGTTTTTAGTAAAGACGTGGTCTCACTCTTGCTCAGGCTAGTCTCGAACTCCTGAGCTCAAGAGATCCTCCCACAGTGCTAGGATGGCAGGCTTCAGTCGCCTCACCCCACCAAAGGCAGGTTAATTTCACCACTAGGTTAGTTGGTCAAAGGCAGGACTCCTAGTGGAGAGGGGTCCTTGAGAGTGGGGAAGCCCAGACCAAGCTCTGCCTTTCCCTCTTCCAGCTCCAGCCTCATTCACCCTGAGGAGGTAAGGGTAGCTCCACTCCCACCCCAGCACTGGTGTCCACACCCTGCTTCCAGTGATTCAGCAATTTCCCTGTCTGCCCTGGAACCAGGCTGAGCAGGCCCAGGCAGGCTACAGCTCAGAGAGGTGCCGGGTATCCAACACCCACATTCTAGTTCTTCCTCTGCCCCCAACCACCTGTGACCTTGGGCAACTCCTCCTCCTCAAGCCTTGGTGATACTATCAGTGAAGTGACAGAGCTGGACTTGCATGAATATGCACAGGCTTCTCCACTGCTGACATTCTGGAACAGAGCTTCAACAACCCTCCCCTTACTTGGATTTTTTTTTGCAGTTTTTGGCCGGGGCTGGGTTTGAACCTGCCACCTCTGGCCTATGGGGCTGGTGCCCTACTCCTTTGAGCCACAGGTGCTCCCAGTCCTGGGCTTAGGCAATTCTCTTGCCTCAGCCTCCTGAGTAGCTGAGACTACAGGTGCCCACCACAACACCCGGCTATTTTTTTGTTACAGTTTGGCCAGGGCCGGGTTTGAACCCGCCAACAGCGGTACATAGGGCTGGCGCCCTACCCATTGAGCTACAGGCACTGCCCTTTTAAATATTTATTAAGCAGCTATTATGTGCTAGGAATTGGGGATACAGCTGCGAATAAAACACACATTGATCTCTGCTCCTGGTAAGGGTGCCTGTTGGAGGAGACATAAAATAAACAAGTAAGTATAATAGCTGGGTGTTGTGGAGAGCTCTATTTTTAGTAGTGATGGGGTCTCCCTCTTGCTCAGGCCACACACAGCCTCAATTCTACTTTTAAAGTTGATGTCAGGGCTCGGCGGCTATGGTGCCAGCCACATACACCTGAGCTGGTGGGTTCAAATCCAGCCTGGGCCTGCCAAACAACAATGATGGCTACAACCAAAAATTAAAAAAAATAGCCAGGCATTGTGGCAGGCACCTGTAGTCCCAGCTACTTGGGAGGCGGAGACAGGAGAATCGCTTGAGCCCAGGAGTTGGAGGTTGCTGTGAGCTGTGATGCCAGAGCACTCTACCCAGAGCGACATCTTGAGGCTCTGTCTCAAAAAATAAATAAATAATAAATAGATAGATAAAGTGGATGTCAGGCCTGGGTGCAGTGCCTCACGCCTATAATCTTAGCACTCTGGGAGGCTGAATTGCTTGAGCTCAGGAGTTTGAGACCAGCCTGAGCAATAGTGAAACTCCATCTCTACTGAAAATAGAAAAAAAAAATAGCTGAGTGTTGTGGCAGGCATGTATTGTCCCAGCTACTTGGGAGGGTGAAGCAAGAGAATCACTTGAGCTCAAGAGTTTGAGGTTGGCAGCACCTGTGGCTCAGTGAGTAGGGGACTGGCCCCATATACTGAGGGTGGCAGGTTCAAATCTGGCCCCAGCCAAACTGCAACAAAAAAATAGCCAGGCATTGTGGCGGGTGTCTATAGTCCCAGTTACTCAGGAGGCTGAGGCAAGAGAATCGCCTAAGCCCAAGAGCCGGAGGTTGCTGTGAGCTGTGATGCCACAGCACTCTACCAAGGATGACAAAGTGAGACTCTGTCTCTGGAAAAAAAAAAGAGTTTGCGGTTGCTGTGAGCACTGACATCATAGCACTCTACCAGAGGTGACAAAGTGAGACTCTGTCTCAAAAAAAAAAAAAAGGCAAAATAAAGAAGGTTAGGTAGAAAGCAAAGAGAACAGCAAGTACAAAGCCCCGAATACAGGAGGGAGGCAGAGAGGCCGGTATGGTAGGTTCAGAGCAAGGAAAAAAGAAAAGTAGTAAAGTCACCGGATAAAGGAGGGGAATGGCATGAGACGGGCCTTGGAGAACATTTTAAGGGCTTTAGCTTTAACCTAAGCAGAATGGAAACCACCACAGAACATAACAAAGGGATTCTGGGGAGATTCCCTGTGGTGATTGAGTGAATACACACGTCAGGAGGTCAAGGGCAGGAACTGAGACACCAGGTTGGGGGCCATCAACATAATACAGGGGAGGTCAGGGCATGGTGGCTCTCTCCTGTAATCCTAGCACTCCGGGAGGCTGAAACAGGAGGATCCCTTGAACCCAGGAGTTTGAGGATGCTGTGAGCTAGGCTGACACCATGGAACTCTAGCAGGGGCAATAGAGTGAGACTCTGTCTGAAAAAAAAGAAAAAAAGATAATCCAGGCGAGAGAAGTTTATGGCTCAGGCAGGGTGGCAGCAGTGGAAGTGATGGAAAGGGTTTGGATCCACTATATTTTGAGGGTAAGGGCAACAGGGTTGCTGGTGGGGTGGACATGGGACATAAATGAAAGAGGAGAGGTTGGGCACAGTGGCCCATGACTGTAATCCTAGCACTCTGGGAGACCGAGGCGTGTGGATTGCCTGAACTCACAGGTCAAGATCAGCCTGAGCAAGAGCGAGACACCATCTCTAAAAATAGCTAGACATTGTGACAGGTTGCTTGAACCCAAGAGTTTGAGGTTGCCATGAGCTATGATGCCAGGGCCCTCTATTCAGCGCAACAGAGTGAGACTCTGTCTATAGATAGATAGAAGATGGATAGATAAAAGAGGAGAGTCAGAGAGGAGTCCACAGGGTTGGGCAGGAACAAGAGGAAGAGTGGACTTGACACTGAGATGGGTTGACGATAGTAGAGCACATTGGGTAGGGAGGATTCTGGAATTTTCTTCCTGTGGTTATGTTAAGTTTCAGATGCCTGTGAACATTCAGGTAAAGGTGTCAAGGAAGCAGTTGAGTATAAGCAAGGAGCGTTCTGGGCAGAAGGTAGGAAGTTTGGAATCATTGGTGTGGAGACAGTATTTCAAGTCACAGAAGTGGATTAGAGCACCAGGAAGAGGGTAGACAGGGAAGGAGGCTGAAAACTGAGCCCTGGCTCACTTCTACATTCACAGTCGGAGAACAAGAGGAGGAAGCAGCAAAGAAGGCTGAGGCAGGGAAAAAATCGGGGCGCTGATAAGAACTAGTATTTCTCGTGGCTTGGCACCCATAGCACAGTGGTTACAGCGCCAGCCACATACACCAGTGGTGGCGTGTTGGAACCCAGCCTCAACCAGCTAAACAACAAGGACAACTGCAACAAAAAATAGTCGGGCCTGGGCGGTGCCTGTGGCTTAAAGGAGTAGGGCTCCAGTCCCATATGCTGGAGGTGGTGGGTTCAAACCCAGCCCGGGCCAAAAACTGCAAAAA
>NW_003852579.1:810469-812755 GCF_000181295.1 Otolemur garnettii
AGGTGTCTGTGGCTGGTGCCTTAGATGCTTGAGCCACAGGCGCCCAAGCCTATTTTTAATTTTTTTTATTTTTTAGAGATAGAGTCTCACTTTACCGCCCTCGGTAGAGTGCATTACAGCTCACAGCAACCTCCAACTCCTGGGCTTAGGCAACTCTCCTGCCTCAGCCTCCTGAGCAGCTGGGACCATACGCGCCTGTCACAGTGCCCAGCCATTCCTTCATTGCAGTTTGGCTGGGGCTAGGTTCAAACCTGCCACCCTTAGTACATGGGGCTGACACCCCACCCACTGAGCCACAGTCAAAGGGCCAGAAGAAGTGGCTCACGCCTATAGTCCTAGCATTTGGGAGGCTTAGATGGGTGGATTGCCTGAGCTCACAGGTTCGAGACCAGCCTCAGCCAGAGTGAGACCTTGTCTCTAAAAATAGCTGGGGGTTGTGGTAAGCGCCTGTAGTCCCAGCTACTTGGGAGGCTGAGGCAAGGGGATCATTTAAGCCCAAGAGTTTAAGGTTGCTGGAGGCTATGACACCATGGCATTCTACCAAGGGTGACAAAGTGAGACCCCGTCTCAAAAATAAATAAATAAAAAATAAAAAGCCAGTCCAGGCTCAGCCCCTCTAGTTCACTGAGTAGGGCGCCAGCCACATATACCAAAGCTGGTGGGTTCAAGCCCTCCTCGAGCCTGCTAAACAACAATGACAACTACAACCAAAAAAACAGCTTGGCGTTGTGGCAGGCACCTACTGTCCCAGCTACTCAGCAGGCTGAGGCAAAAGAATTGAATCAGCCCAAGAGTTTGAGGTTGCTGTGAGCTGTGACGCCACAGCACTCTACTGAAGGTGACATAGTGAGACTGTCTCAAAATAAATAAAGCTAGTCCAATTAGCAGTGGAGGTTGTGTGCCAACTTCAGTGACACTATGTCCTCCTGAGAGTCCAGCCATCCTGCTGCCAGCCAGGGCCCTCCCTCTCCTTTCTTTTCTGGGGTTGGGAAAGGTCATGGGCTCTGGAGCTGGACAGAGCCAGCTGTGCCACTTACTAACTGGGTAATCTCGGCCAACTCATAATTTCTCAGAAACTTAGTTGCTTCACTTGCAACATGGCTCTCCAGGGAAGGTTCCATGAGGATCACAGGAGGCAATGATGTAAAATATGATTTGACCCCACACTGCTCCCCCACAATGCCTGACCCTTCCTGGATCACCATGGGTTGGGATGGGGAGGTTTCAGGAGCCCCAGAGGAGCTGGGATTAGGGGAAGGTCGATGGGGGGGATGGGAGGAGCAGGGTTGGGATACCACCCTGTGAGTGACCAGGAGGCTGAGTTATGTCTGCTCAGTGGCTGGCCTGCCTTAAGCAGTTTAGACTGCTGCTCTAAGGCTCAATATCCCCAACTGTAAAGTGGCCTTAATAATGTGTACCCCAGGGCCATAGGAGGTAAGAGTAAGGGCTTTGAAAATTGTAAAGTGCTGTGCACAGAGAAAAAGCCCATATTTTGGGTGGCCTGAGGGCTCCTTACCAGACTGGACTCTAGAGCAGATATAGAGGAACATGGATCTCGATTCTGACCCCAGTGGGGCTTAGAGAAGTATCTCGGGCCCAGGCTGCCTCTGGGAGCTGCTTACACTTTCCTGCCTGCTCTAGCCTCTCACCCTCTGCCTCTGTAGCACTTGCATTATTTTTGAGACAGGGTCTTGATCAGGTGTCTGGGCTACAGAGCAGTGGTGTCATCATAGCTCACTCCTGGGCTTAAGCATCCTTCTGCCTCAACCTCCCCAGTAGCTGGGACTACAGAGGCATGACACTGTGCTCAGTCCAGTTTTCTTCTTGCATGGCAACGGGTGTCCCACTATCACAGACAAACAGCTACCATGTCCTTCCACCTTCTCTCCTCCCCATGCTCTGCTTATCTCCATGGCCTTTGCCCAGAGGCCTTATGAAACCTCTCCTAGTTTCCACTGTGATAAGCATTCCCACTCCCCAGAATTTATTACAAGGCATGTAGCCTCGATTGTATTGTACCAGACCCAGCACAAGGAAAAGGGCTCAGCTTTGTAAGGGTTCAGAACAAGTAGGAGGAGTTTAGGGGAAATAAGTTCCAAGATTGCTTTCTTTATGCTAGAGCCATTGGGAAGCCCACTTCTTCTGGGGTGCAGAGCTATAGACAATGAAAGCTTAGAACTACCTATAGCCATCTTGCTTGGCTGCATGGAAGACAACTGAGGAATAATAAAAAAGATGGAGGGCGGCGCCTGTGGCTCAGTGGGTGGGGTGCTGGCCCCATATACC
>NW_003852579.1:812929-813907 GCF_000181295.1 Otolemur garnettii
CTGTGATGCCACAGCTTTCTATCCAGTGCAATTGAGTGAGACTCTTGTCTCTAAAATAAATAAATAAATAAAATAAACACATAAAATAAAATAAAAGAGATGGAGGCTGAAACCTTCTCTTGAGCCCTAGAATCCAGCTATACCTAAAACATACAGAGTGTTTTTTTGTTTTGTTTGTTTGTTTGTTTTGAGACAGAGTATTACTTGGTCACCCTTGGTAGAGTGCCATGGCATCATAGCTCACAGCAACCTCAAACTCTTGGGCTCAAGTGATTCTCTTGCCTCAGCCTTCCTAGTAGCTGGGACTACAGGTGCCCACCACAACACCTGGCTATATTTTAGAGACAGGGTCTCACTCTGGCTCAGGCTGGACTTGAACCTGTGAGCTCAGCCAATCTACCTGCTTCAGCCTTCCAAGTGCTGGGATTACAGGCATGAGCCACTGAGTCCTGCTGTCACAGAATTCTTGTTTGTTTGCTTTAGTTAGTTTGTGGTATGATTCTGTTACTTGCTCTTGCTAGAATCCTGGCTGATACGTGTATGATGTTTGAATACATCTGATCTATCCAGGTGGGCAGGAGACTCAAGTCAAGACATGAATGGTTTGAAATAGTAGATGTAATAAGCACTTACTGTTCAGAAGAAAATACTCTCGTGCTGGGTGCAGGGGTGTGTGCCTGTCATCCTACCTACAGGGGAGGCTTAGGTGGGAAGATCACTGGAGCTCAGGACTTCCAGAACAGCCTGGAAAACACAGCAAGACCTTGTCTCTTAAAAAACAAAATAAGGCCAGGGTTCAGTGCTTGTGGCTCAAGCAGCTAAGGTGCCAGCCATATACACCTGAGCTGGTGGGTTCGAGTTTTTGGCCGGGGCTGGGTTTGAATCTGCCACCTCTGGCATATGGGGCTGACAGCCTACTCCTTTGAGCCACAGGAGCCACCCCCGGTGGGTTCGAATCTTGCCCAGGCCTGCCAAACA
>NW_003852579.1:813977-820164 GCF_000181295.1 Otolemur garnettii
GTAGTCCCAGCTACTAGGGAGGCAGAGGCAGAAGAATCGCTTGAGTCCAGGAGTTGGAGGTTGCTGTGAGCTGTGATGCCACCGGACTCTATCCAGGGGGACAGCTTGAGGCTCTGTCTCAAACAAAACAAAACAAAACAAGGCTGGGAGGCACCTGTGGCTCAAGGAGTAGGGCGCTGGCCTCATATACCAGCAGTGGCAGGTTCAAGTCTGGCCCCGGCCAAAACTGCAAAAAAAAGAAAAAACAAAACAAGGCTAGGCAGGGTGGCTCTTGCCTGTAATCCTAGTAGTCCCAGCTACTGGAAGGCTAAAACAAAAGGATCACTTGAGCCCAACAGTTTGAGGTTGTTGTAAGCCAGCGGTTCTCAACCTGTGAGTTGTGATCCACAGAAACTATATTAAAGGGCTGCGGCCTTAGGAAGGTTGAGGACCATTGTTGTAAGCTATGACATCCTGACACTCTATTCAGGGTGACAGAGTGGGACTCTCACAACAAAACAAAACAAATAACAAACAAAACAACAGAGCCTTCTTGTACTTTTGTACTTCCCTATACTTCTTCACCAAGGCAAATATTCAATTTTTTTTTTTTTTGAGACAGAGTCTTACTATGTCACCCTCAGTAGAATGTCCTGGTGTCACAGCTCACAGCAACCTCCAACTCTTGGGCTTAGGTGATTCTCCTGCCTCAGCCTCCCAAGTAGCTGGGACTACAGGTACCCACCATGATCCTCAGCTATTTTTGTTGCCGTTGTCCTTGTTGTTTTGCTGGGTTGAAACCCGTCAGCCTTGGTGTATGTGGCCGGCATCCTACCCATTGAGCTAAGGGTGCCGCCAAACATTCAAATTTTTTTTTTTGGAGACAAAGTCTTACTCTGTTCACCCTCAGTAGAGTGCCCTGGCACCATCATAGCTCATGAAACTTCAAACTCCAGGGCTCATGCGAACCTCTTTGCCTCAGCCTCCAGAGTAGCTGGGACTATACAGGCACTCATGATGACATCTAACTAGTTTTTTTTCCCCCCTATTTTTAGTAGAGATGGAGTCTCAGTATCTCGCTCTTGCTCAGGATGGTCTCAAACTCCTGAGCTCAAGCAATTCGCCTGCCTCTGCCTCCCAGAGTGCTGTGATTAACATATTACAATTTTAATTGAATAATTATTCTTTTCATTAATTGTTCACTATCTTCTAATTAGCCCATAAGCTTTACTTGTGTGGGAACTGTAACTTGTTCACTGCACTCCTTACATTCAGCATATGACCTACCAAAGTGATGGATCAATAAATTTTTCTTTTTTTTTGGAGACATAGTCTCACTTTGTCACCCTTGGTAGAGTGCCGTGGAGTCACAGCTCACATCAACCTCAAAATCTTGGGCTCAAGTGATCCTCTTGCCTCAGCCTCCCAAGTTGGGATTACAGGCGACCGCCACAACACTCGGCTTTTTTTTAGACAAGGTCTGGCTCTGGCTCAGGCTGGTCTAGAACCTGTGTGATCAGGCAATCTGCCTGCCTTGGCCTCCCAGAGTACTAGGATTACAGGCATGAGCCACTTCACCTGGCCCAATAAATATTTTTTGAAAGAATCAATGAGTGAATAAATAATTAGACAGTAATTACTTGGTACTTAAGAACATGGGCTTTGGGGGTGAGAAAGATTCCAAAAATACTAAATCAGCCCAGGTTTAAGTCCTGCTTCTGCCGCTTAGCAGCTGTGTTAACAAGGGCATTTCACCACATAAGTTTTTCTCAGCCTTTTTTCTCAGCTTTGAAATCAGACTGGTATTATCTCCCTACAGGGTGTCCCAAAAGTTGCCTCCAAAGTTGCTGAAGAGAAAATAGAAAATTGTAGCTAAATGTACTTTCATTTACAAAAATATTCATTACAAAGTTCTACAGTGAGGTGGCCAACAAGTAGAGTATTTTGTAAATACAGATAACAACTTAGCATCTGTTTGGTGAGGAAGAACTTTTAGCCTGGGTGACTCATTTTGATTTGCAGTTTGGTCCGTAGGGGCCTGGTGAGGAAACTTAGTCCAAAACAATCATTTTCATCTAACATTACGAAATACCTGTTAGTTAAGGGTGTGATGAATAATCCTTCCTCTTCACTTCCTCCCAACCCACCCGCCAAAACATGATCACGGTCATTTCACAGAAGAAACATGAGCCATGCAGTGGTAGGACCTGCTTCAGAGCTGGCCATGAGCAGCAGAGCCTTAGACATCAGGGCAGGGTGGCTCGGACCTGCTGGGAGAAATCGTTCGAAGCCTCCGAGCGCTCACGAGCCAACTTTGCGCCCCCTCCCGCGGTCTCCCCTGCCTTGGGCCCCCTTCCCAAACCCCGCCCCTCCCCGCTCCCACCTCCCAGAGCCCAGGCCCCACCTACAACCCTGCTGCGTGCCCTCCCCTTTCCCTGGCTCAGAGCCCCCTTCAAACCCTCTGCGCACCCTGAACGCATAGAGTCCCACCCTGAGCCTCACTCCCCCATCGTCCCTCTTGACCCTCTTGTTCCCAGGCTTAGGTAGGACCTACAGCACCCCTTTCGTCTCCCCTAGATAGGGTCCCACCCGACTACCACCTGACCTCTCTCCCAGCCTGATCCCTCCTGGACTCCTTCCCAGAACACAGCCTCGCCCCACTCGGCAGGGGACCAGCTGCTGCCCGCCCCCTCTCGCCAGGGAGAGCCCCGCCCACTCCCCGGCTCGGGCCCCGCCCCCGCCCCACGGACTCTTTGTTCTGGAGTGCGGCGGAGGAGGACCTGGCAACCGCACCCTCCGCGCCTGGTACCCGCACTGGGACGTCCCCACCTCCACCCCCCTGCCCCTGGAGACCTGGAGGCAGGCGCCTAGGGAGGTGGGGTGTGCGCGCACCGGCCCTGCCCTTCCTTTGTTCAGTTGAATATTCCTTTGCTTCAACCCTCCCCACCTGGAGAATCTGCGGTTCTTATTTCAGGTTATGCCTCGGAGAACCGACGCCAACTCTGCAGCCGTAAAACCTGGCTTAGGCAACGTCCTAGCTGTTGGCCTTGAAGGAGTCCTTTGACTTCCTTGAACCTTGCAAAATGGGAACCGAAATGCTGATGGCAGGGGTAGCTGTGAAATTGATTTAAAGGGGAACACACCAACACCATAGCTGCCCGCACAAAGTGAATGGTGGATACTCGCCTTTGGAAGATCTCCACTGAAAAATGCCAACCTTTTTGTATCACGTTCATCCTCCTCCCCCATCCCACGTTGCACAATTTGGAGTCCTAAATCTTTGAAATCTCACTTTCTCCATAAAGGCTTTCCATGGTCTGTCAGACACACCCACACCCTCATGGAGTCAGTCTCTGGCACATTTCCACAGTGTGATGTAACATCCCTTATTCAAATGCACGTACTTGAAATTACATTTGCTTTTTTTTAATCGAGTTCTAATTTATGCTCAATGAAATGTGCAGAGCTTAAACATGCAGTTCAATGAATTTCCTCTAACTGAAAACACCCCTATAAGTAACTCCCTTATCAAGATACAAAACATTTCTAGCTCCCTAGAAAGTTCTCCTAGTCCCTTTTTTCTTTTTTTTTTTTTTTTGAAACAGGAGCCTCAAGCAGTCCCCCTGGGTAGAGTGCCTTGGCATCACAGCTCACAGCAACCTCCAACTTCTGGGCTCAAGCAAGTCTCCTGCCTCCGCCTCCCAAGTAGCTGGGACCACAGGCACCCACCACAACGCCCGGCTATTTTTTGGTTGCAGCCATCATTGTTGTTTGGCAGGCTGGGCTGGATTCAAACCTGCCACCTTGGGTATATGTGGCTGGCGCCTTAGCCACTTGAGCCACAAGCGGCAAGCCTCTCCTAGTCCCTTCTGAGTGAATCTCTGCTTCCCACCCCAGGCAACCACTGTTCTAATTTCTATCACCCTAGATAAATTTTGCCTTAATATAAATTAACGTAAAAGAGATTTTTGTTTCTTTTGAGTAAAAGAGCAGAATTGGTGGGTCATGGGTTAGCTTCATAAAAAACTGCGACCAGTTCTCTGAAGTTATATCATATTACATCCTCACCAACAATGTGCCCGAGTTCAATTGCATCTCCCTCCCCAGCATCTGGCATTGCCAATCTTTTTCCTTTTCAGCATTCTAGTGAGTGTAGTGTACGTATCTTACTAGAGCAGTACTTTTAAAAAATGAGTAATACAAGCACACAATTTCAAAGGTACAAAAGACTATTTAATAAAGAATAGTCCATTCAGTTTTTCTCCCTGGAAGGTACATTTTGAGTGGCTTGTGTCTCTGTTTAAGTTGAACTTTCTTTTTGTCTATTTGTCTGTTTTCCACTAGAATGTAAGCCCCAAGAGGAGACGGACTGCAGGTGGTATTCACAGCTGTCATCTGCTCTCCTTTCCAATGCTAATAAAAGCCTAATAAATATTGTTGAATGAATGCCTGCCACTGTTCTAGACAAATCACATAACCTATTACATTATCACATTTTGATTCAAAAGAATAGCAGATTCCCTTTGGACAAAGCTTGGAATTGAGTGATATCAATAAAAAACTGTTAAATGAGTGAACAAATGTTGATGAAGGAGATCTGGTTGTTCCTGCAGGCAGTACAAGTTGTTTTTTGTTTTGTTTTGTTTTGTTTTTTTGAGATGGAGTCTCACTATGTTGCTCCCAGTAGAGTGCCGTGGTGTCACAGCTAACAGCAACCTCAGCCTCCGAAGTAGCTGGGACTACAGGTGCCAGCCACAGTGCCATCTATTTTTTTGTTGCAGTTGTTGTTTGCCAGGCCCAGGCTGGGTTCGACCCTGCCAGCTCCAAAGTATGTGGCTGGTGCCCTAGCTGCTGAGCTACAAGCGCTGAACTGGGTTTTTTCCTTTTTTTTTTAGAGACAGAGTCTCACTTTGTTGCCCTCAGTAGAGTGCTGTGGCGTCACAGCTCACAGTAACCTCCAGCTCTTGGGCTTAGGCAATTCTTTTGTCTCAGCCTCCCGAGTAGCCGAGACTACAGGTGCCTGCCACAACAAACAGCTAATTTTTTTGTTGTTACAGTTTGGCCGAGTCCGAGTTTGAACCCACCTCCCTTGTTATATGGGACCAGCGCCCTACTCACTGAGCCACAGGCACCGCTCGAGTTTTTTCTTATTCATACATCCCCTATAAGCCAGCCACTCTGCAAACACTGAAAACAGACCTCTGTTATTTTTGCTGCTCAGCATTACTTCACCCTTCTGGTAACAGGACCCCCATTTTTCTCTGGGAAGTTGTCCTCCACTGAGCCCACACCTCCATCAGCTCCAGGGCATGTGACTCAAACCTAAACTAATCGGAGCATCTCAGCTCCTTGGCAGCTAGTTCAGGGATGTGCCCAGCCAGTCGGGATCAATGAAAGCCAGCCCTGGACTGGTGTTCAAACTGTTGAGCAAGAGAGCTCTGTTTTTCCTGCTGGACTTGTGGTTGGGAGGACGGAAGCTTAGAAGAAAGGAGACAAGAAGGATTCAGTTTTGAATGAAGTGATAGAGCAAACCACTGGGATGAGTTCCTAGCAGAGGGAATACCCCAGCATGAGGAAGAACAGCACAGTAAAGTGAAAGAAAATGAGGGGAAGCAGGGATGAGCTCAGGGGGGTAGGCAGAGGCCAGATCTGGGGGGCCTCACCAGTCATGAGAGGGGTTTGGATTTTAGTCTGAAAACCTATTAGGTTTGAGCAGAGGAGTCATCAGCTCTGATTCACATTTGTAAAAAGATCACTCTGTGGTGAGACTAGGAATGAGGGATGGGAGAGGAGGAAGAAAGGTGACGAGTGAGGAGGCTGTTGCAGTTACTGAGGTAGAGCAGATGATGATTTAGAGTAGGATCATAGTTTTGTTGAAAAAATATTTGAAAATAGAACCAGAGCAAATAAAATAGAGTCTAGGAAGAGGCTTCTGATAACATCATTAGAGATCCTCGATTCAGCTGCGCCTGAAGCTATTTCTTCTGGTCTTTACAATTATGTGAGCTAAAAAATTCATTTTTTGTGCTTAAAGTCAGTTTGATTTTGGATTCTATTACTTGGAAATGAAATGAGACTTGGCATATGTATATTATTTCATTAATCCACAAAACAAATCCATGATGAGGTTGCCAACATTATTAGCTCAATTTTGTAGTTAAGAAAACTGAAGTTTTAGGCTCGGCGCCTATGGCTCAAGCGGCTAAGG
>NW_003852579.1:820882-823319 GCF_000181295.1 Otolemur garnettii
GTTACAGCTCACAGCAACCTCCAACTCTTGGGCTTAAGCGATTCTCTTGCCTCAGCCTCCCAAGTACCTGGAACTACAGTACCCGCCACAACGCCTGAATATTTTTTGTTGCAGTTGTCATTATTGTTTAGCTGGCTCAGGCCTGGATGGAACCAGCCACCCTCGGTAACCACTGGGCTACAGGTGCCGGCTGTTTTTTTGTTGCAGTTGTCATGGTCGTTTAGCAGGCCTGGGCCAGGTTCGAACCCACCAGCTTCAGTGTATGTGGCCGGCACCCTACTCACTGAGCTAAGGGCACCGAGCCTGTTAAATACATTTTTGATTTATAATATTGTAAATATAGGATAAATTTATCGGAGCATAACCACATCATAAATCAAGGAGCATCTATACACCCTTTACCTCTTAACTCTGCCTTCTATCACTTTCCTGGCTAGCATTCTATTAACTTTTGTTCTGCTTTAAAGGAGGATTCCATTGATCCGTCTGAGCCTTTGTATTCCCAAAGAACGCTGAAGGGGTTAGAATCCCATCTACCTCTTCCTATGACTCCCAGAGTTACCAAGTATTTTCTTAGTAAAGGCCTTGAGTTACACAGGTAGCATCTTCATGTAAGTAAAAGACTCAAAGAGCACTGTCATATTAGAGGTGGTGACATATGATATGATAGGACTGATTCTCTCAAAAGTGGCAGAACTCAGAGCAAATAAGCTAAAGAATATGAAACTAGATAACTTGAAATAGGTTGGGCGTGGTGGTTCAAGCCTGTAATCCTAGCGCTCTGAAGTAGAGGCAGGTGGAGGATTGCCTGAGCTCACAGGTTTGAGACCAGCCTGAGCCAGAGCAAGACCTGGTCTCTAAAAAAAAATAGAATCAAGAGAATCGCCTAAGCCCAGGAGTTGGAAGTTGCTGTGAGCTGTGTGATGCCACAGCACTCTACCAAGGGCTATAAGGTGAGACTGTCTCTACCAAAAAAAAAAATAGTCAGGTGTTGTGACAGGCTGGCTACTCAGGAGACTGAGGCAAGAGAACACTTGAGTCCAAGAGTTCAAGATCGCTGTGAGCTGTGATACCACTGCACTCTACCAAGGGTGACAAAGTGAGACTCTGTCTCAAAAAAAAACAAACAAACCATGAAATATAAAACTTATAGGTTTTAAGTGTGGCTGGAATCCAGGGGGCTCAAATGACCTTCAAGCTCTCCCTTTTCCTTGCTTTCCAGGCTTTCTATGTGGCAAGTATGATGGCTTCCAGCCGGTTCAGCTCAGCAACTTCAGGGCAAAGAGACAATTTTCCCCAGTGCCTAAGGGAGGAAAATATCTGGAGAGGACTGTAGTGGACTCAGCTAGAGGCAAGGGCCCATTCGCGCTCTGATCCAATCACTGAGATTAGGCAAATGGGATACTCTGTTGGGCAAGACACTGTCATGTGCTCACCCCATCACCCAGAATTAGGTGAGTCAGAATCAGGTTCAGTCAACCCACATAAAATGGTTCATTTTTTGTATGGTTTTATCCTCACAAGGTTCAAGAAGGAATGCAGTGGCACAATCATATTCACTCTAACAGAGAATGCCTGTCCTCCCGCACAGCTTCCCAAACACCACCATGCTTGGCTCATTTTTTTTTGAGACAGAGTCTCACAGCTCACAGCAACCTCCAACACTTTCGGGCTTAAGTGATTCTCTTGCCTCAGCCTCCCGATTAGCTGGGACTACAGGCGCCCGCCACAATGCCTGGCTATTTTTTGTTGCAGTTGCCACTGCTGTTTTAGCTGGCCAGGGCCAAGTTTCAACCCACCACCCTCGCCAGTGCCCTACCTGCTAAGCCACAGGTGCTGCCACTGGCTCATTTTTGAAATTTTTTTGTAGAGACTGTAGGGTGGGGTCTGACTATGTTGCCCAGGCGGATGTCAAACTCCTGGTCTTTGGTTTCTCAAAGTCCTGAGACTACAGGAGAAAGCCACCGTGCTCACGCTCAACCAAAGGAGTTTCCTCTTCTTTTTTCTTTCTTTCTGGTTTTTTTTTTTTTTTTTTTTTTTTTAGAGATAAGAGGATAAGAGGCAGAGTCTTACTCTGTCACCCAGACTAGTGTGCAATAGTGTGACTGCAGCTCACTGCAATCTCAAATTCTGGGTTCAAGTGATCCTTGCTCCTCAGCTTCCTAAGTAGCTGGGACTATAGGTGGATGTCACTATGCCTGGCTAATTGTTTTGTTTTTAATTGTACAGATAGGGAATCTCCTATGTTGCTCACAGTCCTGAACTTCTGGTCTAAAGCAGCCCGTCAGCCTTAGACTCCCAATGTATGGGCAAAAGTCTTCTTAAGCAATCCCTGGCGGTACCTGTGGCTCAAATGGGTAGGGCGCCAGCCCCATATGCCGTAGGTGGTGGGTTCAAACCCAGCCCTGGCCAAAAACTGCCAAAAAAAAAAAAAAAT
>NW_003852579.1:826059-827327 GCF_000181295.1 Otolemur garnettii
TTTTTTTTTTTTTTTTGAGACAGAGTCTCACTATGTCTCCTTGGGTAGAGTGCTGAGGCATCATAGCTCACAGCAACCTCAAACTCTTGGGCTGAAGCAATTCTCTGACCTCAGCGTCCCAAGAAGTTGTGACTACAGGTGCCTGTCACAACGCCTAGCTATTTTTTGTTGCAGTTGTCATTGTCGTTTAACTGGCCAGGGGCCAGGCTTGAACCTGCCACCCTGGTGTATGTGGCTGGCGCCATAACCACTGTGCTACAGGAGCCATAACACTTTTTTTGTTTTTGAGACCCAGTCTTAGTCTATTGACTTGGGTAGAGTACCATGGCATCATAGCTCACAGTAACCTCAAATTCTTGGGGTAAAGCAATACTCCTGCCTCAGCCTCCCGAGTAGCTGGGACTATCTATAGTGACCCCACCACAACACAGGGCTAGTTTTTTTTTTCTTTTTTTTCTATTTTTAGTAGAAATGGGGTCACCCTCTTGCTCAGGTTGATCTGGAACTCCTAAGCTGAAGGGATCTTCTGGCCTCAGCCTCCCAGGGTGTTAGGATTACAGGCGCGAGCCAGCAAGCCCAGCCACACATGACCGTTTTTGAGTTATCTCCTTCAGCATGGATGGATACATCATCTCAGATAGGAGTAGAATGGTTGTGAGAGATGGGGATTAACTGAAATACCACAGGACTAATTTAGATAATGGACTTAAAGGGCTTAGATGGAGGCGCTCAACTGAAAATAGTTCCCTTCCTTTTCTGTCTTGCATGATGCTTTAAGAAGGCCAAGGTTAGGGAGCCATCTGCTCCAGGAGTACCAGGATCTCTGATAGGGGCCTGGTGAAGCTCTTTGGTTGCAACAACCTAGAACAAGTAAGGGAATTGGTGGAAAGATTCAGGGAAACTGCAGGAAGGAGCCCCAGTCTTTCTAGGAATTGTTCTACTTCTCTCCCAACAACTGTCACCCCCGACCACCATTTTCTCTTGCTTACTTCATTCCATCATCTCCTAACTCAGTTCCTCATATCCCCAGTTGCTCACTATAGCCACTCACCCCACTGCAGCTGCAATAGTTCTCCTTTTAAAAACAGACACGTAGGCTCGGTGCCCATAGCTCAGTGGTTAGGGCTCCGGCCACATAAGCCAGGGCTGGTGAGTTCAAACCTAGCCCGCTAAACAACAATGACAACTCAACAAAAAAATAGCTGGGTGTTGTGGTGGGTGCCTATAGTCTCAGCTACTTGGGAGGCTGAGGCAAGAGAATCGCTTAA
>NW_003852579.1:828610-829953 GCF_000181295.1 Otolemur garnettii
AATAAATAAATAAATAAATAAATAAACAAACAGGGCTTATTTGCTTATTTACTGGGGCATTTATTTAATTACAAAAGTAATAAGACACTATCACCATAAAATTTAAGCAGAACTAAACACAAAGCAATGTTAATTTTTTTTTTTTAAGACACAGCCTCAAGCTGTTACCCTGGGTGAAGTGCTGTAGCATCACAGCTCACAGCAACCTCCAACTCCTGGGCTTATGTGATTCTCTTTCTTCAGCCTCCCAAGTAGCTGGGATTACAGGTGCCCACCACGACACCTGGCTATTTTTTGGTTGTAGTTGTCATTGTTGTTTGGCAGGCCCAGGCTGGATTCAAACCCGCCAGCTCTGGTGTATATGGCTGGCGCCTTAGCCACTTGAGCTACAGGCACCACCAGCAATGTTAAATTTGACAAATTCTGAGTTTGATACTCGCTGAGAGGGCAAACTGTGGTGTTGTCTGTAAGTCCTTTTAGACTTGCAACTGTGTGTTTTCACTCAGACTTGTATTTTGCTTGCTCGTGTATTTTTTTTTCCATAATGGGGATAGCTCTGTGTGTTTCATTTGGCAAACTGCCCTTTTCCTTTAAGAATCTGTCCTGAGCATTTTTTCATGTCAGCACATATGGACCTGCATCTAGGGTGACTTTTTTTTTTTTTTAAATTTTGCTTTCAATTTCAACTGGCTTTCTAGAGTGACCTTCTTAAACCACTGGTGATGTCAGGCTGCTCCCCTTCTTACAGCCCACAGAGTTAAGAAAAGAAAAATAGCTCAGAGCCCTCTGAGCTATGTGAGGTAAGCAAAATTTATCAGGCCCAGAGAGATACTATTTTTTTCTTTTTTTGAGACAGAGTCTAACTTGGTGGCCCTGGGTTGAGTGCGGTGGCGTCATTGTAGCTCACAGCAACTTTGAACTCCTGGGCTCAAGCAATCCTCTTGCTCTAATCTCCTGAGAAGCTGGGACTACAGGTGTGCACCACTATGCCTGGCTAGTTTGTTTATTTATTTATTTTTAGTTTTTGTATTTTTGGTAGAGACAGAGTCTTGCTTTTGCTCAGGCTGGTCCTGAACTCCTGAGCTCAAGAAATTTGCTTACCTGGGCCCAGCACAGTGGCTCATGCCTGAGCTCAGGAGTCCAGATCAGCCTGAGCAAGAGCAAGACCCCATCTCTAAAAATAGCCAGGCATTGTGGTGGGTGCCTGTAGTCCCAGCTACTTAGGAGGCTGAGGCAAAAGAATCACTTAAGCATAGGAGTTGGAGGCTCGGCACCTGTGGCTCAAGTGGCTAAGGCACCAGCCACATACACCAAAGGTGGCAGGTTCGAATCCAGCCTGGACC
>NW_003852579.1:830321-839067 GCF_000181295.1 Otolemur garnettii
TTGCTGTGAGATATGATGCCTCAATACTCTACCAAGGGTGACCAAGTGAGATTTTGTCTCAAAAAAAAAAAAAAAAAAAGAAAGAAATTTGTTTGCCTCAGCCTTCCAAAGTGCTTGGATTACAAGCATGAACCACTGTGCCCAGCCCCAGAGAGATACTAATATGGTACTTCAGTCATGTCCCCCTCCCCAAACATATGTCTTGGAGTAATTGTTTAAAGGTATTCTGGATCAGGCACAGTGGCTCATAACTGTAATCCCACACTTTGGGAAGCTGAGAGCAGGAGGCTCATTTGAGGCCAAGAATTTGAGACCAACCGGTTGGGAGTAGTAATCCCAACTACTCAGGGAGCAGAGATAAGAGTTTCCCTGAGCCCAGATGTTCAAAGTTGCAGTGAGCTATGATCACACTCCTGGGCAATAGAGTGAGACCCATCTCCCAAAAAATAATAATAATAATTAAAAATAGGCCAGTCACGGTGGCTCATGCTTGTAATTCTAGCACTCTGGGAGAGCAAGATCGGAGAATCACTTGAAGCCAGGAGTTCCAGATGAGCCTGAGCAAAAGTAAGACCACTGTCTCTACAAAAAACGGAAAATTAGCTAGCCTTTGTGGCAGGTGCACCTGTAGACCCAGCTTAATCAATCACTTGTAGGTGACATGTAAATGGAAGGAAACTGAGTCCAGGGTCTGTGTAGGCAACATGGTCTTTATTGACTCCAGTGGAAATGGGCTGGGTTCGAAAAAGTAGTCAGCACGTGGGTTAAGGCGGGATGGGAATATAAGGGCTGGAGGGTGGGGATTGGTGTACTCATTCCTTCCTGGGCAGGGCTTGTGCCCTAGTTTCTCCCTCCCTGTGCTCAGTTCTATTTGGGCGGGTCCCTGCCCTCAGCCCTATCAACTTGAGCCCAGGGGTTTGATGTTGTGAGCTATGATGATGCCACTGAACTCTGTTATTTTCTTTTATAATTTTTTTTAATTTTTTGGAGACAGAGTCTCACTTTGTTGCCCTTGGTAGAGTGCCATGGCATCATAGCTCATAGGAAACTCAAACTCTTGGGCTCAAGAGATCCTCTTACAGGCTCAGCGCCTGTGGCTCAAGCGGCTAAGGTGCCAGCCACATACACTTGAGCTGGCAGGTTCAAATCCAGCCCGGGCCTGCCAAACAACAATGACGGCTGCAACCAAAAAATAGCTGAGTGTTGTGGTGGGAGCCTGTAGTCCCAGTTACTTGGGAGGCGGAGGCAGGAGAATCACTTGAGCCCAGGAGTTGGAGGTTGCTGTGAGCTGTGACACCAAGGGACTCTACCCAGGGCGACAGCTTGAGGCTTTGCCTTAAAAAAAAAGAAAGAGATCCTCTTGCCTCAGTTTTTCATTTTTGGTAGAGACAGGGTCTCACTCTTGCTCAGGCTGGTCTCAAACTCTTGAGCTCAAGCAATCCACCCGCCTCAGCATCCCAGAATGCTAAGATTACAGGCTTGAGTCATCGAGCCTGGCCTCTATAATTTTTTTTCCTGGCCTCTATTTTATTTGTTATTTTCTTTTCATTTTAATTTTGGGCCAGGCACAGTGGCTCACAACTATAATCCTAGCACTCTGGGAGGCTGAGGTTGGTGGATAGCTTGAGCTCAAGACCAGTTCTAGAGTTCAAGACCAGCCTGAGCAAGAGCCAGAAACTGTCTCTAAAAAAATAACTGGGCCTTGTGGTGGGTGCCTGTAGTCCTAGCTACTTGAGAGGCTGAGGCAAGAGAACCACTTGAGCCCAAGAGTTTGAGGTTCCTGTGAGCTGTGACACCACAGCACTCTATCGAGGGCGACAAAGTGAGACTGCCAGTGGTGCCCATAGCTCAGTTAGTAGGGCGCCAGCCACGTACACTAAGGCTGGTGGGTTTGAACCTGGCCCTGGCCAGCTGAAACAACAATGACAACTGCAACATCAACAACAAAAATAGCTGGGCATTGTGTCAGGAGTATGTAGTCCCAGCTACTTGGGAGGGTGAGGCAAGAGAATCTCTTAAGCCCAAGAGTTTAAGGTTGCTGTGAGCTGTGATGCCACGGCACTCCACCCAGGGGGACAGCTTGAGACTCTGTCTTAAAAGCAAACAAACAAAAGAAAGTGAAACTGTCTCCACACACAAAAAAAAGTTTTCAGAATTTGTGACAGGAAGAACTATGAATATCCAATCAACAGCTTGTGTTACTTTAATGTAATCTTAGTAAACAACTTAAGAACAACTGCTGAGGGTGGCTCCTGTGGCTCAGAGGAGTAGGGCACCAGCCCCATAAGCTGGAGGTGGCGGGTTCAAACCCAGCCCTGGCCCAAAACTGCAAGAACAACTGCTGTTTCTTTTCCAGGTTTGAAGTTCCCAAAAGTTGACCCAAATAAAGTATTTATATTAAGTTTCCCCCAGTTTTTCCCATTAGGTTGAAATAGTAATGCTTCCCCTTGTTTCTGGAATAAAATCCAAACTTTTGCTCCGCTACAAGAGGGCCTGATCTGACTCTCTCCAATGCTCCTGCCTCATTTCACATTCATCGCCCCTAAGGAGAGCCTGAGCACAAGAAGTTGAGGTTGCTGTAAGCTATGATACCACAGCACTCTACCCAGGGTTACGGTGAGACTCTGTCTCAAAAAGAAAAAAAAAAAGGGGGGTTTATTTAAATTATAAAATTGTCCTTTGGAAGCCATGTACTTTGATACGACAATATTAGAAGTGGTATTCTGATTCTAAACCCAAGGGATTATAGAGGCTTGTGTTACTGAGATTCTCCACTTTTTTTTTTTTTTTTTTTTTTTTGTTGTTGTTGTTGCAGTTTTTGGCCGGGGCTGGGTTTGAACCCACCACCTCCGGCATATGGGGCTGGCGCCCTACTCCTTTGAGCCACAGGTGCCACCCGAGATTCTCCATTTTTTGACAAATTCATTGAATGTGGAATTCAGATCTATAGGCAAACATTTACATACTTACATATGAGGTCTGACAATTAAGTTTGTGAACTTGCCACCTTTTGCTTATGTTGGCAGCACTCTACAAACAATTGAGTAAGGTTCGTAACATTGGTATATCCATATCTCACAGCTGTGTTTGTGTGAATGTAAGGCAGTGTCTTGCTGAGTGGCATTCATCACTGTTTTGTGGTTTTATATGCTGTCATGCGAATGTTAGAGTTTGAATTAAAGCAACAAACATTCATAAATGTCTTATAAAACTTGGCAAGAATGGAAGTGAAATCAGGGACATATTAGTTGAAGTTTGTGGGGATAATGCCTTAAAGAAAATGGCAGTGTACAAATGGATTAAACATTCTTTTCAAGACAGAGTCTGACTCTGTCATGCTGGTAGAGTGCTGTGGCTCACAGCAACCTCAAACTCCTGGGCTCAACAATGTTCCTGCTTTAGCCTCTCAAGTAGCTAGGACTGTAGGCACCCACCACAATGCCTGGCTAGTTTTTCAATCTTTTGTAGAGACAGTCTTCCTCTTGCTCAGGCTGTTCTCAAACTCCTGAGCTCAAGAGATTTACCCACCTTGGCCTCCCACAGTGCTAGGATTACAGGGGTGAGCCACAGAACCTGGCCTAAAATGATGTTTTATTTACATACATTTAAAACAGATCTTGGGCTCAGCGCCTATACCTCAGTGGCTTTGGCACCAGCAACATACACTGGAGCTGGAGGGTTCAAATCCACCCCCAACCTACCAAACAACAATGACAACTACAACCAAAAAGTAGCTGGGCATTGTGGTGGGCACTTCCCAGCCATTTGGGAGATTGAGGCAAGAGAATCACTTAAGCCCAAGAGCGGGAGGTTTCTGTGAGCAGTGATACCATGGCACTCCACCCAGGGTGATGTAGTGAGATTCTGTCTCAAAAAAATAATAAATAAAAATAAATAAATAAAACATGGGGCAGCACCTGTGGCTCAGTGAGTAGGGTGCCAGCTCCATATACCAAGGGTGGCAGGTTCGAACCCAGCCGGTAAAACTGCAACAATAAAAAAAAAAAATTAGCCAGGCATTGTGGTGGGCAACTATAGTCCCAGCTACTTGGGAGGCTGAGGCAAGAGAACCGCCTAAGCCCAAGACCTGGAGGTTGTTGTGAGCTGTGACACCATAGCACTCTACTGAGGGCAACAAAGTGAGACTCTGCCTTTTAAAGAAAAATAAATAAACATGTCTTGGCATTAAAAATATGATAACAGCAATGAAAATTGGAATGAAAGAGTTGGAGATAAAGTTATGGGACTATTACAGATAGTAAAGCAAAATGACATTAATGGAAAATGAGAAAGACATTACCAGAAAATTAGAGCACCAGCCCTGGAGGTCTAATATCTGAGTTTCAGGAGTTACAGAAAGAACAGAAGAAATCAAAGGAAGAAAAACCCCAAAGAAACAATTCAATAACTCTAAAAAAAACACTGGTTACCATACTGAAGTCCAACAACTTCTCAGAAATTTGGATGAAAATTGGTCTATGTTAAGGCATATTAGTATGAAATTTCAGAGCAGCAAGGTCAAAAAGAAGACGTTACAAGATTCTGGAGAGGGGCGTTGCCTGTGGCTCAAAGGAATAAGGTCCGGCCCCATATGCCGGAGGTGGCGGGTTCAAACCCAGCCCTGGCCAAAAAGAAAAAAAAACTGCTAAAAAAAAAAAAAAAAAAAAAAAAAAAGATTCTGGAGAGAAAAATTTACCAAACCTGTGTTCAGAGGAAAAACGGAGACGTGAATGTGCACACAGCCATCCACACACCTATAGAGTCTGATCATTGGATATTAAGTCTTTCTAAGTAAAGGACCTTCTTTCTGTTGCTATCCCAAAAGCAGTAGGTGAAGGATGTATTGTTTTGGAAGTAAGTTAAGTTAGAATGAACTCGGATTTTGTTCACCCAGCGCTACCCATCACTCTTCTAGGAGTGGTCTCATCCCTCTCCCCGCATACACTGCGTGTTCCCAGTCTCATAGGCGCCCCCGCCCTGGCCATGTTGTATCAAAGTGTGCCCAATACCAATATTGTTTAAAAGTGGACTGCAGACAATAAGTCTGACTTCCTGTTGGGTGGGGAGATTCTATAACTGGTGGCCGCCATGACCCCAGCCTAGGTTGGAAACAATAGAGTTCAGGCAGCTGAAGGAGGGACGAGAGACTTGGCAGTGTCTCAGGCCCCGGATCCAGTCATCCCTGAAACCAGTGTAATCTGGACACTTGCACTTTCCATGACGGCATGAGTCTTCCAAAACAACAACAATAAACATTTATCTGATCTTAATTTCTATTGCTTGAAACAAATAGTGCCTAACACAGAAATGTGTGACAGCCACTGCTCTTCTTATGTAATAACTTATAAGTAACATTCATTGAGACTTAGGATGTGCTGGGCACTGTGCAATTGCTTTTAGTGTGTTATCAAATTGAATCATCCTAACAGCCCCCCAGAAGCAGGTCCTTTTGTCTCCATTGAACAGAAGAAGCTGAGAACAGTGCAGGTATGTTACTATTAATATGTTCGCAGTCTTAGATTAAAGCTCAAGTACATGAGAAACTGTTATAGACCTCCCCTCAGCAGGACACCCCCACCTGCTCACTCCCCTCCTTCTATTACCCTAAGGCTACATCCAACCTTGCCCCCTAGCTGATGGGTTGTCTTCTGTCCAAATGCTCTTTCTCCCAGCTTTGCATGGTAAACTCCTATTCATCCTTCAAGGCCCATTCAAATGTTTCTCTCTGCTCCTCTCTGAACCCCTCATCCTCAAATGCAGATTATGCCCTTACCTCCTCTGTGTCCTTACTACAGATGCAAAATCTTATAAAATTAGGCCAGATCCGGTTGCTCACAACTGTAATCCTAACACTCAAGGAGGCCCAGACGGGAGAACTGCTTGAGCTCAGGAGTATGAGAGCAGCCTGAGCAAGAATGAGACCACTGTCTCTACTGAAAACAGAAATACTAGCTGGCCATTGTGCTCAGTGCCTGGGGTTGCAGCTACATAGGAGGTGGAGGCAGGAGGATTCCTTCAAACCCAGGAATTTGAAGTCTCTGTGAGCTAGGCTGATACCATGGCCTAGCTGAGTAACAGAGTGAGATTCCATCTCAAAAAACAAACAAACAAAAAAGAAACTATAAAATTAAGAGCATAGGCTCTGTTCATGTGAAATTCAAATTCTCTCTCTGTTGCTTCCTGGCTTGGACAAGGGTCTAAACAGATTTGGGCTTCAGTTTCCTCATCTGTAAAATAGAGTAAACTCATATTACCGTAATAGAGTTATTGTAAGGATTAAATGAGTAAAGGCATGCATGTAACAAGTTCTTAAACAGTGCCTGCGATGTAGCAACATAATATAACAGTAAGTGTTACTTATTGTTATTATTGATAATTGATTCTATCTTTAAGAAAATATGACCACACCTGTTATCCAAGTGCTTTGGGAGCAGAGGTGGGTAGATTGTTTGAGCTCAGGAGTTTGAGACCAGCCTGAGCAAGAGTGAGACCCTGTCTCTACTAAAAATAGAAAATCTAGCCAGGTGTCGTGGTGGGTGGCTGTAGTGCCAGCTACTTGGAAAACTGAGGCAAGAGGATCACTTGAGCCCAAGAGTTTGAGGTTGCTGTGAGCCACAACACTGTACCCAGGATGACAGAGTGAGACTATTTCAAAAAATAAAAAAGAGGGTGGCTCCTGTGGCTCAAAGGAGTAGGGCGCCAGCCCCATATACCAGAGGTGATGGGTTCAATCCCGGCTCTGGCCAAATAAAATAAAATAAAATAAAATGTTGGATCTCATTTATTAAAAAACAATAATAATAAAATAAATAAAAAAGAGTTGGGTGGGGCCTGTGGCTCAGTGAGTAAGGTGCTGGCCCCATATACGGAGGGTGGTGGGTTCAAACTCAGCCCCAGCCAAACTGCAACAACAACAAAAAAATAACCAGGCGCTGTAGCAGGTGCCTTTGGGTCCCAGCTACTTGGGAGGCTGAGGCAAGAGAATTGCCTAAGCCCAAGGAGTTGGAGGTTTCTGGGAGCTGTGACGCCACAACACTCTACCGAGGGTTAATAAGTAAAACTCTGTCTCAAAAAATAAATAAATAAGAGGGCGGCACCTGTGGCTCAGTGGGTAGGGCACTGGCCCCAAATACCGAGGGTGGCAGGTTTGAACCTGACCCTGGCCAGCTAAAACAGCAGTGGCAACTGCAACAAAAATAGCTGGGTGTTGTGGTGGGTGCCTGTAGTTCCAGCTACTCAGGAGGCTGACGCAAGAGAATCACCTAAGCTCAAGATTTTTTTTTTGCAGTTTTTTTGTCTGGGGCTGGGTTTGAACCTCTCACCTGTGGCATATGGGGTTGGCGCTCTACTCCTTCCAGCCACAGGCACCACCCTAAACCCAAGATTTTGAGGTTGCCGTGAGTTGTGACACCACAGCACTCCACTGAGGGCAACAGAGTGAGACTCTGTCTCAAAAAATAAGAAGAAGAAGAAGAGGAAAAGAAAAAAGAAAGAAAAAAAGAAAGAAAAGAACATATCTTATTTTTTAAGCCTCATTTTTTTTTCTTGTAAAGACAGAGTCTCACTTTATCACCCTCGGTAGAGTGCTGTGGCATCACACAGCTCACAGCTCACAGCAACCTCCAACTCCTTGACTCAAGTGATTCTCTTGCCTCAGCCTCCTGAGTAGCTGTACAGGCACCTGCCATAACACCCGGCTATTTTTTGTTGCACTTTGGCCAGGGCTGAGTTTGAACCTGCCACCCTCAGTATATGGGGCCAGCGCCCTACTCACTGAGCCATAGGCGCCCAAGCCTCATATTTTTTATAAAGTGGAAATAAAGATAGCCCAGACTTGCAGGAGTGCATGAGGTTTAGATCAGCTACTGCTTGTTAAGCAGACAGCGTATCATCAACACATGGTAAAGAGGAGCTGCTGGGGCCAGCAGGTGATGTCTCCATCTATTCTGGGACTTTTTTTTTTTTTGACAGAGACTCAAGCTGTCGCCCTGGGTAGAGTGCTGTGACATCACAGCTCACAGCAACCTCCAACTCCTGGGCTCAAGCGATTCTCCTGCTTCCGCCTCCCAAGTAGCTGCAGCCGTCATGGTTTGGCGGGCCTGGGCTGGATTCAAAGCTGCCAGCTCAAGTGTATGTGGCTGGCACCTTAGCCACGTGAGCCACAGGCGCCGAGCCTATTCTGGGATTTTCACAGTGTACTTGTCTGTGTCTCAGTCCCCTTTCCCAGGCTTTGGCCCTTTGAGGGCAGACATCATCCTTCAAGGTGATTCAAGTGACTGATCACTTAAGACTTCTCTCCCTGGCTTGCAAGTGATTGGCTTCCCAGTTAGAAACTCAACATTTAAGTCTGGTTAGGTTCTTTTAAAAATAGTTCTTGACTGCCTATGAAATACACAGACCAGTCACCTTATAAAAAATGCATGCATGTGTGCATTACGGCTAAGGCTACCATCTCCTGTGAGCATCAAACCCATCCCAACCCTTTCAGAAGTGACCACAGCTATCAGTTTGATATGTTTGATGACTTATTTTTACCGAAACTGCTCTGCACTTCAGTACTTTCAATCAAAAGGTTTGTGTCTTTCTTCTATTCTGGAAAAATCTTCATCTCTTATTCTACAAGTATTGTCTCTGCCATTCACCCCATTCTCAATTCCTGGAATATGTGTTAGATGTTCTCAATCTGCTCCCATATTTCTTAATATTTCTCTTTTCCTTTCTTTCTTCCTCCTTTTTTTTTTTTTTT
>NW_003852579.1:839115-840086 GCF_000181295.1 Otolemur garnettii
CTCAAGCTGTCGTCCTGGGTGGAGTGCCATGGTGACATGATAGCTCAAAGCAACCTCCAACTCTTGGGCTTACGTGATCCTCTTGCCTCAGTTTTTTGTATTTTTAGTGGAGCCGGGGTTTGGCTCTGGCTCTGGCTCAGGCTGGTCTCGAACCTGTGAGCTCAAGCAATCCACCTGCCTTGGTCTCCCAGAGTGCTAGGATTACACTGTGCTCGGCCTTCCTTTCTTTTTTGTTCCTCATTTCCTTCTGAGTTAATTTCTAGCGTTATCTTTATTTTCCCTGCAATTTAATTGTATTATAATAGAACAATAGAGAATGCTTTAGAGCAGTGGTTCTCAACTTTCCTAATGCCGCAATCCTTTAATACAGTTCCTGTGGGTCATGACCCACAGGTTAAGAACCACTGTTCTAGAGCCTAGTGAGGGCTTATGTAGTGTGATAGTTTCTATTTTTATTTATTTTTGGGGGGAGGGCAGAGTCTTATTATGTCACCCTCAGTAGAGTGCCATGGCTTCACAGCTCACAGCAGCCTCAAACTCTTGGGCTGAAGTGAGTCTCTTGCCTCAGCCTCCCAAGTAGCTGGGACCATACGCTGCCACAATGCCCAGCTATTTTTTTTGTTGCAGTTGTCATTGTTATTCAGCTTCCCCTGGTCGGGCTCGAACCTGCCAGCCTTGGTGCATGTGGCTGGTGCTGTAACCACTGTGCTATGGGTGCTGAGCCATATTTTTATTTATTTATTATTATTATTATTTTGAGACAGAGTCTCACTTGGTTACTGTTGGTAGAGTGCCATGGTGTCTTAGGTCACAGCAACCTCAAACTCTTGGGTTCAAGTGATCCTTTTGCCTCAGCCTCCCAAGTAGCTGGGTCTACAGGTGCCCACCAGAATGCCTGGCTATTTTTTTTTTTTTTTTCAGAGATAGAGTTTCACTTTGTTGCCCTCAGTAGAGTGCTATGACATCACAGC
>NW_003852579.1:842691-847029 GCF_000181295.1 Otolemur garnettii
TGTATGTGGCTGGAGCCTTAGCCACTTGAGCCACAGGCTCCGAGCCAAGTGAGACTTTTTAAAAAAAAACAAATTTCTTTTAAGTATGAGGAAAAAATTTATTTCATAAAAAAAGTCACATGTGGGCCAGGTGTGGTAGCTCACTCCTGTAATCCTCACACTCTGGGAGGCTGAGGCGGGTGGATTGCCTGAGCACATGGTTCAAGACCAGCCTGAGTTACATCGAGACTCTATCTCTCTAAAAATAGCCAGGCGTTGTGGTGGGTGCCTGTAGTCTCAGCTGCTTGGGAGGCTGAGGAAAGAGAATAGCTTGAACCCAAGGTTTGAGGTTGCTGTGAGCTATGGCACCACTGAACTCTACTGGGGCAACAAAGTGAGACTCTGTCTCAAAACAAAAGCTCCTGTGGTCCCAGCTACTCAGGAGGCTGAGGCAAGAGAATCGCCTAAGCCCAGGAGTTGGAGGTTGCTATGAGCTGTGTGACGCCACCGCACTCTACCAAGAGCGACAAAGTGAGACTCTGTCTCTAAAAAAGAAAACAGAAAAAGAAAAAAAAAAAGTCACACAAATACTGTATGCTACCACCTGCATATTTAGTCCTTTCTGTATATTAGAAGGTGAAACAAGTTTGCAAAGACAGTGAGTAACAATCCTCATATGAATATTCGTTTGCTGTAGAAGGAAGTAAAGTCAGGGTGGAAAAAATAAAAGAGTAAAGTCGGGGTGGAATGTTATTTTCCACTTAGCAGAGTGAGGCCTCTGCTCTGGTACGTGGCTCCCCACCCTGTCCTGCAGCAAGCCAGGCCACCCTAAATAGCATCCCCCTGGCCTCCCTTAGGGACCTGACTACCTTAATGATTACAGAATGGCCCCTCGGGTTACGCTCAGTAGGGCTGAGGTGGAGGGCCTGAATGCAAGCTGGTAACAAGGCTTTTACCAGGAACAAAGGCCTTCATGATTGTCATGAAGCAAGCTAAATGACTCTTCCAGACCTCCTTAACCTGTGACCCTGACTACCTAAGGTCATTTTATTGTTGTTCTTGTTTATTAATTGTAACTGCAAGGGATTTTTCCCCAAATATGCACAGGATTTTTTGTATTGCCTAATGAGGAAGAATGCTTGCAGTACACAGGGCCACAGGTTATCTTTTGTTCCTTTTATTGTACTTGGTTTGTTACCTTTCCAAAGCACATTTGGGCGGAAGGGAACAACTGTGGAATGGATGGCAACACGCGTTATTTCTTAAACTGAGGAAACTCTGAAAGCACAAAATCTAATTTTGCTTTCCTCTGGAGAGCATTCAAGCAACTTTGTTGCTTATTCAAGTATTCCTAAGGCCGTGTCAAATTCAAAAATAAATTATAACCTTCAACATACGTGGACTTTCAAAAGAAAAGTAAAAGCAAGTCATTTAATAATCAGATTTTCCTAAATGTCACTTGATGGATTTATATGGCAGATTGACTATTAAAAATTCCTTCGGGCTTGGCGCCTATAGCTCAACCGGCTAAGGCGCCAGCCACGTACACCTAAGGTGGCGGGTTCGAATCCCCAGCCCGGACCCGCCAAACAACAATGACGGCTGCAACCAAAAAATAGCCGGGCGTTGTGGCGGGCGCCTGTGGTCCCAGCTACTTGGGAGGCGGAGGCAGGAGACTCGCTTGAGCCCAGGAGTTGGAGGTTGCTGTGAGCTGTAATGACACGGCACTCTGCCCAGGGGGACAGCTTGAGGCTCTGTCTCAAAAAAAAAAAAAAAAAAAAAAAAATTCCTTCGGGGGTTGCGGGGGGGGTGGGGAGCGGCACCTGTGGCTCAGTGGGTAAGGCGCCGGCCCCATATCCCCAGGGTGGTGGGTTCGAACCCACTGGATATGAGACCTTGAGAAGGGTTCGAACCCACTGGATATGAGACCTTGAGAATGGTGCATACACTCTGGAGTTTCAGATTGGTCCTCTGTAAATAAGGACAGGGGTGGCCAAGTCATATGAAGACAGGCATAGTGGCTCATGCCTGTAATCCTAGCACTGTGGGAGGCTGACGCAGGTGGACTGCTTGAGCTTGAGAGTTCGACCAGCCTGAGCAAGAGCAAGACCTCATCTCTAAAAATAGCCAGGCACTGTGGCAGGTGCCTGTAGTCTTAGCTACTGGGAGGCTTGAGGCAAGGAGATCACTTGAGCCCAAGAGGTTGAGGTTGCTGTGAGCTATAACGCCATGCCATTCTATGGAGGGCAATAAAGTGAGACTGTCTCAAAAAAACAAAAACAAAAACCAAAAAACAAGAAAGAAAGAAAATGAAGACCTGATACCATATCTGGCTCGAGTTTTCCGCTTCCTCCACGCTGTGGGGCAGGGGCAGGGAAGGGCAGGACCAGGCAGGTTTTAATAGCCTCTTTGCCTTTAATAATGTAGAAAGCTGTCTGGAGAGACAGAGCTTAATTTTTGGTTTGGCAAGAGAAGCTGCTATTTAAAACTTGCCGTTTGTTTCTCAGCCTAGAAGGGCATGGAAAGTCACTAGGGGCTGAGCTATCAAGGGAAGGATCCCTGGATCCCTGGAGTGACCCTTCTTAGGTAAATATAAGGCTGGTTTACTTTCCAATCCTGTGTGTGTGTGCGTGTGTGCACGCGTGCACATGTGCACACTTGTGTGAAAGTATCCTTTGTGGCCTAAAATCGGCTGTCTCTCTAAATTGGTATTAGATGAAGATTGAAGGAGGGAAGGAAAATTGCATTCTAGGAATGACCAGATTAAAATGCCAATCCCTTCCAGTTGAAGTGAGGGTTATTAGACCATCTCTGAAGCCTAAAATGTCTTCTCCCTTGCCACTCTCTCTTTCTGGAATCTATTAGATGTTGTTCCTCCTTCTGAACTTATCTCTTACTTTTCCTCTCAGACATGAAGTTAACTCGGAAAAATTGGAAAATATATTGGTGACCGGGCACAGTGGCTCATGCCTGTAATCCTAGCACTCTGGGAGGCCAAGACAGGAAGATTCCTTGAGCTCAGGAGTTCGAGACCAGTCTAAGTAAGTGGGAGACCCCCTTCTCAAAAACAAAAAATATATATATGCACATATATGATTTATATATAAAGTATATTGCTAAATAAAATTAAGGTGGGCATGGGTTGATCATGAGGGATGACCACTCTGGATCCACAAGTACAAATACCAGATTTACTCAGTCTGTCTTTTATTCATTTACATATGAATATATAAATAGCTCCCTTGCTCCCTTAAAGAAAAAAAAAGAGAATATATGAATTGAAAGATCTTACTACATAAGGGCTATATGTAGCCTGTTATTTTCACTTGACAATATATATCTTAGACATATTCAGGTGGTGAATATACACAGGGAGACATAGATAATCTCAAACTAGTAAATACAAGTATGAAATATATCAAGGGGTCAGGCACAGTGGCTCACACCTATAATCCCAGCAGTTTGGCAGACCAAGCTGGGAGGATTGTTTAAGGCCAGGAATTGGAGACCAGCCTAGACAAAAAAAAAAAAAAATTATTCAGGCATGGTGGTGTGTGCCTGTAGTCCCAAGCGCCTCTTCCTACTTAGGAGGCTGAGGCAGGAGGAGCTCTTGAACTCAGGAGTTCCGGGTTGCTGTGAGCTCAGCTGATGTCAGGGCACTCTAATATGGGTGACAGAGTGAGACTCTTGTCTCAGAAAAAAAAAAAAAATGTATGTTTTGAAATATATATATCTATATATCACATATACTATTTTTTTCCTCAGGGGCCATACTAATCTTCTCTGTATTTCATTTTTTAATTTTTTAATCTATTTTTATTTTATTTTTTTGAGTCTCATTATGTCACCCTTGGTAGAGTGCCATGGCATCACAGCAACCTCAAACTCTTGGGTTTCAGTGATTCTCTTGTCTCAGCCTCCCAAGTAGCTGGGACTACAGGAGCCCGCCACAGTGTCCGGCTATTTTTGTTGTTGTTTTTGTTGTAGTTGTTGTTTAACAGGCCTGGACCAGGTTTTAACTCGCCAGCCCTGGAGCATGTGGCTGGCGCCCTAACCACTGAGCTATGGACACCTAGCCTTCTCTGAATTTTAGTATATATGCTGCCAAAGAGAGCACAATTCAGTTACTATTATTTATTTATTTATTTATTTATTTATTTTTTAATTTACATAGAGTTTTACTCTGTCACCCTGGGGAGAGTGCTTTCTCATCATAGTTCATAGCAACCTCAAACTCTTGGGCTCGGCTCGGCGCCCGTGGCTCAAGTGGCTAAGGCGCCAGCCACATACACCTACTAAGGTGGCGGGTTCAAATCCAGCCTGGGCCCGCCAAACAACAATGAAAGCTGCAACCAAAAA
>NW_003852579.1:848201-849852 GCF_000181295.1 Otolemur garnettii
CAAAAAAAAAAAAAAAAAAAGAAAAGAAAAAGACAAACAGTGACAGATATTGGCTAAGATTTAGAAAAACTGGGACTCTCATACATCGCACATAGAATGTAAAATGATGCTGCTGCTTTGGAAAACAATTTGGCAACTCCTCAAAATGTTAAACAGAGAGTTACCACTTGGCCCATCAATTCCACTCCTATCCTAGGACTTGTTGGGGCTCAGAAAGCAATACCCCAAAATTAAGACCTCAAAAGTAGCCTCAGAAGCAAATGCTTTCCTCTGACCTGCCCTTATCTTCTTCATCCTCCCCCAAGGCTATCCGTGCAAACTGTAATTCCTCTTCCCCAGGGCTGTCATAGAGACCAGAACCTCTCTTCCCTACAGGCAGTCATAAGACCTAAAAATATTACTCTAACTTTCCCCTTTGCCTTTCCGTGTAAAAACTAGCCATAAAGACAACATCTGACCTACCTTGTTTGACTGTAGGTCACAAGACTCCCATTCCAGAAAAAGTCCTGGCCCATACCCAGCAGGAAAAAGTGCTGCTCAGAAAAGCCGAGCAGCATTGGAATAGACCGGCCTACCTGTGTCTCCCACTCAGTCTATTAGCATCTTATACCCATTTCTCCTATCATATGTCTACATGCTGTCTACACTTGGTTGAACCTATGCATAAAAGTGAAAAATTTCTCCAGTATTTTTTGGTCTTCATGCTGCTTTTTTTTTTTTTTTTTGAAACAGTTTCACGTTGTCACCCTCACTAGAGTAATGTGGTGTCATAGCTCACAGCAACCATCTCTCGGGTTAAAGCAATTCTCTTGCCTCAGCCTCCCAAGTAGCTGGTACTATAAGGGACGGCCACAACGCCTGGATATTTTTAGAGACAAGGTCTCTCTCTGCTCAGGCTGGTCTCGAACCTGTGGCCTCAGGCAATCTACAGCCTGGGCCTCCCAGAATGCTAGGATTACAGGCATGAGCCACCACATCCACCCTCTTAGTTCTCCTCCTCCTTCTCCCCTCCTCCCCCTCCTCCTCCTTCTTCATACAAATGGGGTCTGGCTCTTTCTCAGGTTGGTTTTGAACTCCTAAGCTCAGGCAATCCACCTGCCTTTGCCTCCTAGAGTGCTAGCATTAGAGGTGTGAGCCACTGCACCTAGCCTTGGGTCTTTATTCTGAAGTCTCCATTTATGCATGTTAAATGCATTTGTATGCCTTTTCTCCAATTAACCTTTCTGTGAGTTGATTTTTCAGCAAAACTTCAGAGGGCCAAGGGGAAATTTCCCTTTGGCATTTGGTCCCTATAGAATATACTCAAGAGAATTGAAGACATACCTCCACACAAAAAACTTGTTCACAAGCCCAGCATGATGGCTCACACCTCTGGGAGGTGGAGGAGGATGGATTGCTAGGAGTTCAAGACCAGCTTGAGCAAGAATGAGACCCTGTCTCTACTAAAAATAGAAAAACAAGGCCGGTACAGTGGCTCATGCCTAAATCTCAGCACTCTGGGAGGCAGAGGCGGGTGGATTGCCTGAGCCAGGGCAAGACCCTGCATCTAAAAATAGCTGGGTGTTATGGCAGGTGCCTGTAGTCCCAGCTACTTGGGAGTCTGAGGCAAGAGAATCCCTTGAGCCCAAGAGTTTGAGGTTGCTGTGAGCTA
>NW_003852579.1:851377-852339 GCF_000181295.1 Otolemur garnettii
GCACTCTACTGAGAGTAATAAAGTAAGACTCTGTCTCTAAAAAATAAATAAATAAATAAATAAATAAATGGGATCAGTGCCCTTACCAAAGGGACCCCAGAAAGATCTGTCACTCTGCTCTCTGCCATGTGAGGATAGCGTAGAGAGTCAGCCTTCTGCAACCCAAAAAAGAGTTGTCATCAGAATCCAAACATGCCGGCTCCCTGGTCTCAAATTTCCAGCTTCTAGAACTGTGAGAAATAAATTTCATATGTTTACAAGCCACCCAATCTGTGGCACTGTATTTTTGTAGGCTGAACTGTCAAAGGCACTGATAAACATGACTTATTTATTTATTTTTGAGACAGAGTCTCACTATATCACCCTTCAGTAGAGTGCTGTATCATCACAGCTCACAGCAAACTCTAACTCTTGGGCTTAAACGATTTTTTTGCCTCAGCCTCCTGAGCAGCCAGGACTACAGGCAGCCGCCACAATACCTGGCTATTTTCTGTTGCAGCTGTCATTGTTGTTTAGCTGGGGCCGGGCCAGGTTTGAACCGGCCACCCTTGGTGTATGTGGCTGGCGCTGTAACCACTGTGCTACGGGTGCCGAGCCAAACGTGACTTATTTTATAGCCTCTTTCCCTGTAGAGTTGAAGTTCCATCAGGGTGAGAACCCATTAGCCCTGTCTGCCTTGTTCACCACTGTGTTATGGACAATTAACACGATGCCCAGCACAGAGTAAGTGTTCTGTGTTTGGATGGACAAATTCATGAGGACTCTAAGGGCCAGAGCCGATGATTAACCTGCCCAAGGTCAGGCTGGATACCTGGTAGGAGGCAATTTGATTCAGGCCTCGCTGCCTGAAGAGTCCATGCGCCCAGTGGTGCAGTCCAGTGACCAGGCTAACTCTCGGAGGCAGCCTTGCTTCCCATCTTTCCACCTTCTTGGGGGAGTGGCACTATTGAGCAACTTGCAGT
>NW_003852579.1:853696-854886 GCF_000181295.1 Otolemur garnettii
CCATAGGCGCCCTCAACAACGCCCAGCTATCTTTTTGTTGTTGTTGCAGCTATCATTGTTGTTTGGCGGGCCCAGGCTGGATTTGAACCCGACGCCTTAGGTGTATGTGGCTGGCGCCTTAGTCACTTGAGCCACAGGCGCCGAGCCACCCACGATGACCTTGAACTCCTGGCCTCAAGTGATCCTCCAGTCTAAGTCTCCAAAAGTGCTGGGATTAAAGGAATATGAGCACCGTGCCCAGCCTGTATATGTTTCTTTATATAGATTACTTCCATTTCTCCTTTCAGGGTACCAAACTGGTAAAAAGATATTTCCAGTACAGAATAATAAGTGCAAAGACAGAGGGAAGCACAAGGGATTTTAGAAGCAGAAAGTAACCAACTAACCAAGTCTTCCAGTTTCATGCCCATCACCTCCTGAAGACCCTATGATTCAATGAGGGCAGATCTTTTTTTTTTTTTTGAGACGGAGCCTCAAGCTATCCCCCTGGGTAGAGTGCCATGGCATCACGCTCACAGCAACCTCCATCTCCTGGGCTTAGGAGATTCTCTTGCCTCAGCCTCCCGAGTAGCTGGGTCTACAGGCACCCGCCACAACGCCCGGCTATTTTTTTGTTACAGTTTGGCCAGGGCCGGGTTTAAACCCACCACTCTCAGTATATGGGGCCTGTGCCCTACCCACTGAGCCACGGGCACCGCCCTACAATTCTTTTTCAATTATCTAAATTTAAGGTATACAACATGATGGGTGTTTTTTTTTTTTTTTTTTTTTTGCTTATTTATTTAATTTTGAGACAGTCTCACTGTTGCCCTTGGTAAAGTGCCGTAGCGTCACAGCTCATGGCAACCTCCAACTCCTGGGCTTAAGCGATTCTCTTGCCTCAGCCTCCTGAGTATCTGGGACTACAGGTGCCTGCCACAAGGCCCGGCTATTTTTTGTTACAGTTGCCGCTGGCTTTTTTAGCTGGCCCGGGTCAGGTTCAAACCCACCACCCTCAGTATACCTGGCGCCCTACTCACCTAGCCACAGGTGCCACCATTTTGCTTTCTTTCTTTCTTTCTTTTTTTTTAATTGTATTTATTTATTTATTTTAGAGATAAAGTGGTTTCATTCTGTCACCTTGTTTAGAGTACAGTGACAAAAATCAGAGCTCATTGCAACCTTGAACTCCTGGGCTCAATCGTTCCACC
>NW_003852579.1:855604-856793 GCF_000181295.1 Otolemur garnettii
AGAATGATATTTGTGTATCAAATTGTTTTCAGTGGTTATTGCTAAGCAGAATTGGGAGGACAATCGTGTTTCATATACTTGTATAAATACTTCTATAAATACTTCATATACTTCTATAATCATAAATATTTTGTAATCCTCATGTAATTTTTTTCTGTTTGTATGTTTTTGTTTTGAGACAGAGTCTCATGTTGTCGCCCTGAGTAGAGTGCCATGGCGTCATAGCTCACAACAACTTCCAACTCAGGCTAAAGCTAAATCTTACCTCAATATTTTTCTATTTTTGGTAGAGATAGGGGTCTCATTTTTGCTCAGGCTGGTCTCGAACTCTTGAGCTCAAGCAATTAACCCACCTCAGCTTCCCAGAGTACTAGGATTACAGGCATGAGCCACCTCACCTGGCCTTCATGTATTATTTTGTAATTAGTAAAATACGTATAGATGAAGATGTCATATATAAAAGCCAAGTGCATATATGAAGCAGCCAATTCACTTGTTAGCGTGCATATTTATTCAACAAACATTTATGGAGCATCTATTGGCTACTAGGCCTCAGCTACACGAACTGCCACGTGGGGTCAGAGCCCTGAAGAAGTTCCCAGTGTGATTCACTAGATGAGGAGGGAGGTGTCTGTTATGTGGGAATGGAGGGCTGTGGGCAAGTGACAGCCTCAGTATATGGGGCCGGTGCCCTACCCCCTGAGCCACAGGCAAGGCCCAGGATCCTCCTATTTCTAATAGCTCTGTGCACATCAGACATTGTGGCTGCTTGTCACCCATTATTCCATTTAACCCCAGAGGAGATCCAAGTTCCTTCATTTGCTAATCTGTGAGTGCACCAATAGGTCTCAGTGAAAGGAGAAAAATCTCTGGGGCCAGACTGCCACCCTGCCAATCCTCACCCAACTAGCCACTTACTAGCTCTGTGATCCCCATCTCCTTGCTTCATCTTTTGGGGCCTCGGTTTTCTCAACTGAAAAATGGAGATAATAAAACCTACCTTGCACAGCTTTTGTAAGAATTCAGAATAAGGGCAGCTCCTGTGGATCAGTGGGTAGGGCGCCAGCCCCATATTCTGAGGGTGGCGGGTTCAAACCCGGCCCCAGCCAAACTGCAACAAAAAATAGCTGGGTGTTGTGGCAGGTGCCTGTAGTCCCAACTACTCGGGAGGCTGAGGCAAGAGAATCGC
>NW_003852579.1:856813-857857 GCF_000181295.1 Otolemur garnettii
GGGGTCAGAGCCCTGAAGAAGTTCCCAGTGTGATTCACTAGATGAGGAGGGAGGTGTCTGTTATGTGGGAATGGAGGGCTGTGGGCAAGTGACAGGACCAGGCAGGGAGTGTGAACCTCTAATTGCCACTTAAGGGTGATGGAGACACCAGGAGGAGCAGGCGCCCAGAACAAAGGGTGGGTTTGATGGATTAGCAGAAACTTGCCAGAGGGCAGACTGGGAAGGTATGTTCCCACAGCCAGTATTTTTTTTTTTTTTTTTTTTTGTAGGATTGTAAGGAAAGGAGTTCTTTGTATGAGGATGGCTCAGTATGTGTCACTGAAGCAGAGAAGTCAAAACCACAAGATAGGCCTCACCAGGCCTCTTGTGTTTGGGGAGGGACAGTTCTCAGAAAGAGTTTTGGATGAAGACACAGAGACAGAGGCCAGGAAGGCCTTGATTCTCTCAGCTTCCTTACAGATTTAAATGTTAAGCCCGAAACTATCAAGGTTGGTTCCATGGCTCATCACAAGGTTGGTTCCGTGGCTAATCCTAGCACTCTGGGAGGCTGAGACGGAAGGATCCCTTGAGCTTATGAGTTCAAAACCAGCCTGAGTAAGGGCAAGACCTCATCTCTACTAAAAATAGAAAAACTAGCCAGGCGTTGTAGTGAGTGCCTGAAGTCCCAGCTACTTGGGAGGCTGAGGCAGGAAGATTGCTTGAACTCAGGAGTTTGAGGTTGTTGTGAGTTAAGCTGACACCAGGGCACTTTAGCCTAGAGTGAGACTCTATCTCTTAAACAAAAAAATGGTGGTACCTGTAGTAGAGTGCCTGCTACACACACTGAGGCTGGTGAGTTTGAACCTGGCCCCAGGCCAGCTAAAACAACAATGACAAACTGCAACAACAAAAAAAAAATAGCTGGGCAACAGCTTGAGACTGTCTCAAAAAAAAAAGACTCAGTGCCTGTAGCTCAGCAGCTAGGGCGCCAGCCACATACACCAGAGCTTGCGGGTTTGAATCCAGCCCCAGCCTGCCAAACGACAATGATAACTACAACCAAAA
>NW_003852579.1:858244-859420 GCF_000181295.1 Otolemur garnettii
AAAAAAAAAAAAAGAAAAGAAAAGAAAACTGATATCTGAGAGAGGATGTAGGGAAATGGAAGTGCCCCTCCCCCAATTCTCTGGCTGGCTGAGGTCAGGTCAGCCTCCCAGGCTGGAGGGGACAGTCCAGAACACACTCTGCTGGGGGACCTGCTCCCATTCTTACCCAGAGAGGCCTTTGCACATCGGGCCTCTCCAGGACTGGCTTCTTCCCCCACCACTCCCATTCCTACCCTGTTCTTCCCACTCATGATTCAATTCCTGGGCTTTATGTGTGCGTTGAGTCTATGTGCATTTGGAGAAAGGAGCCTGCCTTCCACCCAGCCGAAAAGAAAGAATAATAAACCACAAAATCAAAGCACACACACAAAAAGACAACTTGGAAAGCAATGTTTATTCTGGTTTTACGTTTGCTTTAAAAGGTAATAAGAACCCAACAATAAAAAATAAATAAATAAATATCAGCAAAGAAAAAAAAAGTAATAAGAATCCACAGCACATTTACAAAACACAGAATGAAAATCTGGTTACTCTTCCAGGCCCAGGAGTGAGGTAACCTGTGATAACTCTTTAGGTTCCAGACACCTGTGGATGTTAGTGTTTCATGCACCTCTCCAGCTAGGGAAGAGGCCCCCATCTGTCATCATCTGTCACCACAGACCTTTATACTCTGCCCCTCCAGCAGGAAGAGGGCAGAGTCAAGGGGGAAGGCCAGGGACAGGTTAGCCACCAGAGTGGCTGGGGCAGAGGACACAGTGGAGAAGATCAATTAGTCTCTCTGCTGTTGTGGGAAAGGGCTTCCACCTGGGCTTGGGCTTCACCACCACCCAGAGAGGCCACCTTGACTCAGCAGAAAGGCTCCCAGGGGACAGAGTATAGTCGGCCCTGACCCTCACTCCTGACTGGCCCTGGGGCCTCTAAGGTGGGCCCTCCCACAGCCTGCCCTTGACACAGGGACAGCAGGAGAGAGTTCGTGTGCCCCAGTAACCAGAACCGCCAGCACAGACGTGGGTCACTTAAAAAACAATATTGTAACAAAATTTTTATTTGGAAAGTGGAAAACAAAACTCCTGGAGAGTAAACTGTGAGTACGGTTGGATGGGGGGGGGGTGACATCAAAAGTCTAAGCTGCAGGCTCAGCAGTAGGGCGCTGGCCCCATATGCAGGAGATGGTGG
>NW_003852579.1:859473-860806 GCF_000181295.1 Otolemur garnettii
AAAAAAAAAAAAAAAAGTCTAAGCTGCCAAAACTGATAGGGGAAGAGAACAGGCAGGGGGCAAGGCCTTGCCCTTCCCCTGAGGCTTATCAGGACTTGAGGCCTTGGCCCGTTTCTGTTTACCAGCTGGCAAAGGCAGGGCTGCAGGAGGGGAGGAGAACTTTCCTGATTAGGAAGCCCAGATTCTTGGCCCTGGGGTCAAAGGGAGAGTTTGACAAATTCCGTTCTGGAGGGGGAAGTGGTTAGAGAGGAGGCTGGGAGCTCTACAGGGCCAGGGCTCAGATTTGCAGAGGTTTCTAACCTGTGGCCCCAGGGCAATGAGAAGATACAGAGAGAGTATTAGCTAGGGTTCTTTGGTTCTGTCAAAGGAAAAAATGACAAATTGAGTTATAAACCTAATTGCCTTTTATTCTACAAAATAGAATGAGAGCTCGTACTTGGATAATAGCAGGACAGTGAGTTCTGTAAGGTAGGAACAAGGAAAGAGAACACCAGGGGAAAAAAGCTTTTTCTTCTACTTCAAGGTGTTGGTTTTTTTTGTTTGTTTGTTTGTTTTTGCTTAAGTTATAGCAGAAGGGACTTCCTTATTACACTGACTCAGGTAGACGGAAAATCTCCTGCTTTCAGGAAAAACTGGTTTGTTTTGGGTTCTCTCTGCTTCCTGAAAGTTTCAGTTTGATTGTGTGGCAGATAGAAGGACTGACTCCAGTTTTGGTTTTGCCTGGTCTTTTGGGGCTTAGTGTGGGAGCTCAGTCCCAAACAATGTCCTCCCGTGCTTTTTGTTTATCAGCAACAAGATCCTTCTCAAACTATTTTAAGAAAGATAAAGGAATGTTTTAAAGAGACCTGAAGAAATCTAAGAAGAATGGAACAATCAGGCCTGGGAAAGAGGAAGAGAGGAACAGTTCTGGGATCCCAGCTACAGGGACGCGTGGGCTGACTCCAGGGACAAGGACGGCTTCCTTTACTAGGTTCTCCCTGTGTGCCAAGAATTGCTCTCAGCACTTCACATGCATGAGCCTATTTAATCCTAAGTGATGGGCCAGGCACTGTGGTTCACACCTGTTCTATAATCCCAGGACCTTGACAGGCCAAGACAGAAGGATCATTAGAGGACAGGTGTTCCAGACAAAACAACACCTGCTATTTAGCCTGGGAAAAATAGCAAGACCCTATTTCTACTAACAAAACTAAAATGAGTTAAAAAGAAATTCTTAACTGATGAAGGCTCAGTAAGTCTGACTTGGAATTATGGTCCCAGTGCATAGGTGAGGCTACTGAGGCTTGAAGCGGTTCCGCGACTTGCCCAGACTCACACCGTTGTATGAATGGTA
>NW_003852579.1:862534-864883 GCF_000181295.1 Otolemur garnettii
AAAAAAAAAAAAAAAAAAAGATGCTTGGTCTAGAAGTCTGGAGGGAACTTGGCCTCAATTAGCGTCTCTACAGACTGTCTTAGCTTGCAGGGTGCCTTTTATTTTAATTTTTAAAACCCAGAAAGCTAAGAGTCAGGTTGGCTTTTAGAGCAGAGGTTGGCAAATTTTTTCTGTAAAAGAACAGATAGTGCATCTTTCAGGCTTTGTAGGCCATATGGTCTTCGTGGCAACTAGTCAGCTAAGCTGTGGGAACACACAAGCAGCCACAGACATTACTTAATCATCTGGGCTTGGATGCGTTCCAACAAAACTTTATTTATGGACAATGAAATTTGAACTTAATTTCATGTCAAGAAATGGTACTTTTCTTTTGATTTGCGCCACCCCCCCCCATTTAAAAATGTCAAAATTGTCAGTCCTGGTGGCTCATGCCTATAATCCTAGCACTTAGGGAGGCTGAGGCAGGTGGATTGAGCTCAGGAGTTCAAGACCAGCCTGAGGACGAGTGAGACCCTGTCTCTACTAAAAGTAGAGACGAGCCCACTGTTATGGTGGGCACCTATAGTCCCAAACTACTTGGGAGGCTGAAGCAAGAGGATTACTTGAGCCCAGGAGTTTGAGATTGCTGTGAGCTATGACACCATGGCATTCGGCCAAGGGTGACAGAATGAGACTGTCTCAAAAAAAAAGAAAGAAAGAAAAAGTTAAAATCATTCTAAGCTTGAAGTCCTATAAAGACATGGAATGGGGTTGTGAATGATATGTCAAAACAGGTCATCCGTTGTAACATGTGTCCCCACTGGTAGGGGCTTTTGAAAGTGGGAGAGGTGAATCCTAGCACTCTGGGAGTCTGAGGCAGGTGGATAGCTTGAGCTCATGAGTTCAAGACCAGCCTGAACAAAAGTGAGACCCCTGTCTCTACTAAAAATAGAAAACTGAGGCAAGAGTATCACTTGAGCCCAAGAGTTTGAGGTTGCTGTGAGGTATGATGCCCTGGCACTCTACCCAGGGAGACAGAGTCTCACTCTGTCTCAAAAACAAAAAATAAATAAAAATAAATAAATAAATAATATTATTGTATCTATCATTTACTGAACGTTTACTATGTACCCGACACTTTTCCACATTTTTACATTATAAAACTTTGGCCCATGTGTTTTGACTTCAGAATGAAGGTTTTGTTAAAGAAACGGTCTAGCAAACATATGGGAATTTCAAAATCTCCACCCACATACAGTGCCTGCCTTCCAGTGAGCTGTCATAGCTGAGCTTTCCTTGTTTCTATCTAAAGCCAATATCCCCTCTGAACCACTAAACTCAAGGACATGGCCCCAGCAAATGTCCCCCTTTCTCCTGCATCACCAACTTTTGCTCTCTTCTGGATCTCTCCCATCGTTTGCAAACAGTCCATTTCTCCCATATTTAAAGAAACTTCTCTTTATCTTCCCAAAAGTTAAAGCTTCTTTGAAGCCAGTTTCCCCCAAAGAACTGTGTCCATTCACCGTCTCTAATTCATCTCTTCTTCTTCTCTTTTAATCCTATTCTAATAATCTGGGTTTTGCCCCTAGCACTACACTGAAACTCGTCTGGCCAAGATCACCAGTGACCTTTGCTTTGTAAAATTCTGTGGTTAATTTTCAGTCTTCCTCTCCTTAGACCCACATTTGTTCCTTTTTTTCTTGAGACAAGAGTCTCACTTTGATGATCTTGGTAGACTCTATGGCATCACAGCTCACAGCAACCTCAGACTCTCGGGCTCAAATGATTCTCTTGCCTTAACCTCCCAAGTAGCTGAACTACAGGCACCTGCCACAACACTTGGCTATTATTTATTTATTTATTTGAGTAGTGTCGCAGCTCACAGCAACCTCAAATTCTTGGGTTTAAGCGATTCTCCTGCCTCAGCCTCCCAAGCAGCTGGGGCTAAAGGCGCTTGCCACAACACCTGGCTGTTTTTTATTGCAGTTGCCATTGCTGTCCAGCAGGCCAGGGCTGAGTTTGAACCCACCACCCTTGGTGTATGTGGCTGGTGCCATAACCACTGTGCTACAGGAGCTAAGACCTGGGTATTTTTTAGAGATGGGGTCCAGCTCTTGCTCAGGCTGGTCTCGAACTTCTGAACTCAAGAGATCCTCTTGCCTTGACCTCCCAGAGTGCTAGGACAGGCATCAGCCACTCGGCCCAGTGGAATTTCATGGTTCAAACGCTATTTGTGTGCCAGCAAACTTCATGTTTATGTTACTAGCCCAGACATTTTTTTTTTTTTTTTTTTTGCATCATAGTTCACAGCAACCTCAAACTTTTGGGCTCAAGGGATCCTCTTGCTTCAGTTTTTCTATTTTTAGTAGA
>NW_003852579.1:865390-866905 GCF_000181295.1 Otolemur garnettii
CTGGGCATTGTGGTGGGCACCTGTAGTCCCAGCTACTTGGGAGGCTTAGGCAAGAGAATCACTTAAGCCCAAGAGTTTGAGGTTGTTGTGAGCTGTGATGCCATGGCACTCTACCAAGGGTGACATAGTAAGACTCTGTCTTGGAAAAAAAAAAGGGCTTGGCCCCTGTAGCTCAGTGAGAAGGGCGCCAGCCACATACGCTGAGGCTGTCAGGTTCGAGCCCAGCCAGGGCCTGCTATAACAATCATGACACCTGCAACCAAAAAATAGCTGGGCGCTGTGGTGGGCACCTGTGGTCCCAGCTACTTGGGAGGCTGAGGCAAGAGAATCGCTTAAGCCCAAGAGTTTGACATTGCTGCGAGCTATTCTCACACTCTGGCAGTCTACTGAAGGCAAAATAGTGAGACTTTGTTTCAAAAAAAAAAAAAAAAAAGAAAGAGAGAAAGAAAAAGAAAAGATATTATAGATGGACTACATGATTGAATGGAAATAGCTGAAGAATGAATTGCAGTCATGTGTTGCTTAATGAAAGGATACGTTCTGAGCAATGTGTTGTTAGGCAATTTTGTCGTTGTGTAAACCTCATAGAATGAACTTACACAAACCTAGATGGTGTAGCTCACTACACACCTGGTCTAGACTGGTATAGCCTCTTGTTCCTAGGCTGTACAGCATTTTACATAGGCAATTGCAACACAATGGTGAGTATTTATGTGTATAAACATAGGAAAAGTCCAGGAAAAGTATGCTGTGAAAGATAAAATGTGGTACACCTGTATAGGGCACATCACCATAAATAGAGCTGGCAGGACTGGAAGTTGCTCAGGTGGATCAGGGAGTAGAAGCAAGTGAAGGTGAAGGTCTAGGATGCTCCTGTACACTGTTACACCACTGGGAGGTTTGTTTATACCAGCATCATCACAAACACATGAGTCATGCATTGCATTCTGCCATTACCATCGCTACCACGTCACTAAGCCATAGAAACTCCATCATCATTTTCTGGGATCACTGTTGTATGTACTGTTCTTTTTTTCCCCTTGAGACACGATCTCACTTTGTCACCCTCCATAGAGTACCCTGGTGTTATAGCTCACAGCAACCTCAAACTCTTGGGCTCAAGCGATTCTCTTGCCTCAGCCTCCCTAGTCACTGAAACTGCAGGTGCCCAGCACAACGCCCGCTACTTTTAGAGACATGGGTTCGCTCTGGCTCGGGCTGGTCTCAAACTCCTGAGCTCAAGCAATCCACCCACCTCGGCTTCCCAGACTGCTGGGATAACAGGTGTGATATCCACCAAGCCTGACCATATATACTGTTATTGACTGAAATTTGCTAAAGCAGCACATGAGTGTAATGTGTTTTAGGAGCAGATCGAGGAAGTCTCCAAGAAGAAAAGGAGGATAAAGTAATAAGACATAGAAAAAAGGTGCTATGAAACATGGAGGAAAGAACTAAAAGTGCCAATATTTGTATTTTAGGAAGAGGAGAGAGAGAATTTTTTTTTTTTTTTTT
>NW_003852579.1:867640-869214 GCF_000181295.1 Otolemur garnettii
TTTTTTTTTTTTTTGGTTGCAGTTGTCGTTGTTGTTTAGCAGGCCCAGGCGAGGTTCGAACCCACCAGCTTCAGTGTATGTGACCAGTGCCTTACCCATTGAGCTATGGGCGCTGCCCATAGATGAAGCCTGTAGCATTTGAAGAAAATGAAAGAACTGAGATTGAAAATTGAGCGCTTATGGTCCCATTAAAAGAGGAATGATAAGAAAAATCTTAAGTATATTTGGAAGCCAGGCATGGTGGCTCATACCTGTAACCCTAGCACTCTGGAAACCCAAGGCAGGAGGATCCCTTGAGATCAGGAGTTGGAGACCAGCCTGAGCAAGAGCAAGACCTGTTCTCTACTAAAAATAGAAAAATTAGGCAAGGCGTGGTGGCTCATGCCTGTAATCTTAGCACTCTGGGAGGCCAAGGTGTGTGGATTGTGTGAGCTCACAGGTTCGAGACCAACCTGACCAAGAGTGAGGCCCCCATCTTTAAAAATAGCTGGGTGTTGTGGTGGGCACCTGCAGTTCCAGCTACTTGGGAGGCTGAGGCAAGAGGATCACTTGAGCCCAAGAATTTGAAGTTATTGTGAACTATGATGCCATGGCACTCTACCCAGGGTGACATAGAGAGACTCTGTCTTAAATAATAATAATAATATGGCCCACGCCTGTAAACCCAGCACTTGGGAGGGCAAAGTGGGTGGATTGTCTGACCTCATGGCCTGGAGACTAGCCTGAGCCAGATTCAGACCTCATCTCTAAAAATAGCCAGGTGTTGTAGTGGGTGCCTGTGGTCCCAGCTCCTTGGGAGACTGAGGCAAGAGAATTGCTTGAGCGCAAGAGTTTGAGGTTGCTGTCAGCTATGATGCTATGGCACTCTACCGAGGGTGACAAAGTAAGACTCTGTCTCAATAAAATAAAGAAATAATAGTAATAATTAAGAGTGAAAATCAATGAAATGGAACCAAGTCAGAAATTGTTCTTTTGAAAATCTAACAAACATATTTCAAATAAGATTTAATGGGAATAAAAATAGAGGGCGCACACATATAATTAAAATAAGAATGTAACCACAGTAAAATACAGATTTAAAAGACTGGTTGGGTATGGAGGCTCACACCTGTAATCCTAGCACTCTTGGAGGCCAAGGTGGCGGATTGCTTGAGCTCAGGAGTTTGAGAACAGCCTAAGCAAGAAGGAGACCCCATATCTACTAAAAATAGAAAAACATTAGCTGGGTGTTGTGGCCGGCACCTGTAGTCCCAGCTGCTTGGGAGGCTGAGGCAAGAGGATCTCTTGGGCCTAAGAGTTTGAGGTTGCTGTGAGCTATAACACCATGGTACTCCACGGAGGGTGACAAAGATCTTTTTTTTTTTTTTTTTGAGACAGCGCCTCAAGCTATCCCCCTGGGTAGAGTGCCATGGCATCACGCTCACAGCAACCTCAAACTCTTGGGCTCAAGCGATTCTCTTGCCTCAGCCTCCCTAGTCGCTGAAACTGCAGGTGCCCAGCACAACGCCCGCTACTTTTAGAGACATGGGTTCGCTCTGGCTCGGGCTGGTCTCAAACTCCTGAGCTCAAGCAAT
>NW_003852579.1:870134-872284 GCF_000181295.1 Otolemur garnettii
GGCTGGGTTTGAACCCGCCACCTCTGGCATATGGGGCCGGTGTCCTACTCCTTTGAGCCACAGGCGCCGCCCGTAAAATTTATTTTTAAAATAAATAAAAAGATTTTAAAAAATCTTGTCTTTCCTTGGTCATTTACTATTGTTGTAGTATAATAAAGCTTCCATGTATTTAATATTCAGCTTTGACAATTATCAATTCAGGGTCAACGTTGTTTCATTTAGACCCTCTCCTACTTCCCCCATTTTAGATTATCTTGAAGTGGATCCCAGACATTACATCATTTTATCCTAAATAGGGAACTTGCTTTAAATGTTTTGACAATATGCTGTAAGAGGAATCTTTTTCCTCTCAAGTTATTCACACATTCCAACAAAATAAAACAAAAAGTGGAAGTTAGATTAGATAGTTTACCTTAAATAGATTTTCACATTTCTTTTTAATCTTGCCAATTTAATAATACCTACAACTAAAATTTACAAAAAAAGGAGTTACCCTTGGGTGCCGCCTACCCCAGCTGACTCAGTGGGTAGGGCGCCAGTCCCATATATCAAGGGTGGCGGGTTTGAACCTGGCCCCTGCCAAACTAACAAAAAAAATAGCCGGGCATTGTGGTGGGTAGCTGCAGTCCCAGCTACTTGCGAGGTTGAGACAGGAGAAGTGCCTAAGCCCAGGAGCTAGAGGTTGCTGTGAGCTGTAATGCCACCGCATTATACCGAGGGCGACAAAGTGAGACTCTCTCCAAAATAAAATTTAAAAAAGGTCTATTTTGGGGCAGGTGTGGTGGCTCACACCACTAATCCTAGCACTCTGGGAGGCCAACGTAAATGGATTGCTTTAGCTCACAAGTTCAAGACCAGCCTGACCAAAAGCAAGACCCTGTCTCTACTAAAAATAGAAAAACTGGCTTGGCGCCTGTAGCACAGTGGTTACAGTGCCAGCCACATACACTTAAGGTGGTGGGTTCGAACCTGACCAGGGCCAGCAACAACTGCAACAAAAAAAATAGCTGGGCATTATGGCAGGAGCCTGTCGTCCCAGCTACTTGGGAGGCTGTGGCAAGAGAATCGTGTAAGCCCAAGAGTTTGAGGTTGCTGTGAGCTGTGATGCCAGAGCACTCTACCAAGGGCAACATAGTATGACTCTGTCTCAAAATAAATAAATAAATAAATAAATAAGCAACCTGGAAGACAGTGGGTAAGCCAAATATATAAGGCAAATAAATGGACTGGGGACTGATTTACCTCAGACATGAATTTTAGCCTCAATTATTTTGCCTATTGTTTATCATAATTACGGAAAATTTTGGCCCATATTTGATTTTGTTACAATACATTTAGACTATTATGTGTTTTAAAAAATGACATATACACACTCCAGATAAAATTTGGCACACCAATTTGGGCGTGTTGGCTCATGCCTGTAATCCTAGCACTCTGGGAGGTCAAGGCAGGAGGATAACTTAAGCTGAGGAGTTCGAGACCATCATGAACAAAAGCCAGGGACCCTGTCTCTACTAAGAATAAGAAAAGTCAACTGCGGTAGAGGCAGTGGCTCACATTTGTAATCCTTGCACTCTGGGAGGCCAATGTAGGTGGATTGCTTAAGTCAAGGAGATGAACAACAGCCTGAGTAAGATAGGTGTACGTGGCTGGCGCCTTAGCCGGTTGAGCTATAGGCGCCGAGCCGAGGTTAGGATTTTTAAGACCAGCCTGAGCAAGAGAAAGACCCTGTTTCCACTAAAATAGAAAAACTAACCAGGCATTGTGGCAGGCACCCATTGTCCCAGTTACCAGCTACTGGTGCGGTTGAGGCAAGAGGATCACTTGAACGCAGGAGTTTGAGGTTGATGTGAGCTATGACACCATGGCACTCTACTCAGGGCACAGAGTGAGACTCTGTCTCAAAAAAAAAAAAAAAAAGTAACACAAAATGAGGTTTTGCAAGGAACTATCTATAGGAAATAGTGAAGGATGAGCCAAGTAAAATGATGGTAACTGCTGGGTTAAATTAATGGAAGATTTCCAAGTGTTATCTACTGCCATGATAGCAACATCTTTCCTGCAGTGTTAATAGCAGTAATTGGATTCCCTGCGAGTAGTAGCTGCATTTTGATTGTGAGGTATCTTTCCCAGCTGATGATCCCAAGAAC
>NW_003852579.1:877193-878779 GCF_000181295.1 Otolemur garnettii
CCACTTGAGCCATAGGTGCCCAGCCAATTTCTATCAATTTCTAAGATTTACCTATATTTCCCCTAATAAGCAAATACTTTTTTTATCTTTCTTATGTGCCTCTGACTCTTTATGGTCATGTTGTCAAGAATTTTAACTTGGGGAATTTTTTTTTTTTTTTGGAGACAAAGCCTCAAGCTGTCACTCTGGGTAGAGTGCCGAGCCATCACAGCTCACAGCAACATCCAACTCCTGGGCTTAAGCAATTCTCTTGCCTCAGTCTCCCAAGTAGCTGGGACTACCAGCACCCACCACAAAACCTGGCTATTTTTTGTTGCAGTTGTTGTTGTTTAGCAGGCCTAGGCTGGGTTTGAACCTACCACCCTTGGTTCAAGTGGTTGGCACTGTAACCACTGTGCTATGGGCACTGAGCCTGAAACCATGTATTTTGAGGATGGGTAAAGAGATAGTCACCATCTTCTCAACCTTTACCCACATGCCAGCCTCCAATTTTCTTTTCTTTCTTTTTTTGAGACAGAGTCTCAAGCTGTTACCCTGGGTAGAGTGCTGTGACATCAGTGCTCACAGCAACCTCCAACTCGGGCTCAAGCAATCCTCTTGCCTCAGTTTTTCTTTTTAGTAGAGACAGGATCTCACTTGTGCTCAGTCTGGTCTGAACTCATGACCTCAAGCAATCCCACCTGCCTTGGCCTCCCAGAGTGCTAGAATTACAGGCATGAGCCACCATGCCTAGCCCCCCTCAATTTCCTTGATGTTTTTTGTTTAGAATTCATAGTTTTGGCCAGGTACAGTGGCTCATACATGTAACCATAGCACTGTGAGAGGCTGAGGCAGGTAAACTGCTTGAGCTCAGGAGTTGGAAACCAGTCTGAGCAAGAGTGAGATTCCATCTCTACTGAAAAAGAAAAAAAAAACAGTTGGATGTTGGGTAGGGACCTGTAGTCCTGGTAAAGCTTAAGTTTGCTGTGACTATGATGCCACTTTACCCAGGGCAACAGAGTGAGATTTTGTCTCAAAACAAAAACAAAAACAAAAACAACAACTTGGCTCCCGTAGCACATTAGTTATGATGCCAGCCACATGCATCTAAACTGGTGGGTTCGAGCCCAGCCTGGGCCTGCTAAACAACACTGACAACTGCAACAACAAAAAAATAGCTGGGTGTTGTGGTGAGTGCTGGTTGTCCCAGCTACTTGAGAGACTGAGGCAAGAGAATCACTTAAGCCCAGGAGTTGGAGGTTGCTGTGAGCCGTGATGCCATAGCACTCTATCCAGGGCAATGTAGTGAGACTCTTGTCTCCAAAAAAAAAAAAAAAAAATAGCATAGTTTCCCTGGATGGTGTGGTGGCCCCAACCTGTAATCCCAGCATTCTGGGAGGCCAATTGGGAAGTTCTCTTGGGCTCAGGAGTTTGAGACCAGCTTGAGTAATAGCAAAACCCTATCTCTACCAAAAATAGAAAATTTAGTTGGGCATTGTGTCTAGCACCTGTGAAGTCCCAGCTAGTTGGAAGGCTGAGACAGGAGGACTGCTTGAACCCAAGAGTTAAAAGTCGCTGTGAGCTAGAATGAGGCCACCTGGCCTAGG
>NW_003852579.1:880119-881834 GCF_000181295.1 Otolemur garnettii
TGGATTAGAACCTGCCACCTTAGGTGTATGTGGCTGGCGCCTTAGCCACTTGAGCCACAGGCACTGAGCCATCTTTCTATCCTTTTGTCTTTTATGTTTCATTTTCAATATTTTCTCTGGCCAGTCTCTAAATTAGCTAATTTACTCTTCATTAGTGTTTAGTGCTGTCAAATCTGATTATTATATTTTCTGGTTGTAAAGCTTCCGTTTGATTATTTTGTATATTTTCCACTTGTCTTTTTTTTTTTTTTTTGAATTTTTTAGAGACAGAGTCTCACTTTGTCACCCTCGGTAGAGTACTGTGGCTTCACAGCTCACAGCAACCTCCAGCTCTTCGGCTTAGGTGATTCTCTTGCCTCAGCCTCCTGAGTAGCCGGGACTACAGGCACCCGCCACAACACCTGGCTATTTTTTTGTTGTTGCAGTTTGGCTGGGGCCGGGTTTGAACCCACCACCCTTGGTATATGGTGCTGGCGCCCTACTCGCTGAGCCACAGGTGCCATCTTATTTTCCACTTTTCTGCCAAAATTATCAATCTTCTGTTTATTTTATTAAACATAAGAAATAATCTGGGGAGGCGCCTGTGGCTCAGTGAGTAGGGCGCCGGCCCCATATACTGAGGGTGGCAGGTTCAAACCCAGCCCCGGCCAAACTGCAACAAAAAAATAGCCAGATGTTGTGGCCGGCGCCTGTAGTCCCAGCTACTTGGGAGGCTGAGGCAGAAGAATTGCCTAAGCCCAGGAGTTGGAGGTTGCTGTGAGTTGTGATGCCACGACACTCTACCCAGGGTGACAGCTTGAGGCTCTGTCTCAAAAAAAAAAAGAGATTCTCTTGCCTCAGCCTCTGTCTGGGGCGACATAGTCAGACTCTGTCTCAAAAAACAAACAAACAAAAAAACCCACAAGTCATCCTCTTAGCTCTCTCTCAGGAAATGCCTCATCTGGAAGAGTACTAAATGTGGGGCTATTACATCCCTCATTTTTTTTCCTTTCCCAGTTCCTGGCTCAGTTATTCTTCACTAACTTGTTAGATTTCAAATAATATCAAGCAGAGATAGATTTATTTATTTATTTATGACAGAGTTTCCAGCTGTTGCCCTGGGTAGAGTGCTGTGGCATCATAGCTCACAGCAACCTCCAAGTTTTGGGCTCAAGCCAGCCTCTTGTGTCAGTCTTTTTTATTTTTAGCAGAGATAGGGTCTTGCTTTTGCTTAGGCTGGTCTTGAACTCCTGAGCTCAAGCAATCCACCTACCTCAACCTCCCAGAGTGCAAAGATTCCAGGTATAAGCCACTGTTCCCAGCTTTCAAGCAGAGTTGTAAAACATTTTTTTCAGTTTTACTAGTTTTCCTTGGTGGGATGGTCAGTCAGAATTACTTTGTCACCACTTGTGGAAGCCCTCATCTTTCTTCACTTTTAACTTTCCTATGAAAAAGGTTTTTTGTTTTTTGAGTTAGAGTCTCACTCTTTTGCCCTGGGTAGAGTGCTATGGCATCATCATAGCTCACAGTAAACTGAAACTCTTGGGCTCCAGTGAACCTCCTGCCTCAGCCTCCCGGGTAGCTGAGTAGCTAGGACTATAGGAACCTTTCATGATGCTTGGCTAGTTTTCCTATTTTTTGTAGAGATAGTCAGGCTGGTCTGGAACTCCTGAGCTCAAGCAATCCACTGGCGTTGGCCTCCCAGAGCTTTAGGATTATAGGTGTGAGCCACCACA
>NW_003852579.1:881981-888725 GCF_000181295.1 Otolemur garnettii
AGCCTGAGCCAGAGTGAGACCTAGCCTCTAAAAGTAGTTGGGCATATTGGTTGGTGCCAGTAGTCCCAGCTACTTGGGAGGCTGAGGCAAGAGAATTACTGGAGCCCAAGAGTTTGAGGTTGCTGTGAGCTAGGATGCCATAGCACTGTATCAAATGGGGCAAAGTGAGACCGTGTCTCAACAAACTAACAAATAACCCTCCCCAAAACAACAGAACCCCCCCCCATCAACCAAGAAACAAACTGACAATGGAAATGCTAACAGTGTAACCATTAACCAAGCATCAAAACAAGGAAGGAAAGTTTCACCCAAGCACCCAAGGGAGTTTCAACAAGTATACAGAAACACAATTGTAACTCAGTGGAAAAAGCAACTCAAACTCACACTGGTTACAAAATATCCTTCCAGAAATTTGGGGAATCTAAACTTTGCTGGAGAATGCTCTACTTTTAGTGTATGAATACCACATTATTGGAACTTGTACTAGTCAAATAGTTTGTTGTAAGAGAGGATGAAAGTGTGGAATTGTATATTTGTCTATTCTAGAATTTGGACTGAGCCATCAGTGTAAAGTTGGCTGATTTATCAGTAAGCCTCAGATCATGCTTTGAGAGCCACTACCCTATGAAGGAACAGGTAACATTTGAGTTTCCTGAACCAAGGTTTTCTAGAGGCCTTCATTAAAAGTTCCTGCCTAAGATATCTGTATGTCTTTTTTTTTTCTGATTAGGTTATGATAGATTGGGCTAGCTCTCATGATTAGATTAAATATCCTTCTCAAATCCAGCCTAAGCCTCTCTCAAGGTCAGCGCGATCAGATGTTTAGGCTTCAAAAACTCCCAAAGACTGATGTTATTATCTATTCCATATCTGTTTAAGCAGATGAAATGTGAAGATTCCCAAGCTTTAGGCATGATTTGGATTATTTCCTTGCCTAGACAACTTTCTGCAAATAGCAGTAGACAAAATGTTTGAATAAATGCTGATCCATTTTCCTAAACTCTCCATGCCTCAGTTTTCTCATCTTTAAACAGGAAGGATACCCATGTCATAGATATCTTGGGCATTTTAAATGAAATAATGAATATAAAAGTCTTTAGTACAGTGCTTGGCACACAGGTAAGCATTTGAGAACAGGACAGTCTTAAGAGTTTGCTGGAGGGCTTGGCACCTGTAGCTCAGCCATTAGGGCGCTGGCCACATACACCAGAGCTGGCAGGTTCCAACCTGGCCTCGGCCTGCTGAACTACAATGACAACTACAATAAAAAAATAGCCAGGCATTGTGGCGGGCGCCTGTTGTCCCAGCTATTTGGCAGGCTGAGGCAAGAGAATCACGTAAGCCTAAGAGTTTGAGGTTGACAACATTCAAATGACACAGCATTCTACCGAGGGTAACATAGTGGGACTCTGTCTCCAAAAAAAAAAAAAAAAAAAGGTGTTTGCTGGAGGCAAGGCTCTAAAAGGGTTATTTGGGGACTAGGCAGAGGCCTTAGGATCTTGAGAGCAATTTCTTAAGGGCAACCAGGGATTGGTGACAAGTATTCTATTGGGATTACATCATTTGGCTAGATGGGGCAGGGCCTGAAGGTTGGTACTACATAGCTATGGCTACACTGACATTAGAATCTCTATACCCAAGTACAACTAATGAATTAGCCATGCATCTCAAAAGGGAATCATGGAGCACAGAGACTGGTAAGATTCTGAAAATTTTTAAATTTCTCATGTCTGCGAAATTTTCTCCTCCTGTGGATTCCTATTATGGTTACCTAGCACTCTGCGGTGTTCTGGCCTCATAGGGCTAAATGCTTTATTAGCTTAATTTCATTTAGTGCTATTAAGTGAGCCCCAGGTTGCAGGGGAGAAAATGGAGGCTCAGAAAGGTTAGGTAAGTAATTTCTGGTCTGACTCCAGAGCTCGATCTCTGCATACAGCATATTACTCACAGGATTGTTGAATTTCAGTGTTGGTAGTATAAATAGCTGTTGAATTCATGCATTTACAGTTTAATGAGCAATTACTATCTGCCCTGGCCTAAGTTGGTCTCTGAGGGTTCAGAAGTGAATATAACATCACAATTATAACAAAATAGTAACATTTATTTGGCATTTATTCTCTTATTCTATATGGAACACCTTACCTGTGTTCATTTAACCACAATAACTAGCCTGTAAGAAGAGAATTGATATCTTTCTTTTTTTTTTTTGGCCAGGGCTGGATTTGAACCTGCCACCCCCAGCATATGGGGCCAGTGCCTTACTCCTTTGAGCCACAGGCGCTGCTCAAAGTCTTCTTTTTATTTGTTAAATTTTTTGAGACAGAGTCTCACTTTGTCGCCCTTGGTAGAGTGCCATGGTGTCAGAGCTCACAGCAACCTCAATGTTTTGGGCTCAAGCTATTCTCTTGTTTCAGCCTCCCAAGTAGCTGGGACTATAGGCACCCACCACAACACCCAGCTATTTTTAGAGACCAAGTCTGGCTCTGGCTCAGGCTTGTCTCAAAGCTGTGAGCTCAGGCAATTGACCTGCCTCAGCCTCCCAGAGTGCTATGAGCCACTGTGCCGGACCCTCTTTTTTAATTTAATTTTTTTTTTTTTTGAGACAGAATCTTACTATGTTGCCTTTGGTAGAGTGCTGTGGAGTCACAACTCACAGCAACCTCAAACTCTAGGGCTTACGCAATCCTCTTGCCTTAGCCTCCCAAGTAGCTGGTACTACAGGAGCCCACCACAATGCCCAGCCATTTGCAGTTGTCATTGTTGTTTAGCTGCCCCAGGCGGAGTTCAAACCCAACAGACTGGGTGTATGTGGCCAGCGCCCTACCCCCTGAGCTACCTACCAGTGCCACCCACACATGTGTAATTTAATGTCTTTGTCTAATTTTTTTTTTTTTGGTAAGAGTCTTTCTGTATTTATCAGGATTACTAACCATTTGTCTACCCTGTATGTATATTGCAAGTATTTTTAGCCATTTCCTCATTTGTTCTACTTCGTTGATGGCATCATTTCATGTACAGATGTTTACATTTCTTATAATCTTTGTCTTTATGATCTATAGATTTTGATTCATGATTACAAACATTTTCCCTTCTCCAATTGTAGAGTTTTGTACCTGAACATCGTCTGGTCTTTTATAGTATTGTGGTTTGTCTAAGGTTTCAAACTATCTTTTGTTTAGTTTGAGATAGCATAATTATATTTTATCAAATACTAATGATTTGAAAAGTCACTTTCATCAAATGGCCACATTGCCATTCATTGCTGAAAGTGGACAGAATGCCAACAGCTATCATTAAGACTCATTGCTTACAAAAAGGGTGGGCTTCATGTTCTTTGTTTCATATTCTTCAGCTGCCATCTTGAAATTTGTAATAATTTTGAAACAAGGTGCTCCGCATTTTTCATTCTGCACTGGACCTCACAAATTATATTGTACTGTTTCGAGTCCCGGGGACTGTACTAAGCTCTTGACAAATATTATTCCTCTTAATTCTCACGGCCATTCCTGTTAAATAGATGTTATCATTTTCCTTCTCATTTTGCAGATGAGGAAACGGAGGCAGGTAGACTAGATAAGGGCACAGAGCTAGAAAGCTACGAAGAAGGGCTTTGAAGCCAGCCCGTCGAAGGCCATAGCCGCGCAGAAGCGGTTCATCACCAACGCAGGATGTTATGCTGTAAGCGAGCTCGCGAGGGCTATGTCCAAGGTTCCCGAGCGTCACCGGAGCGTCCCCGCGTGCCCAGCTCCAGGCTGTGCGGGGACGAGCGCTGCGCGTACCCTGCACGCTCAGATGCGGGTAGCCGGGACCCCGTCTTCTGCCCTGGCGACGCGCGCTCGCCTAGCGGGCGGGCACTCGCGCGCGCAGCGGTTGAGTTGCCTGCGAGTTTCCCGGAGTTCACACAGGCCTCGAGTTGGCATGGCAACCAGGCAACCTGTTCCAGAGCCGCCAGCCTTCTCTGCACTTGCCGCTGCCACCGCCGGAGCCGGAGCCAGAGCCTATCCCATGATGCATCGCGCCAGCCCAGTCCCCAGTGGGCCGCCATGTTGTCGGAGTGAAAGGTAAGGGGGAGCGAGAGCGCCGGAGAGAGAAGATCGGGGGGCTGAAATCCATCTTCATCCTACCGCTCCGCCCGTGAGTATCCGCACCCCGCCTGCCCAAAACGCTGCTCCGGACCCCTAGCGAGCAGACTGTCCCTTCGTATTGGCGTTTGAGAGTGGTTAGGGGGTGAGAAGGGCTTTGGAAAAGCCGCCGGGGCCCTGGCTGAGGCTTCTCACTCGCTGTTCCTCGTACATGTTTTGGAGTCAGCAGCAAGGCCCCTATTGTTATCAAAGGAGGGAGGGGGTGGGGAGCGGGGCCGAAGCGAGGAAAATGCCGTGGGTTTAGGCTCGGGCCCAAGGCTAGACGTGCCTCTGCATTTCTGCTCGGCCTTGTTGAGAACCCCGAAGATTGATGTTGCTATTTGGCTTGCTTTTTTTTGATGGGTTTGCGAAGCCCCGAGTCTAATGTGTAGCCATGAAGTGTAATTCTGTGCCACCCCGGATTTCTTCGACTTCTTGAGCTTCCGTGGCAGCGCCGAAGGAGGAGGAACAATAAATCGCTTTAGAAGCGGCCGTGGCCCTGTGTCCACAGACCAGACCCTCCATGGGGGAACTTTGTGAGCCTTAAATGTAGAGAAGTGGCCATAAGGAAGTTTCAGAATGCTTTTTAGGCTCCTGGGTGCTATGGCCTTTTGTTTCCGTGAGCGCTTGTGTTTTTGGTGGGTTCTTCCTCTTTGAGCTTCCCTGTGTTGGTGTCTCTTAACTCAGAAGAAGGGTTCGTCGTTCGCTAGTCGGAAAGCCATCTAGATACACAATACTAGATAGCTTTAGTCTTCACAAACATGCTTGGTAAACATAGGTCATTTGTTTTACTTGTCACTACCACTCCCACGTCTGCTGAGGGTTACTCTCCAGTAATTCCCCCCATGGAGGGCCCCCCCCCCAAAAAAAAACTAAAAACCCACACACATCATCAGAGAAGGTTTTAGCCTTTCCATAACTTGAAGGATTGTTACCCTTCATTGTTCAGTTTACAAAACACAGTTTCTGAGCTCTCGATATCATTTTGCTCACTTTTATTACTGGGATTGTTAAAAATAAGATTTTTGTGAGGCTTTTCTTGGGTTCTATTTTAAAGTCAGTTACTTCTGAAACAATAGGTTTAACATTTTGTTTATTTTATGAAAACACTTAAAAAGTCACCAAGACAAGCCACCCCCAAGAGATGTGGATTCCGATGCAGTTTTTGTAACAAAATAAACATTTTGACTCATGGCTAATTTTAACTTTATAAAACACTCTTCGGGGCTGTTGATTCTTTATCTGAGCTCTTTGGAAATACTCACGGGATTCAGAACTTTGAGTTAGTGCTTTGCCTTAGTCTCAGTTGAATTCATTTTGGCCAAGGCCACAGCTTTTTGAAGTTGGAATTTGTTTAGTTTGGTTTGAGATGAACTTCTTTAAAATAAATTTATGACCACAGAATGTTTATTCAGTGTGGTAAAAATAAACACCTTTAAAACCACTAAGCATTTTAGTAAAAGGTGAGCCGTAGAGATAGATTAAATCATGTTCCTTTGTTTGAATTAAACTCTATTGGTGATATTAAAAAATACCACTTTGATGTAAACAGTTTGAAAGCTGTGGAAGAGCAGCTAGAATCAGCACTTAATTTTAGGTGCTTGAAATACTTATTTTTATAATGTGTCATTTTAAAGAAATCATTTCGAATGTTACACATTAACTTTTTAGCTTTTTACTTCCCTGAGAGGTGCCCGCAATTTAAGCGTTTTCTGATATTTAGGTGACTAAGTTCTTAATTTTTGTGCTGTAGTTGCCAAAACATTACAAAACTACCCAAGACACATTTTAATTGCTCAGGTATTTGCTCACTTTCACACTGTCCTTTCTGCCAGGTTTTCTCTCAAGACACTGCCTTGCCTCATTAGGTAAAGCAGGAAGTCTCAGGGCTATACAAAAGCCAATTGTTTTGTTTGAACATTTTTATGGGAATCTTCCCCTCCCCCTCCCTTTTTAGAGTGAGGTCGTGTTCAGTGTGTTTCAGTAATAAAGTTTTATCATATGGAAATTCCTTGTTCAATAACTATTTTGACAAGTTTTTTTTAATGTCAGAAAAGATTGCATTTGTTATTTTAGGAATTCTCTTAGGTACTGGAGCTCCATTTGCCCTAATTGGCGGTAACTAAATTCTTGGGGTCTTCAACATAATGACTTTAAATTTACCAAAATGTTTGTAACTATCTTATTTTGATTAAAAAAAAAAAAAGCCCAACAGAAATGTTGTAAGGCAAAGAGGAAGGATTTTGTTCATTTTCTTGATGAGGAAACAGGCTCAAAGAGGTTGTTTAGTGGTGGAACTTGGGTTGTGGAACTTCTGACCTGTTCTAGAACAAAGATTGTTAGATTGAGATTTCCTTTTAAAAAGAAATTGGGACTGTCCAGTATTGGTAATAAGAGGGTAGTGAGTTATTTTGAAAGCTGAGCAGGAAGGTATTAGGCTGGTTTGTGCTTTGGAAAGACCAAGGGTGAGACAGCTATGACTTTCTGGTTTTGGTACTTGAACATGGACAAGATTTTTTTTATTCATCAAAACTGAAACTGAAGTCATAAGGCTAGACTACTCCAGTACCCTGGTAAGGTTGTGAGGGATTGAACTAACTAGACTAGGTGTTTCCAAATTAGG
>NW_003852579.1:890017-892507 GCF_000181295.1 Otolemur garnettii
TTGCAGTTTGGCCGGGGCCAGGTTTGAACCTGCCACCCTCGGTATATGGGGCTGGCATCCTACCCACTGAGTCACAGGCGCTGCTCCTCTCTGGTTTTTATAATGAAACTTTCTATGCTTTCTAGTAAGTTGTTTGAATTTGGTTTGATCTCACCCTGTTTATGGGAGCTAAAGCAGTAATAGAATAATAATGTGAGTATACTTAAAGGTTACTGATAACAATCTTGAATATCTTTTTCTGTCAATAATAGTTGAGGTGAAGATTTAAGTTAAGAGTATTCTGTTGCTTTTCTTTGTCAAGGTGTCTTATGAATATGGTAGACATTTTAAAGGGTCCCTTTAAGTCTGAGCCATTGCTAATTTATATATGGGTTTAGGTTTTTGTTTGGTTTGGCATGTGTCTGGTTCAGTTATAATCTTGTTCATTTGAAAACTATCTCCTACAGTTGGTTTAGGGTACAAATAAGTTGGGTAGAGAAGCCATTGATTAAAGTCCAGTGTCCAATTACCTTTTGGTAATAACGTAAGTTTTCCTGAAGTTGTAATATTGAATCCTGATTTCGATACCTTGTCAGAATCCTGATTTCGATACGTGCCAACAACTATATTTATTTCTGTACATACAGATCAGGCAACTTCAAAATGAAGGTTTCAGTTTAGGAAGTTGTGTATACATTACAAAATATTTAGCTACTTGGAAGAAACTGGTTGTATATGATTATATTGCAAAAAGATATGGAGTTCATATTTTTATCCTTTTGAAAGATAAAATCATTTTTATTGTTTTGAAAGATGAAAATATTAAACGTTTGTTACCTGTTTGTCTTTAGGTGTTGGTGGAATGAGCGTTGCATGTGTCTTGAAGAGAAAAGCAGTGCTTTGGCAGGACTCTTTCAGCCCCCACCTGAAACATCACCCTCAAGAACCAGCTAATCCCAACATGCCTGTTTTGACATCTGGAACAGGGTCGCAAGCGCAGCCACAGCCAGCTGCAAATCAGGCTCTTGCAGCTGGGACACACTCCAGCCCTGTCCCAGGATCCATAGGAGTTGCAGGCCGTTCGCAGGACGACGCTATGGTGGACTACTTCTTTCAGAGGCAGCATGGTGAGCAGCTTGGGGGAGGAGGAAGTGGTGGAGGCGGCTATAATAATAGCAAACATCGATGGCCTACTGGGGATAACATTCATGCAGAACATCAGGTAAAAAAAAGTTCACTATTTCAGTTTTGAAAATCTTTTGTAATCACTGTCCACTTAGGATATCTGCTTTCAATGAATGTCTTTAGAAGCTTAAATCGCTGATTTAGTTTGTTCTACAGTCACTTGTTTTAAAGGATAATTGTTGTAATATTGTCACTGGGTGATTTATCATTCTGGTGCTAAGTAGGAAATGATCAGTTTGTTTTAAGAAATACTTAAGATCGTTTTAATGTTTGCAATGCATTTCTTTTTATTTATTTATTTAATGCTTGTTCTTGACTGTGACTTTTTTTTGTTTTGTTTGTTTTTTGTTTGAGACAGGGTCTCACTCTGTTGCCTAGGCTGTAGTGCAGTGGCATCATTATAGCTCACAGCAGTGTCAAACTCTAGGGTTCAAGTGATCCTCCTGCTTCAGCCTCTCATAGCTAGGAGGATCTAGCCCATCTGTCCGTCCGTCCTTCCTCTTTCTTTTATAGAGATAGGATCTTGCTGTGTTCCTAGGGCTGGTCTTAAACTCCTGGCATCAAGAGATGCTCCAACCTTAGCCTCCCAAAATGCTAGGATTACAGTCATAAGCCAGCTCACCCAGAGCAATGCATTTCTAGGAATTCTTTTTTTTTAAATAAAAGATTAGTTTTTTTACATTTACATATATGCTTTTGATAACTGTTTGCATTGTTTATAGGACGAATACATATTTTAGAATATTTTCTGTTGGGTGTGAGTGACTTGATTTTAAGATATTATAGTTGAAAGTATTGGGAAGTTGATATCAGCTGCTCAAGTGAAATTTATTTGAAATGGGACTGATATATTGTATCAGAAAGCAGTGACTGTGGTTTTAGGCTTTAACCTTTGTCCTCTTGTTCTAAGAACTTGTTCGGTTTTGTAAATTTTTACATGTTTTACTTATCAACCCAAAACCATAGCCGGAATCATAGTGTATTTCACTAAGAAGAGAGTTTGCCTGATCTGTGTTTCTGGACTTTAAGATAGCAGTCAACTAAAGGATTAGATTGTTTTGATCAGGCTATTCTGTGAAATTGCGTATTGGTTGAATTTGCAAAGGTTCATTTTATGTCAGTGATCTGAGTATTTTTCCTTAGGCCCATAGTGCTTCTATTCTACTTCAGAAAACAGGCACAAGCACATCTGCAGATCCGAATTCTATTATACCTCCTCTGTCCTCTCCACAAAATGCCAGTGTCCCATGGTTTTGTTAATTTTGTTTTTTTTTTTTTAGAGACAGAGTCTCACTTTGTCACTCTTGGTAGAGTGTTGTAGCGTCA
>NW_003852579.1:893691-899766 GCF_000181295.1 Otolemur garnettii
GAGGCAGGAGACTTGCTTGAGTCTAGGAGTTGGAGGTTGCTGTGAGCTGTGATGCCACAGCACTCTACCCAGGGGGACATCTTGAGGCTCTGTCTCAAGAAAAAAAAAAAAAAACCCAAAATAAGAGCCTTGAATGCCAGGATAGGATTTAAGTTAGCAGGCAGCAGGAGTTTTGAAGGTGTGAGTATGGAGTGGCTTTTATCTAGTGTTTTGGGCAGATTGAGTTGATAGTAAGAGATTGGAGTGTGTAAGGGCTAAGACTAATTGGACAACTATTCTAATAGACCTGAAGTGAGCAGTAGAAAAGAAGGTATGGGACTGAGACATGCACAGAATTTGGTGATTGAATTAGGAATCTTAGATTTTGGGGAAAATGAAGTAATAGAGGAAAAGGAATGCAGGAGTGCTCTGGTTTGAGACAAAGTAATTACATTTAGTAGTATACATGTTGGATTTGAGGTGAAGGCAGGATACCCAGATGGTATACTGTGAGCAGCTATTTATGTAGAGAGAGGTCAAGGTAGGAGGTATTTGATTTGGGTGCATGTGTGTAGGGGACAAAAACAGAAAGCCTGTAATCTTCGTCTTATTTGGTTAAACATTGTTTAAAAATAATAAACATTGATTTTAAAAATCTGTAATATAGGTCGGGCAAGGTGTCTCACACCTGTAATCTTAGCACTTTGGATGGCCAAGGCCGGTGGATTGCCTTAGCTCAGGAGTTGAGGATCACCCTGAGCAAGAGTGAGACCCCATCTCTACTAAAATAGAAAAACTAGCTGGTCATTGTGGTGGGCACCTGTAGTCCCAGCTGCTCGGAGGCAGAGGTAAGGATTGCTTGACCTCAGGAATTTAAGGTTGCTGTGAGCTAGAGTGAGACTCCGTCTCCAAAGGGGGAAAAAAAAAACTGTAACATAAATCTATAAAAGCTTGTTTCCTAATTGTTCACTAATGTATCAAAGTTGAAAGGAGTATCAAGGTGGTTGGCCTGTCCTTCACTAAGTGGACAGATCAAACTCTAGGTTGACCTTTGCCAGAGCTCTAAGATTTAGTTGTGCTGTGCAAGTCAACAGGTGTTACTGAAAGCTTACTCTGTCTTATGTTGAGCCCTGCTATCATAAGGAACCATATCCTGACTTACTGAGCAGTTTTATCCAGGTCAGTTAGCAAATTTTAGTTAATAGTATAAGATATCAAAACCTGTTTCTTAGCCTTAAGGCCTGAACCAGTGACCTGACTTAGAATTGGCATTCATCATCATAGTTCTGTAGGGTTGTACACAGGAGATAATGAACAACATTAGGGAATTTGGGAATAGTTGGCCTGTTGCAGTTATGGGCCACCCACAGATTACTTATTCTGCATTCATTATAGTATATAGTAATTTTCTGGTTTTAATGCTGATCTCATCTTTTGGACTGAACTGTAAGACTGTAACTGTAAGGGTAGAAAGTGTAAGATTTTTTCATGCCCCTTTCTCAGGATGTATTATGAAACTTTTGTGTTGATTCAGAGAAGGCCAGGAGTTTTTCAGTTTTGCATTCAGGTAAAGGGGTAGATCTTAACAGCTTAGCTGTCCTCCTGGGAAACACATGGCAACAGGGAGAGAGAGGCCACTTGAACAGGCAGGGGTGATGAGTATAGTACGTTAGAAGAGTGTAGGAGCATATCTCTAGGTTGAGAATCACTGCTCTTGTCAGCTACTTTTACTGATAGAAGGGGCAAAAGGGGTTCTGATCTGGTACGTTGGAGTGGAAGAAAAGGTTCAGAACCACTGATATGTAGAAACATTTATTGAGCATTTAAATGTGTTCTGAAGTATGATACTTCTTGTATTACTTACAGCACTTTTTTTTTTTTTTTAAAGACAGAGCCTCAAGCTGTTGCCCTGGGTAGAGTGCTGTGGTGGCACAGCTCACAGCACTTTCCAACTCTTGGGCTCAAATGATTCTCCTGCCTCCGCCTCCCAAGTAGCTGGGACTATAGGCACCCACCACAACGCCCTGCTATTTTTTTGGTTGCAGCCATTGTTGTTTGGCAGGCTCTGCTGGATTCGAACCCACCAGCTCGGGTGTATGTGGCTGGCACCTTAGCTGTTTGAACCACTGACAGCACTTTTTGGGAGGTGGGAAGCAGAATCTGGTTTTGAAGTCAGTCTTTTTGATTCCAGTGCCCATCCTTTATATGTACTTCTGTCTCCCTAGATAAGACAAACCAGACAAAACTATTGTAACAAACAAGCACATTCCAAGGTCAAATAATTATTTTACTGTAATTTTGCTTAAAGCTTGGAGATTATAAATTTGGTAATAATATGAATACAAATATGTTTGACTTTTCTCCTATAATTGCAAGAATTCTTTTCTTTCCCCCCACAAGAGCAGTAATGCTAAAAGTTCATTTTTTTTTTCTTGTTCTGTTCTAAGTAATGTTGGGAAACTTAACTCTGTAGAGACAAAATGACTCTACAGAGCTGGTCTTATTGCTAGCTCATTCTGCCATACTACTGGGCTATTATTCCTCCTTGGTAGGCCTATTTCTTTAGCTTTTTTTTTTTTTTTGAGACGTAGTCTCACTTTGTCGCCCTATATAGAGTGCTGTGGCATCATAGCACACAGCAATCTCTAACTCTTGGGCTTAAAGGATTCTCTTGTCTCAGCTTCCCAAGTAGCTTAGACTTCAGGCACCTGCCACGCCCTGCTATTTTTAGAGATGGGGGTCTTGCTCTTGCTCAGGGTGGTCTCCAACCTGTGGGCTCAGGCATTCCATCTGCCTCGGCTTCCCAGAGTGCTAGGATTACAGACATGAGCCACTGAGACTGATCTAGCTTTTTTTTTTTTTAATGGCCTTTTGACATGAAGGCACAGAGTTTAAGATCAAATTGGTAGGATGCTTTCACCAGTGAACTAGTGAAGTAAAGAATATCATGGGGTAAGATGTCAGCCAATAGTGTTGGAGGGAGGGGAACTATTTGTTGTGCCAGGTACTTTTTATATCTGTTTGTGTCATAATTACTCCTATTTATGAGTTTATGACCAATCACTTTTACATTTCTATTAAAAAGTTTTTTTTACCTTTTGAAGTTAAGATTTTCTTTTTTCTTTCTTTCTTTTTTTTTTTGCGACAGAGTCTCACTGTGTTGCCTTTGGTAGAGTGCTGTGGTGTCACAGCTCGTTGCGACCTCAAACTTTTGGGCTTAAATGATTCTCTTACCTCAGCCTCCCAAGTAGCTAGGGCTACAGGTGTCTGCTGCAACATCCAGCTGTTTTTTGTTGAAGTTGTCATTGTTGTTTAGCTGGCCTGGCCTGGGTTTGAACTTGCCAGCCTTGGTGTATGTGGCTGGTGTTGTAACCACTGTGCTATAGGCACCAAGCCAGATTTTCTTTTCTTTTCTTTCTTTTTTTTGAGAGAGAGTCTCACTATGTTACCCTTGGTAGAATGCCATGGTGTCACAGCTCACAGCAACCTCAAACTCTTGGGCTTAAGTGATTCTTTTCCTCAGCCTCCCAAGGAGCTGGGACTACAGGTCCCAATGCCCAGGGGAGAACAGCTGCCACAATGCCCAGCTATTTTGTTGTTGTAATTGTTATTGTTGTTTGGCAGACCAAGGCTGGGTTTGAACTCACCAGCCCTGGTGTATGCGGCTGGTGCCCTAGCTGCTGAGCTACTGGCGCAGAGCCCAGATTTTCTTTTTTTTAACTGAAGGTTAATGTGAGGGTATAAACAACTAGGTTATAATATTTGCATTTGTTAGGTATAGTCTGTCTTGTAGTTGTGTCCCTCACCCAGAAGTTGTACTATATACCTTTAAGTTGTGCCCATTAAGTAGGAGCACACTGATCTCTTCCCTCCTCCCCTCCCCTCCCTTGTTCCCCTTTCCCTTCCCCCTAACTTGAATTGACTTGACTTTTTTGCTTATGTGAGCATGTATTAGATCATCTACTGGCTTCATATTAGTATTGAGTACATTGGATATTGATTTTCTATTTTTGTGATACTTTACTAAGAAGAATCTGTTTCAGTTCCATCTAGGTTAATACAAAAGATGTAAAGTCTCAATTTTTTTTTTTTTTTTTAATAGACAGAGTCTTACTTTGTTGCCCTCTGTAGAGCACTGTGGCATCACAGCTCACAGCAACCTCCAGCTCTTGGACTTTGGCGGTTCTCTTGCCTCAGCCTACCGAGTAGCTGGAACTACTGGCGCCAGGCTATTTTGTTGTTGTTACAGTTTGGCTGGGGCTGGGTTTGAACCCACCACCCTGGGTATATGGGGCCGGTGCCCTACTCACTGAGCCACAGGCGCCACCCAAGTCTCAGTCTTTTTTTTTTTTGGAGACAAGAGTTCAAGCTGTCCCCCTGGGTAGAGTGCTGTAGCATCACAGCTCACAGCAACCTCCAACTCCTGGGCTCAAGCTAGTCTCCTGCCTCCGCCTCCCAAGTAGCTGGGACCACAGGTGCCCGCCACAGTGCCTGGCTAATTTTTCATTGTAGTCATCACTGTTATTTGGCGGGCCTGGGCTGGATTTGAACCTACCACCTTAGGTGTATGTGGCTGGCACCTTAGCCACTTGAGCCACAGGTGCCGAGCCAGGTCTCCGTCTTTATTTATTTATTTATTTATTTTTGGTTGTTGTTGCATTCTGGCTGGGGCCGGGGCTTGAACCCGCCACCCTCAGCATATGGGACGGGTGTCCTATTCCCTGAGCCACAGGCACTACCCCCAGGTCTCAGTCTTTTAATGACTGAATAGTATTTCATGATATACATATTACACTAGTTTGTTAATCCTATCCTGGGTTGATGGGCATTTAGGTTGTTCCCACATCTTAGCAATTGTAAATTGAGCTGTGGTAAACAATCTAGTACAAATGTCCTTATGATAAAATAATTTGTTTTCTTCTGGGTAGATGCTTAGTATGGGATTGTAAGATAAAATGGGAGGTCTAATTTGAGTTCTTTGAGGATTCTCCATACTTCTTTACAAAGAGGCTGTATTAGTTTATAGTCCCTATTTTCTTTTTCTTTTCTTTTCTTTTCTTTTCCTTTTTTTTTTCTGAGCAGAGTCTTATTCTGTTTCCCAGGCCAGAGTGCTGTGGTGTCAGCCTATCTCCCAGCAACCTCAAAGACATATTCATGGGATTTTCCTGCTTTAGCTTCCCAAGTAGCTGAGACTGCAGACCCCTGCTGCAACACTTGACTAATTTTTTTCTATTTTTAGTAGAGACTAGGTCTGGCTTTTTCTCAGGCTGGTCTTGAACTCCTGAGCTCAATTAGCCTTTGCTTCTTAGAGTGTTAAGATTGTAAATATGAACCATTGCACCAAGTTAGGATTTTCCTGCTGGGTATAGCGAACCCTCTTACTGGCTGAATTGTTCCCAAATGAGCTTTTTAGGCTTTGCTTAAACTTAAATAGGTGTGATTTTTTGAAATATTTCAGTTTTATTTTGTAAGTATGAAACTTGACAGGTAATTAGCTTGAGATCTTTTAAATAGATGTTTAAAGGCTGTGTGCAGTGGCTCAAACCTGTGATCCTAGCATTCTGGGAGGCCGAGGTGGGTGGATTGCTTGAGCTCATGAGTTCTGAGACCATCTTAAGCCAGGGCGAGATCCTGTCTCTAAAAAAGGCCTGGTGTTGTGGTGGGCCCCTATAGTCCCAGCTACTCAGGAGGCTGAGGCAGTGGGATCACTTGAACCCAAGAGTTTGAGGTTGCTGTGAACTATGATATTCTGGCATTCTACCAAGGGCAACAAAGTGAGACTCTGTCTCTTAAAAAAAAAAAAAGACATTTAAAAACATTCAGAGCATGAAAACATGTGTTGCTGTGGTATGTAATACTTTAAAATTCTTATAAATGGAGATATTTAAAATTAGGTGAAATTTAGAAACCAGAAAATAATATTTTGGAGATGATGAAGGTGGTTCAGATTTGTTTGTATGTTTATTTTTTTATTTTTTGAGATAGCGCCTCAGGCTATCCCCCTGGGTAGAATGCTGTGGCATCACAGCTCACAGCAACCTCCAACTCCTGGGCTCAAGCGAGTCTCCTGCCTCAGCCTCCCAAGTAGCTGGGACC
>NW_003852579.1:900741-902462 GCF_000181295.1 Otolemur garnettii
ACCTTGTCTCTAACTAGCCGGGCATTGTGATGGGTGCTTGTAGTCCCAGCTACTTGAGAGGCAGGATCTCTGGAGCCCAAGAGTTTGAGGTTGTTGTGGACTACGATGCTGTGGCACTCTTCTGAAGGCAAAAAAGTGGGACTCTGTCTGGAAAAAAACAAACAAAAAAAAACAACACGTAAAGTATCATTTGGTTTAATACATAAAACTGACCAGGCCTGGTGGCTTAACCCTGTAATCCCAGCAGTGTGAGAGGCAAGGTGGGTGGATTGCTTGAGGCCAGGAGTTTGAGAACAGCCTAGGCAACAACATAGTCCCAGCTACACCACGGAGGACTGTTTGAGCCTAGGGGTTTAAAGTTGCAGTGAGCTGTGATTCATGCCACTGTACTGCAGCCTGGGCAACAAAGTGAGACCTTAACTTTAAAGTAAGTAAGTAATATTGTATCTGGTATAGGTAGACACTTTTCCCTTGTTACTGGGCCAGAGAGAGATCTGGGGGAGAGTGAGGAAAAGAAGTCTCTTGAATTTTTTTTTTTTTGGAACTGTAAAGCTATACCCATAGGAAACAATTAAGACAGTGATGTGGATCAGAATATTAGAAAACAGTAGAAAACACATCTTCCCACCTAAATGAGTATATTTAAAAATATTGCTTACTGGAGCGGTGCCTGTGGCTCAAAAGGGTAGGGTGCCGGCCCCATATGCCAGAGGTGGCAGGTTCAAACCCGGTCCCAGCTCCCCCCAAATTGTTTACTTATTTTACAGTAATTTTTGTAACTTAAGATTCTTTTTTTAACATAGCAATTTGAATTTGATAACATACTTTTCCTGAATAGCTAAAGATGAAGTCTTTGATTTGTAATTGTTTTGTTCTCTTACTGTGAAATGTGTTTTCTTTGTAAATTGGTGTGAGAGAGTAAGTGATGAAATAGGGACAGAAATTAAGATCACTTGGCTGAATTGTGGCCTATATACTCAACTATAAGGGACAGACATAGCTCTGTCCGAAGGGAAAGGGAATTCGGAGGACAGTTTCACAGAGCTACTTCCTTTTTTTTTTTTTTTTTTGCAGTTTTTGGCCAGGGTGAGCTTGAACCCACCACCTCCAGGATATGGGGTCAGCCCCCTACTCCTTTGAGCCACAAGCACTGCCCCTCCTTTTTTAAATTTTTTTGAGAGTCTTACTATGTCACCCTGGGTAGAGTACTGTGGTGTTATAGCTCACGGCAACCTCAGACTCCTGGGCTTAAGTGATTCTCTTGCCTTAGCCTCCCAAGTAGCTGGGACTACAGACATCCATCACAACGCCCGCTTATTTTTAGAGGTGGGGTCTCACTCATGCTCAGGCTGGTCTCAAGCACGTGAGCTTAGGCAGCCTACCCACCTTGTCTTCCCAGAATTGCTAGGATTATAGGCGTGAGCCACTGGGTCTGGCAGCGGTATTCTAATGCCCACCCCTGACAGGTCTACCTATCTTAATTGCCAGCTCTGTGAGTTAATCTGTACACTCTGTGATAGATAAATAGGAACTACTGTGTTAAGCCCAGAGGGAGCTCAAGTGTTTCCCAAAGTGGGGAGTCTTCTCATTCCCTGAAGATCCCTTTGTGTCATCCCTGCTTATAGACCCTGTTATACCATGAATCTCTTGTATTTCTGGGTAGATTGCTTAGGTGCTATAGCATTTAGTTAACATATATTAAAGTTGAGTAATCTATCTTT
>NW_003852579.1:907531-911205 GCF_000181295.1 Otolemur garnettii
GTGTATGTGGCTGGCGCCTTAGCTGGTTGAACCACAGGGGCTGAGCCCCTTTTACTTCTTTAAAGTTTAGTCTCTTTGGACCCACTGTCACAGTTTGTACATACTTTTTTTTTTTAAATTTTTTAGAGAGTCTTACTCTGTTGCTTCAGGGCCCCTATCTATAGTGCCCTATCATTATCCTAGCTCACAGCAACCTCAAATTCCTAGGTTCAACCAGTCCTTCTGCCTCAGTCTCCTGAGTAGCTGGGAGTATAGGTAGGTGCCACCATGCCTGGCTAATTTTTCTATTTTCAGTAGAGACAGAGTCACACTTGTGCTCAGGCTGGTTTCAAACTTTTTAAAAAAATTAATTAATTTTTTATTAAATCATAACTTTGTACATTGATGCATTTATGGGGTTCAGGATACTGCTTTGATATACAATGTGAAATGCTTATATTGAACTGAGTAAGTAACACATCCATCACAATAAGACTCATTTCTTAATAGTTTTGAAATGTACCATTGCATTATGCACATTAGGTGAGGCGCCCCGAATACCCTCCTCCCATATTCCCCCTCCCCTCCCCTGTCTTTCCTCTTCCCTTCTACTTTCTGGACTATAGTTATGGTTTGCCATTCATATGAGTGTGTAGGTGATTATGTATTGATTTCATAATAGTATTGAGTACATTGGATACTTTTTTTTTCATTCTTGAGATACTTTACTAAGAATATGTTCCAGCTCCATTCAGGTAAACATAAAAGATGTGAAATCTCCATCTTTTTAAAATGGCTGTATAGTATTCCATGGTGTACATATACCACAATTTGTTAATCCATTCATGGGTTGATGGGCACTTGGGCTGTTTCCATGTCTTGCTATTATGAATTGGGCTGTAATAAACATTCTGGTGCAAATGTCTTTGTTGTAAAATAATTTTTGATCATCTTGGTATATACCTAGTAGAGGAATTGCAGAATCGAATGGTAGGTCTACTTTTAGTTCCTTGAGTGTTCTCCAAATTTCTTTCTAAAAAGGTTGTATCAGGGTGGTGCCTGTGGCTCAAAGGAGTAGGGTGCTGGCCCCATATACCGAAGGTGGCAGGTTCAAACCCAGCCTCGGCCCAAAACTGCAAAAAAGGTTTTATTAGCTTGCAGTCCCACTAATAGTGTAGAAGCGTTCCCTTCTCTCTGCATTCACACCAGCATCTGTAGTTTTGGGATTTTGTGATGTGGACTGATCTTATTGGCGTTATATGATATCTCAAAGTGGTTTTAATTTGCATTTCTCTGATGATTAAGGATGATGAGCATTTTTTCATGTGTTTGTAGGCCATGCGCCTAGCTTCATCAGAGAAGCTTCTGTTCAAGTCTCCTGCCTACATAGAAATGGAATTCTTTATTCTTACTGATTAGTTTCAGTTCTCTGTAGATTCTAGTTATCAGACTTTTGTCAGTAGCATAACCTGCAAAAATCTTCTCCCATTCTGAAAGTTGTCTGTTTGCTTTACTTATGTGCCCTTGGCTGTGCAAAAGCTTTCTAGTTTGATCTATTTTTGGTGTTGCTTCAGTTGCCTGGAGGGTCCTCCTCATAAAATATTGTCCCAGGCCAATTTCTTCAAGTGTTTTCCCTGCACTCTCTTCTAGTATTTTTATAGTTTCATGTCTTAAGTTTAAATCTTTTATCCAGTGAGAATCAATTTTTGTTCATGGTGAAAGGTAGGGGTTCAGTTTCAGTCTTCTACAGGTCGCCAGCCAGTTCACCCAGCACCATTTGTTAAACAGGGGGTCTTTCCCCCACTGAATATTTTTGATAGGCTTGTGGAAGATCAAATGATGATAAGCAGGGTTCATCTCTTGGTTCTCTATTCTGTTCCATAAACTGTTCTTGTGCCAGTACCATGCTGTTTTGATCACTATAGATTTATAGTATTGTTATAAACTTAGAACTCAAGTGATCCTCCCATCTCAGCCTCCCAGAGTGCTAGGATTATAGGTGTGAGTCACCATGACCTGCCACTTTGTACAGGAGCATTGAAGCACCATGAAGCATTTAGGTTCCTGTATTTTAGTAGAATATATTTTCCTTCACCATTGGGTGCTAGGAAGCTGTTTCTAGGCTTAAGCCCAGACCTATTGAATTAAAATCTCCAGTGACTGGGTGTCACTTGTGGCTCAAAGGAGTAGGGTGCCTGAGGTGGCGGGTTCAAACTCGGCCCAGCCAAAAAAAAAAAAAAAAAAGTCTCCATTGACTGAATTAAGATCTGCGGTGAAGAAAAGGAGTTTTTTAATTTTTTTTTTTTTTTTTTTTTTTTGAGACAGTCTCTGTTGCCCAGGCTAGAGTGCCCATGGTGTCAGCCTAGATCATAGCAACCTCAAAGTCCTGGGTTCAGGCAGTCCTCCTGTCTCACTCTCCAGAGTAGTTGGGACTACCGGTGCGTGCTACAACACCTGGCCTATTTTTCTATTTTTTAGTAGAAGTGGGGGGTCAGACGCTCTTGCTCAGGCTGGTCTCAAACTCCTAAGTTCAAGTGATCCTCCCTTTTGGCTTCCCAGAGTGCTGGGAGTACAGGCATGAGCCACAGCGTGGGGCCACTTATTTTCTTTTAAAATGTTCCCTGGTAATTCTTATGTGCATCTTGGTTAGAACCACTGTGATGGTTCCTTTTGACGAATCCTTTAGCTTTGTGTCTTCGGCGTTGGCAAAAAATATGTACCTGGCAAATGATGAATAAATATGTTATGTTATCAGGGTATATTGAAGAGACTTATTGAATGAGTGTTTCATTTTTTTTTTTCTTTGAGACAGAGTCTCACTTGGTCGCCCTCGGCATGATAGAGTGCTGTGGTGTCACAGCTCACAGCAACCTCAAACTCTTGGGCTTAAGCGATTCTCTTGTCTCAGCCTCCCAAGTAACTGGGACTACAGGTGCGCATCACAACACCTGGCTGTTTTTTTTATTGTAGTTGTCATTGTTGTTTGGCAGACCCAGGCTGGGTTTGAACCCACAAGCCCCGGTGTATGTGGCCAGTGCCCTAGCTGCTGAGCTACAGGTGCCGAGGTGAGTGTTTGAGGAGCATTAAGATGTCATTTTGAGGCTTGGTGCCAGTTGCTTAGAGGTTAGGGTGCCAGCCACATATACTGGGGCTGGTGGTTTTGAATCTGGCCCAGGCTGAGGCAAGAGAATTGCTTGAGCCCAAGAGTTTGGGGTTGCTGTGAGCTCTGATGCCAGGGTACTTTATCGAGGGTCATAGTGAGACTCTGCCTCAAAAAAAAAAAAAAAAGAGACTGTAAGAATAAGATTTACTTTCCTTAATTTGTAAGATACTGGAACTTTGTTTCTTTCCCATTTACATTATCCCATATTGGGAAACTGCCATATGTTTTAACCCAATATACTTTCCAAGTTAATGTCTGTTTTCAAATTTTTAAAGTTTCTGTTGGGACCAAGTATAAAGCATAGGCAATATGTATATTAAAGTACAGAATTTTTGGCTCAGTGCCTATAGCTCAAGTGGCTAAGGCGCCAGCCACATATACCAGAGCTGGCGGGTTAGAATCTGGCCCCAGCTTGCCAATCAACAATGACAACTATAACCAAAAAATAGCCAGGCGTTGTGGTGGGTGCCGGTAGTCCCAGCTACTTCAGAGGCTGAGGCAAGAGAATTGCTTAAGCCCAGGAGTTGGAGGT
>NW_003852579.1:911848-914906 GCF_000181295.1 Otolemur garnettii
GCCCGCCACAACGCCTGGCCATTTTTTTGGTTGCAGCCATCATTGTTGTTTGGCGGGCCCAGGCTGGGATTTGAACCTGCCACCTTAGGTATATGTGGCTGGTGCCTTAGCCACTTGAGCCACAGGTGCTGAGCCTGCCCCCTATTTTTTATTTTTGAGTTAGACAGGGTCTTGCTTTGCTGCCTAGTCTGGCCTCAAATTCTTTTGCTTATGTGAACCTCTCACCTCAGCCTCCTGAATAGCTGGGACTATGGGTGCACATCATTGCTTCTGACAGTTTGTTCCTTTCTGTTGCTGCTTGGTATTCCTTATTCCTTGGTATAGATGTACCCAACTTGTTTAACCTGTTGAAGTACACAGGGGCTAATTTCAGCTTTTACTTATTAGAAATAAAGGTGCTGTGAACATTCATTTACAGGTATTTGTGTGAACCTAAGTTTTCATTTCTCTGGGATAAATACCCAGAGTGTAATTGCTGGGTAATATGTTAGTTGCCCATTTAGTTTTTTTTTTTTTTGCAGTTTTTTGGCCAGGGCTGGATTTGAACCCGCTACCTCCCACACAAGGGGCTGGTGCCCTACTCCTTTGAGCCACAGGTGCCACATTTAGTTTTTTAACTAACTGCCAAACTCTTCCAGAATGGCTGTGCCATTTTACATTCCCGCCAGGAATGTTTGAACGATTGGTTTTTCTGTGTCATTATTAGCATTTGGTAGTGTTAACCATTTCTGTTTAAACGTTCTGATAGATGCGTAATACTTTTTGTTTTGAGACAGAGTCTCAAGGTGTCACCTGGGTAGAGTGCTGTATGGCGTCACAGCTCACAGCAACCTCCAACTCCTCCAATTCTCTTGCCTTAGCCTCCCAAGTAGCTGGGGCTACAGGCACCCACCACAATGCCCGGCTGGTTATTTTTTGGTTGTAGTTTTCATTGTTGTTTGACAGGTCTGGCCTGGATTTGAACCTGCTAACTCTGGTGTATGTGGCTGGTACCTTATCCACTTGAGCTACAGGCGCCGAGCCTGGTATGAGGATTAAAACCAGTTGAAATGAAACAGAAACACAATCTGAGACAATTTATTTATATCTGCTGGAATTGTAGGGCAAACATCTTTTGAACTGTTGGAAAAGGAGGTGCTTGTGAGCTGCTATGCCCAGGTGGTTTTTATAATTAGAAAAAAAATTGAAAATAACAACAGCAAAAAAAAGCCAAAGAATATGCAACATGGGCGGCATCTGTGGCTCAGTGAGTAGGGCGCCAGCACCATATACCGAGGGTGGTGGGTTTGAACCCTGCCTTGGCCAAACTGCAATAAAAAGTAGCTGGGTATTGTGGCCGGTGCCTGTAGTCCCAGCTACTTAAGAGGCTGAGGCAAGAGAATGTCTAAGCACAGGAGCTGGAGGTTGCTGTGAGCTGTGCCTTGACGGCACTCTACCAAGGGTGACAAAGTGAGACTCTGTCTCTTAAAAAAAAAACAAAAAAAGAATATGGAACAAGGACCCTAGGGTAACCCACAAAACCCTACATTATTTACTGTTTGGCCTGCTAACAAAATCCTTGTAGATTACTATGGTTTTTTTATGATACTTTGTTGAGATATTATTCATGTACCATGAAATTCATAATTTAGTGGTATTTATTTATTTATTTTTTTGAGACAGAGCCTCAAGCTGTTCCCCTGGGTAGAGCGCTGTGGCATCACAACTCACAGCAACCTCCAACTCCTGGGCTCAAGCGAGTCTCCTTCCTCCGCCTCCCAAATAGCTGGGACCACAGGCGCGGGCCACAACGCCTGGCTATTTTTTCTAGTTGCAGCCATCATTGTTGTTTGGTGGGCCCGGGCTGGATTCGAACCCACCACTTTAGGTGTATGTGGCTGGCGCCTTAGCCACTTGAGCCACAGGTGCCGAGCCTATTTATTTATTTTTTGAGACAGAGTCTCACTACGTTGTCCTTGGTAGGCTGCTGTGATGGCACAGCTCACAGCAACCTCCAGCTTCTGAATTTAGGTGATTCTTCTGCCTCAGCCTCCCAGGTAACTGGGACCACAGACGCCTGCCACAATGCCCCACTATTTTTTGGCTATAGTTGTCATTGCTGTTTGTCATGCCCGGGTTGGGCTTGAACCCGCCACCCTCTGGTGTATGTGACTAGCGCCCTAGCTGCTTGAGCTATAGGCACTGAGCCAATTCCGTGGTTTTTTAGTGTATTCACAGTGTTGTGCAACCACCACACTATGGGTTAACTATTCCTAATCTGAAAATCTGAAATTCAGAAAGCTCCAAAATCTGAAACTGTTGGCATGTTTATGTGACTCACAGGAAATGCTCACTGGATTTTTGCGTTGGGATGCTCTACTGCTAAGTCCATGTAAATTCATAAAAAATTGAAAAAATCAGAAACATAAAGCACTTCTGGTCCCAGGGCATTTTGAATAAGGGAAACTCAACATGTATCTAACTACAGAACAATTTTAGCACTCTCAAATGAAACTGATACTCATTAGCAGTCATTGTCCTGTCCATCCTTTCCTTAGTCCTTGGCAAACACTGGTCTACCATGTTTTTTTAGATTTGTTTATTCTGGATATTTCATATAAATGGAATTGTGTAGCTGGCTGACTTTTATCAGTCAGAATGTTTTCACGTTTCATGTATAGTACAGTGTTTATCAATATTTCCTTTCTTTTCATGGGTGAATAAGATATTTTATTGTATAGATACACTGTATTTTATTTTAATCAGTTCATCAATTATGTAGTCTCCAAATCTTCATGAAAAGTTTCATCAGCATCTCTTATAGCTTCAACTGCATTTTCAGAGTAAAGGGAGAAGGAAATAAAGGAGTAGAACAACAACAACAAAATCAATTGATGAATATTTGGGTTTCTGTTTATTGACATTATCTTTTATTACTCTTCGTTCTTTTCCTCTGGATTGAGAACTAGAGTTTGTTTGCATTATTGCTTTACTGCTCTTTATTCCTTAGTGGATTTTAATTTTGTTATGAAATTTATTATATCCTGTGTTTCCTCCAGTCTTATCTTTTTTTTTTTTT
>NW_003852579.1:915257-917715 GCF_000181295.1 Otolemur garnettii
CATCATAGCTCACAGCAGCCTTCAACTCTTCAGCTCAAGTGATCTTCTTGCCTCAGTTTTTCTACTTTTTTTAGTAGAAATGGGGTCTTGCTCTTGCTCAGGCTGATCTTGAACTTGTGAGCTCAAGCAATCCACCTGCCTTGGAGTCCCAGAGTGCTAGGATTACAGGCGTGAATCACCGCCTCTGGCCTGTCATCTCTTTTTATTTTTAAAATAATATTTTACTTGTTTCAACCTGTTTTTTGCTAAGAGCTTCTATTCTTCAGAGAAGCTCTCTTACATTCTATTGAGGATTTCATATAATTTTCTGAATATGTCTGTGTCTATATCTGTGTTTAATTTCTCCTTCAGTAGTAAATAATTTTCAGAAGTCTAAATCTTCAGGATGAGATTTCCTTTCTTTAGTTAAGCACTTTTCTCCCTATAGTCATCTCATTTTATTTCCTTTTGAGCATCCGTGAATTAACAGAGAAGAATCCTAGTGTTTGCCCACAGATGGGGCTGTGTGGGTTGTTGTTATATCTTCAGATATACAGCTGAGTGGCAGGGTAATATGCACAGCTCTTTCTCCAGTTCTGGGTTTCTAGCAGGCTTTCATCTTGAGCAGCTTTGTTGGATCTGGATGGATTTTTATTTTTTTATTTTTTCACTTTTATTGCCTGAGTGGTTGGATAACCCAAAATATCTTTTGATTCCTAAATATAAGATACTGGTTAAGATTCAGACTCAAGTCAGCCTACCTGGGTAACTTTGAATATGTTACTTAACTTTGCTGTCCCTCAGCTTCCTCCTCTGTTAGAGGAGAAGAATGGAGGAATTAGGAATTATAGCTTGAAAATTAAACAATGCACAGCATTATCTAGGAAGTAGAAAGTACTAGCTATTATAACAGCTATTAGGAATGACATAGAAGGCGTATCCTGTCTTTGTTCTTTCCACAGTACTGCCCTGTGGAAAGTGCCTGTGGATGTACCAAAACTAACCTAATCTTTTTATTTACTGTTGGATATCCTACCCTCTTCCCATTTTCCTTCCTCCCTTTTTTTTCTTTCTTTTTGGAAAGAATCTCCCTCTGTTGCCCAGGCTAGAATGTGGTATTAGCCTAGTTCACAGCAACCTCCAACTCCTGGGTTCAAATGATCTTCCTGCCTGAGCCTTCTTAGTAGCTGGGGGCCTACGATGCCTGTCACTGTGCCTAGTAGAAACTGGGTCTCACTCTAGCTCAGCCTAGTCTGGAACTCCTGAGCTCAGGCAATCCATTCACCTCTACTTCCCAGAGTGTTGGATTACTGGCATGAGCCACTGTGCCCAGCCTTATAAAGCTTATTCTTTAGTTATTTATGATGTTTCTAGAAGGGTTATTGGCTTGAAAGGTTTTAATATTTTAAAGACTTCATAAATGTTGCCAAGTTTATTTTGAGATGTTTTTCATAGCCATGATAAACACAGAAACTACTAAATAAGTTTCAAGTTAACATTTGAGTGTATTACCTTCTTGTGTTATTTTATATATGTCACTTAGGGAGATATATACATAACTTTTTGTGTATGCAGATTTATGGTGTAGAGTCCTTGCATATACATATATTTTCCTCTGTTTAAAAATTGTAAAAACATTTTGAACAGGCGCATAAAGTTTTATAAATGTATATATGCTGTATTTAATAATTCTTGCTCTGTTTAGACTGTTTACCACTTTTCCTATTATATCCCTCTAGCTTGAGGATCTTTGTTAACCAATCTTTGTCTGTATTTGTGTTACTTGCTTAGACTAAATTCCTGGAAGTGGAATTACCTACCAGATCAAAGGGCATGAAAGTTAACAATGCATATTGTCAAATGTCCAGAAAAGTCAGATGAATTATGATAAAGTTGTCTCTAAGCAGCATAAGAACTATTATAAAGAAGTTGGCTCTAGAAATAGTATTTCTGCTATTTTACCACTCTTCAGACTGAGGGCAATTTATCATATTACAAATATTTGTATGTAATTTCTGTCTTTGTATTTTGTTTTGTTTTGTTTTGTTTTTTTGAGACAGTCTCACTATGTCACCCTTGGTAGAGTGCCATGGCATCACATCTTACAGCAACCTCCAACTCTTGGGTTCAAGTGATTCTCTTGCCTCAGCCTCCCAAGTACAAAGGTCTGCCACAACACCTGGCTATTTTTTGTTGCAGTTGTCATTGTTGTTTAGCTGGCCCGGGCTGGGCTCAAACCTGCCAACCTTCGTGTATGTGGCTGTTACCGTAATCACTGTGCTATGCGCACTGAGCCATTGTTTTGTTTTTTTCTTTTGAGACAGAGTCTCAATCTGTTGCCCTAGCTAGAGTGCAGTGTATTATCAGAGTTCACTGCAAACTTAATGTCCTGGGCTCAACCCATTCTCTTGCCTCAGCCAACTGTGTAGCTGGGATAATAGGTGCACAGTACTGCACCCAGCTAATTTTTTTTTTTTTT
>NW_003852579.1:918058-919127 GCF_000181295.1 Otolemur garnettii
GCCTCACCCTCCCAAGTAGCTGGGACTACAGGCGCCTGCTACAACACCCAGTATTTTTTGTTGCAGTTTGGCCTGGACCCGGTTTGAACCCGCCACCCTTGGTATATAGGGCCGGCGTCCTTCCCACTGAGCTCCAGGTGCCGCCCTTGTCATGTTTTTAATACTATGGTAGACATTGAAGGGATCCTTTTTAGGAAGGTAAGACAAATAAAAGCCATGACACTTTTAATGATACAGTTTTGCTCCATAGTCGTTATTTCAGAAGTGAAGGAGAGTGCAGAAAGAAGTGCTTACCATGGTCTTTGAGTCTGTGTACATTTCTCTAACTCTTTGGCTATCTAAAAGAGAGCGCCTATTAACTAGAGAAATAACCTCAGGATAAAATTTTTGTTTTCTTCTTCTTCTTTTTTTATTTTTTTATTTTTTGAGACAGAGTCTCACTTTGTTGCCCTTGGTAGTGTGCTGTGGTGTCATAGTTCACAGCAACCTCAAACTCTTGGGCTCAAGCAGTCCTCTTGCTTCAGCCTCATGAGTACCTGGGAGGGACTACAGGCACCTCCCACAGTGCCTGGCTCTTTTCAGAGACAGAGTCTTGCTCTGGCTCAGACTAGTCTCTAACTCCTGAGCTCAAGCAATCTACCCGCCTCAGCCTTCCAAGTGCTGGGATTACAGGCCTTGAGCCATTGCACTAGGCATAATTTTTTTCTTCTTTGTTTAAATAATTTCAGTCCACAGGGTATAACACTGTAGGCATGCCTAGTACCTGATAGTTTTCTCCTCTAAAGGCATTTTTCATAATTCACAGTTTTCATGGTGGTTGTATATCTCTTAAAAATTCTTCATGGTCTTGTAACTGGTATAAAATTGATATAAATGGATGTAAAGGCCCATAAAGTTTCTTCATTTCATAAACGTTTTGTGGAAGCAATTTTATAATCCTTTCCTGCCTTTTACATGTTCATTTATGAGTACAAAGGATGACAAAGTAAACCTCAAGAAATTTAATATTTGCAAAATGTTAGAAAAGCCAGTTCTGTTCCTGTTCTGTGGACAAGTGTTTGTAACTTTC
>NW_003852579.1:919711-922268 GCF_000181295.1 Otolemur garnettii
AAAAAAAAAAAAGGAACTTTTGGATGGATGACCCTTCCTGATTTGTCTTTTACTTTTCCAGAGATCATCTCTTGAACTTGGTATTTCAGAATGAACCATTTTTAGTCCTACAAGACCACTTGATGTGGTAGATAACCATTTTTGGATGTCAGTACTCTTGTTAAGTTGTACTTAGATGTGTTTGGATTTTTTTTCCCCCCTAGATACTTGCTTCATTGTCTGGGCTACAGTGCAGTGGTGTCATCATAGCTCATTACAATCTCAAACTTGCTTCATCCTCCTGAGTAGCTGGGAATACAGGCACACACTACCATGCTGGCTAATTTTAAATTTTCTTTTTTTTTTTTTGTAGTGGTCGGTGCCTGTGGCTCAGTGAATAGGGCACTGGCCCCATATACTGAGAGTGGTGGATTCAAACCCGGCCCCAGCCAAATTGAAACAAAAAAATAGCTGGGCGTTGTGGTGGGCACCTATAGTCCTAGGTACTCGGGAAGCTGAGGCAAGTGAATCACCTAAGCCCAAGAGCTGGAGGTTGCTGTGAGCTGTGTTGCTACAGCACTCTACCGAGTGTAACACAGTGAGACTCTGTCTCTTAAAAAAAAAATTTTTTTTTTTTCTTTTGTAGAGGCAGAGTCTTACTGTGTTGCTCAGCCTGATCTCAAAACTCCTGGCCTCAAATAATCCTCCTGCCTAGTCTCTGACCAAAGTGCTAGGATTACAGGTGTGAACTGCTGTGTCCTGCCAATGTTTGGAGTTTATTCTTTTTTTGGGGGGGGGCAGGATTTCACTTGGTCACCCTTGGTAGAGTGCTATGGTGTCTTAGCTCACAGCAACCTTGAACTCTAAGGCTCAGGTGACCCTCTTGCCTCAGCCTCCCAAGTAGCTAGGACTACAGGTGTCCGCCACAACGCTTGATTATTTTTTAGAGATGGAGTGGGGGGGGTCTCTCTCTGGTTGAGGCTGGTCTCAAACCTGTGGCTCAGGCGATTTACCTGCCTTGGCTCCCAAGTGCTGGGATTACAGATGTGAACCACTGTTTCTGGCAGGAGTTTATTCTTTTGAAAGTTAAAAATAAACATTCAGGTAATTGGCTACAGTTAATTTCCAGAAAGGCAAAATTAGGATTTATCACTACCATATTAGATTCTTGCATATCAGTTAAACATTTCTCTCCCTGGGCGATATGGCCTTGTCCCAATTTTTGATGTTAGCTTGATTATATTTGGTGAAACTTAGAAGAAAATGATTGGCAGAAGCAATAATTGTGAGGTCCTTTGTTTTAATGGTCATTCATTTTCATAGGCTACATTAACTGATTTTGAAAATATATTCTTTTTACTCTCTGATTTGTTTTATTTCTAAGAAGTCCTGACATTTACACGAGATGTGTACATATTCTGTTTGTCTGGCAGCACATTTTTAGTAACGTAATTATATAGTTCATCTCTTGGATCTGTTAACCATCTTAGCAGAATGCCATCAAAGCATTAAATAATCTAACTTTAATATTTACTTTAATTGCTGAAGGTACTAGCAATTTTTAGTAAGTAGTATGAAATAGAAGTTAAACCTAATTCTGACTTCTTTGGTGACTTTATTTTTTCTCTGCATTTATCATAGAGGTAAGAATAAAAATAGTGTATAGTAAACACTTGCTGGAATAAGTTTTGTTTAACCATTTTTTTTTTTCTTTTTGAGACAGAGCCTCAACCTGAGGAATAAGGTTTTTTTTAGCTCTAGACATGCTGGTTGCCTTTGATAAGAATAGAAATTAGCAGTAAAAGGCATAGAGACCTAAATTTGAATTCCACTTCTTATCTTTATCAGCTATATCTGGACAGAATACTTCTTTGAACCTAGAGAAGTGAGACCACTTCTCTAAAAATAGCTGGGTACAGTGGTGTGCACCTCTAGACCCAGCTGTTTTGTAGTACAGTGCCTAGGGTTAAACTTTTTTTTTTTTTTTTTTTTGAGACAGAGACTTTGTTGCCCTTGGTAGAGTGCTGTCTCATCATAGTTCACAGCAACCTCAAACTTTTGGGTTCAAGTGATCCTCTTGCCTCAGCCTCCCATGTAGCTGGGACTACAGATACCTGCCACCATGCCCAGCTATTTTTTGGGGGGGAGGGGTTGCAATTGTCATTGTTGTTTAGCAGGCCTGGGCAGGGCTTGAACCTGCCAGCCTTGGTGTAAGTGGCTGGCACCCTACTCACTGAGCTATGGGCCCTGAGCCAATTTTTCTATTTTTTGTAGAGATGGGGGTCTCACTTTTGCTCAGTCTTGTCTCGAAATCCTGGCTTCAAGTAGTCCTCCCTCCTTGACTTCCCAGTGTGCTGGGACTACAGGTATGAGCCATCACACCTGGCCAAAATTCTAGTTCTAGTTCATGGTTCTAGTTAGGACAAGTTCTTTGTTTAGAAGAATGTAGATGTAGAGACTCAAATAAGAAAGTTGTGGGATCCGGAAATGAAACGTAAGGAGACCAGTCATATATATGGATGATGTCCTTGGATGGGATGACGAGAGGAATATGGAGTTAGGTTATACATTAAAATTG
>NW_003852579.1:924009-925304 GCF_000181295.1 Otolemur garnettii
GTAGAGTGCTGGGATTACAGGCGTGAGCCACCTTGCCTGGCCTACCTAGGAATAGTTTTGTTTGGAGAGTCAGGTTGGTGTCAATTACCACATGGGATACAGTTCATATTATGCACAAATAAGTTCCTGAATAGTTTAAACACTTTTATGAGAATGACTTGGGTTTACCTAATTTAGTCAACTGTGGGTAGATAGTTTTCTTTTTTTTTTTTGCAGTTTTTGTCTGGGGCTGGATTTGAACCCACCACCTCTGGCATATGGGGGTGCTGCCCAGGTAGATAGTTTTAAATGGATTTTCTGGTCTATCAGAAAAAAACTTCATTAAGGGAGATTTCTTTCTCAACAATTGACTATGAGATAAGAGGGTTAGGTAGGAGGTGGTGCACAGAGACAGAGGAAGAGAGTGGTTCCTGTGTGAGTGAAGCAGGAGACAGCCTGAGAGAGGGAGTACTAGAGGGGGTGAAGAGAGTGAAACAGAAGAGAGGAGAGCTGAGAGAGAGGGTGGGGGGAATGGTGGTAGGGAGATTAATGTAGAAAAGAATTGAAAAAGCTACAAGGGCAGGGTGGACAAGTTTTGAAGGGAGGGGAGGAGACTGTGGAAGGAAAAGACAAAAAGACCAAGAGCACACTCATCAAAGTCCATGGCAGAAATAGAAGGCAGTTTTAACTACATCCTTAATAGACTCTTGGAGTGGGAACTTTTGTGGCTGCTTTGGGGCACCTTGCAGATACAGAAAGGGCCTCAGACTTTAAATTGGAAGACCTGGCTTATGATCCCAGCAATGCTGTTTTGGTGCTCCGAGCCTCAGTTTCCTTCTGTGCTCTTCCCCACATTAAATGGTTGTTTGTAGATTTTTAGATTTCCAGTTAAATGTTATTAATAGATTCCACAGAATGGCTAGACACAGAGCTTTTTGTGTATTTGATTTATATGCTTTGGTAGGTGTTGATGCAGGCGCGAAGATTCAAAATAATTTCACGTAAGATTTGTAGAATTTCCAGCTAACATTTTGTCCTCCTCCTCTCTCCTCTTCTTTATTTTTTACTATGTACAGTTTACGAATCTATTCAGTGTGATTATCTACCTAAGTATTATAAACACCTTGTAAGCTGATCAGATCTCTTACTCAAGGCCCTTTGAAACTGTTATGGCACAATAACAAGCTTTGTCTCTCTTTATGCTATTGTAACTGAATTTTAGCTTCATGTTGAATTTTATAAATTTCCTCTTTTTAGTGAGCATTTCTTTTTTTATTTTTTTTATTTTTTTTATTTATTTTTTTATTTTTTTTGAG